>NC_136498.1:126520200-126995200 GCF_053919585.1 Euprymna scolopes
TATTATTATTATTATTATTATTATTATTATTATTATTATTATTTATTATTATTATTATTATTATTATTATTATTATTATCATTATTATTATCATTATTATTATTATTATTATTATTATTATTATTATTTATTATTATTATTATTATTATTATTATTATTATTATTATTATTATTATTATTATTATTATTATTATTATTATTATTATTATTATTTATTATTATTATTATTATTATTATTATTATTATTATCATTATTATTATCATTATTATTATTTATTATTATTATTATTATTTATTATTTATTATTATTATTATTATTGTTGTTGTTATTATTATATAGTAGTACTAACATATTTCTCGGTGGTAAAATTCATGCAAATTTTGTACTTATTACTATAGAACCAATTCTCTATTGATTATTATATTGTACCCAATATATAGCAGTGATTTCAAAAGTAAAAAAAGAAAAATATGACTTTGGTGCCAGCAGCAAGAATCGAAACCAAAACTTTTAGCTCTCCCGCTTTAATCGTTATCGTTTGATTTATCGTCAGATGAATGGAAAAAGAAATACTTTCAAATGAACTGAGTTTAACGTATAAACGTATATTTGCGCATGCGTACAAAAACACTTTATGTTTACTTCCGTCTGCCAAAGTCCGATTTTTTTTTACTTTTATCACTTACAAGCTATTTGTTATCAGTTTGATAAATTATATATATATATATATATATATATATATATATATAAATATATATATATATATATATATATATATATATATATATATATATATATACTTCGGAATAGTTTTTATTTAACAATCAGTGGTTATGTGAACAAATTTAAACAAGCACTTGCCCGATTCGGATATATACACAGCTATGCGGATTACCCAGTATATAGCTTGGAAATTATTACCAAACGGATGTAAAGAACGTATAATATGGATTTTACCAAGCAAGTTGGATCAACAAAAACATTCATATCCTTTTTCTACAAATTCTCCTGCTACAGAACTTCTGATAAATGTATTATTTTCACTTTGACTTTCCCTGTCTCACTGACTTAAGCAAATAAGGTGCATACCTTTATAACTATTTGCTAATATTTTCTCTCCTCTGATGAGATGGTAGACATCGAAACCCTATAGGTTAAGGAGATTAATTTTCTAAAACATTCTTTGTATTGCTTAGAATAATAAAAAATTCTTTGATATGAAACTCAACCACTTCATTTCATTTCAATGAGAGTTTTTTGAAATTCATTGAATTACAATTTAATATATATATATATATATATATATATATATATATATATTTTAACAAAATATAGACATCGTTTTTGAAATACACTATTTGTTGCTATCAATCAATTCTTTTATGTCTTGATTTTGTTAAAACAATATATGAATTCTCAATTACAAAAGATGGTCATTTTGAAGCTTACTATTTATGTCATTTCATTCTGACTTCAAATTTATTGGTATATGAATGGTTACCGAATTTTCAATCGTATAAACCCAATAAAATTCGGAATACTATCTATATATATATATATATATATATATATATATATATATATATTGGGCTTATTATATATCCACAATATTATGAGAAAGACTATTTTAAAGTATTGACACATTAAAATAAGCGTTGCTCTTAAGACTCCAGGTCTAATTCCATCTATAATATTTATATATATATATAATTATTTTTTTACTATAATAATTAAATACCTACAGACACTAGTGTTTCATCCTTTCGGGATTCTTCAGTGCAGGGTGTCACGATTACTACCAGTCGAACGATTCGAACCCCGCGACACGAGACATCTCTGGCTCGATTAGCGGAGGCCGTATCCATTCGGCTACCATTAACCGTGTGAAATAGCGTTGAATTTTAAACATTTTAATTTAAATGTTCATTACGTCAGACAGACAGTGATCAAATCGTTATACGATGATCTACGTATAAGAGCTAAATTGACCGACTTTTAATTCAACTGAAAGTGCTCATCGATAGGAAACAGATTTCTTATTAGTGATGAGACGATTACAATATTTTCCTGATACAGATACAATTACGGATTCCTTACTAAATTCTCGATTCAGATACAATTACCGATTCGAACTCATTATGAATCTCTAAATATTTAACTATAAAGTTGCTATTTCTCCCCCGATTGCCGTCAAAAATACATGTTCAATTTACATATATTTTCTGAAACGTGAAAACATGGAAGGTGGTCTATAGATTTTAATTTTGCTCGTAGTTTAAAATCAATATTTTATTATCAGAACATTTTGTTTTAAACAAAATCAAATAAAAGAAAAAGAATGTAGTTCCCTTGAAGTATTGTTTATCGGATAAAAGGTGTGTTTGAAAGTTTGCGAATGCAAGAAATATTCAGTCATTGTAAATAAATAAACAATGATAATTCAATACTTTTCAATAAATATCTGACTCCAGATCGTATATTCCTGAAAGATTTTCGCGGGCAAACCTTTCGGTTTAATTTAAATTAGCCGTTCTATTTTAATTTTGGGGTTTGTATTACTGTACACATAGATTCGAAAAAGTTGTCAAAAAAACAAATATATAACAAATAAATGTTATCAAAGGCAAGATAAGTTACTTTTCTGCCAAACTGGATATATTTTTTGTGTTTTTATTCAATGTAACATGTTTATTCAGCTCGAAAAACATACAGTGTTTACCGATGTATTGGAAAATTCAAGATGGCGTCTCACACCCTCTTTAACACCGTAAGTATGGAAAAAGGTGTTATAAATAAAAACAACTATACAAAATCCTATTAAAAACCCGCCGAATATATGTCAACCTATGTCACGGTAACATATATTGAGCGAGTTTTTAACAGTATTTTATCCGGTTTTTTATTTATAACATCTTTTCCCACACTTACCGTGTTAAAGAGAGAATAAGACGCCATCTTGAATGTTCCAATACATCGGTAAACACTGTGTGGTTTTCGAGCTGAATAAACATGTTACATTGAATAAAAACACGAAAAATAAACTTATCTTGCCTTTGATAACATTTATTTGTTATATATTTGTTTTTTGACAACTTTTTCGAATCTATGTGTACAGTAATACAAACCCTAATTTTGTTTTGAAACACTATTTTTAAAGTTTAAAATTACGTTAATTGTCTAAGGGAGGTAATTCTGTTATCTTTTTTTTTATTATATTTTCTAATTTACGCGAAGTAATTCTACAACTCCTCCAAGGGAAGTAATTTATCTGCTTGTATCTTATAAGGCAAATATTTTAAAATTACGTTAATTGTTTAGGGAAGGAATTCTGTTACTTTTTTTTTAACTATGTAGCACTGTACCTCTTGAGAATGGGCGTTACCCCCGAAAAGTTTTCATTAATTTACAGTCAGGTAATTAAATGTATAGTTATTGAAAATTATTGAATTATTTATCATTGTTTATCGATTTATCTGTTTACAACGACTGAGTAATTTCATCATTAACAACCGTTTATCCGATAAACAATGCATCAAACGATCTACGACATACTTCTTAGCAGGGAAGAGTTTGCAAGAATATAAAAAATGACCTAGCTCAGAAAAACGAAATAAATATGGCTGCCGAATCAACTTCTTAAAGCGATGCATAAAAAACAGTATAATTCCTAATACAATTATAAACATGCAACTTTCCCCCCATGTTTTTACCACCCAAAACTCAAAACACTATGAAACTACCTACCCAAATTCTGTATCAAAGAAATTATCCGACACTTACACTAACGTCTGTATCATCACATCATTTAACTGGACCAAGAACTGACAACATCCCTAGAAATTTCCACAGAAATAAACCAATGCTGCCATAACAGCCTCAGGACAATGAAGGAAAGACTTGAGAATAAATTCAACTGGATACTCCATAAAAGTAACACTACCAATAATAACAGATCCAACAACAACATCAACAACGGCGACAACAAGAACCCCACAAATAACTGATAACAAACCTGACTAATATCTTTACACCTAACGAAATTGATCTTCTCGGACTTGGCCCCACGCAAAAAATAAATAACTGACTAAAACTCGAAATGGAAACACAATTCTGCAGAACAATATATCACCTGTAATGACTATCCGCCTTCAAACAAAACTCAAAAGATATGCTTCCATCGTGGATAACACCTCCGATTTTCCTACATATAAACATGACCGCACATTACACCAGCCTCCAGACAATCCGAGCTGGACTTTAAACTCGCAAGACTTAGACACAACATACTAAACGTCACCCAACGTGAACAGTCTAAAATTACACCCAATCTCACTAACACACAACTACTCACCCTAAAAACCTAAAATATATTTCTGGAAAGAATTCAGGGAAAGAATTCTGCGTTATCTACCAAGATACATACGAATACTTAGCACTAGAACACCTTAGCAATGAAACCCTATATTCTCCCACCACAAACATCTCTCCCAGAGATATCGAAGATCGTATCATTGTTATGAAAAGCGACAGACCCCAGTAAGTAAGAAAGCAAAACTAGATAAGTTTGAAAATGATAGGAAAAGGCTAGAATCGAACCCAGTATGCAAGTGTCAAAAGATAATAGATATTGAAATGCTAGGAATGCAGAACGATTGTCATTGTTCTCGCAAATAACTAAATATTATTTATGTCAGAAAAAGATATTTAATTTACGAATACCGTCGATTGTTCATTCTTTTAGAAATAACTGGATATTAAATATGTCAGTTAAAAGAATGGACAATACTAGTTTTAGAAATAATTAACAAAATAGGTTAAAAGAGATACAATTAAATTTAGGATTTTTTTTGTTTATTAGAGGTGTGTAGATACATGTGCAAAGGCAAATTGAAACGTGATAAAATCACATTGGTTGACCACATCTCTAACGTCATAAAGAAAGGAGATTCTCGATATATTGAGAGAGGGTTCAAAGTTAGAAATAATCAGAATCACAGTCATGGTCGCAACCAGCAAGAGAGACTCGAAGTCGGTCTTAAACGAACTCTGTATAACTCCCTTCAAGTATTAATCCCTCCTTCATCATCAGTAACGATTCTCCTCCCCCCTCCTGATGTAAAAGAACTGTATTACACATTCTCCTCCTTCAATAATGAATTCGCATCTCCTATGTGTTATCATCCCTTGTCTCAATGTGTACCGCGACTACTCAACATCAATACAGCCTGGACCACAATATGCAAAAGAAAAGAGACATGCCTAATAAATACATGCGAAATATTTCAAACTTCCCAGATTTTACCACCTAATAAAAACACACAAAACAGCCGATCTACACAAATCAGACCCATAGTTTCAAGTACAGAAGGAGCACTATACAAAATATTCTGCCTACTATCACAAATTCTCGAACCTCTGCTTTCCAGTTCACATTAAAGTCATACATAAACCCTGTGTATCGCTTTATTGCAGGTCAATATTTTTTTAATTTTGAAATTGCTATGAAACGCAGAGAAGTGAAATTTGGTACACTGGAAGAGCATAACAAAGTGCCCTATTTTCCTGATTTTTGATGAATTTGAACTAATATTTTGAAAATTACGCTAATTTTTCCATTTTCTGATAATTATAAGCGTGTATCACTTTATTGCAGGTCTCCTAAAATACCTAGAAAGGGTCGATTAACAGCTAGTGAAAAGGGGCGTGTTATTGCACGCCTTCTAGAAGGTTTATCACTCGTAGATCTAAACAAGGAGCTTAGAAGACATTGAAGAACATATTAAATATTAACAAACTAAATAGAAAATAGAGAAATTAATTTTATTTTTAAGTGAAGAGTGAAAACTAAAACTTAGGCGACTTTAAAAGTGCTACTGAAAGTGCCAAATGAAATGAAGAAGCCTCCAGAGCATTAGTAAAACTAAAATTCCGTATTTATTATTATAGAGCCAATATTTTATTGAATATTAAAATTCGCTTATTATAGTAGATTGATTTCGAAAGTTAAAAAAAAAAAAACCGACTTTGGTGCTATCAACTATAATTGAAACCAAAATATTTAGCGTTAAAGCCGCATCTCTTATCGATGTAAATATTGAGAGATTGATAAAAACGGTTTCATATTAAACGATTTGAAGAAATGGATTAAATTTGGGCATGCGCAGAAAGTAGTAATAAACGCTATGTATGCGGCACCGGCAAGTTGAAATGAACGTTTTGCATTTCATCGCGCCGATATATTTCTGTACGTGTTATTCACCCATCCAAACAAAGATTTTACTTCTTTCTGCTAATCGTTTCCAAACGCCCTGAAGACTAATGTCTACAGGTATCCGTCTTTGAGATAATCACCTTTTATCCTTATTAATTCCTTACATCCAGTAGCTTCATGCTGTGTCTCGAGCGACTTCAATAAAATTGTATAAATGATAAATTATAAACAAAAAATGATTTATATCAAACGTTGTAGAATTTAATTATCAGTTGGCCTGTATACTTTTAATGTGATGTAACTGTTAAGTTACTTTTTTATTTCAAAATTTTATTTTGTTTAAAATATTATGACTTTTATCTATATAAAAGCCAAGTACGTCCAAGGATGGAATACTGTTGCCATATTTGGGCAGGAGCTGCTAAAAACAGCCTATCCTGCCTTGACAGAGTACAAAATAGACTTCGTGGCTTAGTGGGCGATGCCCTTTTCTCTACCATACAACCTCTCTCCCACAGAAGAGACGTTGCGAGCCTATCCTTGTTTTTTTGTTTTTTGTTTTTTTTTTTATTACATTTTCACCCCAAACAAGGCAAATTGCCACTTTGGTGTAGGGGGCTACTATCAGGGGCAAAAACTACTGGGGTACTATGTAGGGATTTGGGCAGCAAGGTGTCGGTTCACGTTACACTTGAACTTCTGCACGTCAGTACTGTTGGGGAAGCAGGGACCTGGAATGGAATTCCAGAGTCTTGCGGTTCTGGGGAAGAAACTATTGGAGTAAAAAGATCTTTTACATCTAGGGACCTCTACAGTGTGGGGGTGGGATTTAGTAGCCTGTCGGGTTTGTCGAGGGTGCTCGCGTCGTGGGGGCACAAGTGATTGCAGTTCGTCAGAGCATTCACCACTAAAATACTTGTAGAAAAGGCAGAGGGATGCAACATTTCGTCGATGGGACAGAGGCTGAAGCTTAGATGCCAGTTCAGGGCCTATCAGGTTTGCGACTCTCTTTTGAACCTTGTCAAGGAGCGAGAGACTAGTAGCAGATGCACCAGCCCAGATGTGGCAGCAATACTCCATACATGGGCGAATGGTGGCCTTATAGAGGTACAGGATACTTTCGGGTGTTAGTAGTTTTCTAGCACGGTAGAGAGAGCCTACCTTTCTTGCAGCGGCCCTGGCAATGCCTTCAATGTAATTGTTCCAACTCATGTTTCCCGTGAACGTTAGGCCAAGGAGTTTGAAAGATGGACTCTCAGATAAAGAGTCGTTGGCCATTGCTATGGGTGGTAGAGAGGGTTTCTTGTAATTATTGAATGAAACTAGTTTAGTCTTGGCAGCATTGAATGCGACCAACCACTTTTGTCCCCATTCCACTACAGATTGGAGGTCTCCCTCTAGTGTTTCTGCCATTTCTTTAGAAATGTGTTCATTCGTCTTCCTGTCGTGTCTGCCATAGAGTGTAGTGTCATCAGCATATATACCCATCTCAGAGGCAATGTTGTCGGGGAGGTCATTTATGAATATCAGGAACAATAGAGGTCCAAGGATAGAACCCTGGGGCACCCCCGCATTTATATCATATTGTTTAGATGTGCGACCGTCGAGGACTACCTGGATTTTTCTCTTATCTAAGAAGGATTTAATTATGTTAAGTATTCTACCAGTGATACCGTATGATCTGATTTTACTGAGGAGACCCTCATGCCATACCCTGTCAAAAGCCTTAGATATATCTAGAGCTACCGCTCTGCCTTCCCCCGCTTTGTCCAGTGAATGGTATATACGTTCAGAGATCACAGTGAGGATGTCTGCTGTGGAACGGGCTCGTCTAAATCCATATTGTTTGTCAGTCAGTAGTTTAGCATCTGTAAGATGATGGACTAGAGCATGGTTAATTATGGTCTCAAATATTTTGGCAAAAAGTGGGAGGAGGCTAATGGGGCGATAATTTGATGGGTCTGTCCTTTCGCCAGAATTCTTGAATACTGGTACAACAGAAGCAGTTTTCCAACAGCCCGGAAAGCAAGCTTCATTAAGACATTTGTTGTAGAGTTTGGAGAGAACTGGAGCTACTTCGGCTGAGCACTTTTTTAATAGCACAGCTGGGATAAGATCGGGTCCACATGCTTTTGAGGTGTCAAGGTTTTTTATGATAGCATGCACCTGAGCAGGGGTGGTTTTCAGATCGTCTAGTGTGGCGTCTGTCCGCATAGGAAAGTCAGGTAGGGGGTGGTTGGAAGGGTCCAGTGTGGAGTTTGAGGCAAACCGACTGGCAAGCATGTTAGCCTTGTCGGTTGCTGAGGAGACAACCTCGTGATTGTTGGTTAGTGGGGGAATTGTTGATTGCCCATTATTTACTACACTGTTGTAGATTTTCCAGAAGTCTCGAGTTCCTAGTTTTTGTGCTTCGATGCGCTTTTTAGTGGTTTCCGTAAATTCTCTCTTAGCTGTCGCTATTTCTTTCTTAACGTTATTTCTAGCTTCTATATACTTCAGTCTGTTTGAACTGGACTTATGTCGGTTAAACCTACGGTATGCATGCTGCTTTTGTGTAATGGCAGTTTTATCGTTATTTCCATGGCAGGTGCTCGTCTGAACTCCAATCTCTGGTCCCCCTTCGCCAATCTTTCACGAAAAACACCCGTCTAGCTGAATCCACTGTGAAAAATTTCCCCCACTCTATATCTGTGCCTAAATCAAAACGCGGATTCCATGAACAAAGCTTCTTTCTTAGAACTGCACGCTTGTGGAACTGTGTTCCGTCTGCCTGCTTCCCACCGGACTACAACTTTGATGTCTTCAAGTCCAACGTTAACAAATTCCTAATGAACCGCCCCCTTAAGTAAACACTTCATCAAATCTCCACACTAACGTAATGTACTTGCAATAACCCTTATGCCTGAGTGGCTTCCGGGCCTTGATAAGTGGTGATCACTGTGTAAAAAAAAAATTGCAACGCGATTCTTACGACACATGCAAAATAAGCTGCCATTGTTTAATTGTTGGGTGTCTTCATGCTGGAAAAGTTAGTAGCAAAAACTAACCTCACCCTAACACTAAGTTGGAGTGGCAACGTTCCCTACGCACTCGAGGTTAATAGTAGAGTAAGTTAATTTCTTTTAACTTTAAGCATGAAGACAGTCAAGAGTTAAGCGACAGGCGGCATTTTTTCGTTTCATAAGACTAAAGGGGAAAAAAATGAAATAAAAACATTTTCAGCACATTAAAGTATACAGATCGGTAGAGTATTTACTATAAGTTATTTGATTTTGTTTGTTTTTCTGTTTATTTTTTACGATTTCTCGCTTGTTAATTAATCTGAACTTTTCTGAAAAGATTTATAAATATACCAGCCTAAGGGTCCGGCGTTGCCCGGGTGTTTGGAGGTGTGTGTTGGGCAACAAAAAAAGTTGTAGTAGGCAGAGAGGCTCGAACCCGTGACGCGAAGGCGGAAAAGGAAGTGGAGGTGTGTGTCTGAACATTTCTGAAAAGGTTTATAAATATACGACCACGTTTCCACAAAAGAGACGTTGCAAGCCTGTCTCTAATCTATCGTTATTTTCATAGAAAGTCTTTTACTAAGCTCCAATCTATAGCCCCCCACCCCTTGCCAATCTTTCTCAAAAAACACTTTTCTAGCCATAAACACTATCAATATATCCCCTCTTATTCTCTATCTCCTAATGTGGATTCCATCAACAAAACATCTTTCCTAGAACTGCTTGTCTGTGGAACTCTGTTCCGCTGGTATGCTTTCCAACTAACTACAATATTGCTGTCTTCAAGTCAAACGTAAACAAGTTCTTATTGAACCGTCCTCATAAATGATCTAATTATGCGATATTTCCACCACAAACGATCACTACACTACAGTCCCAATTACTACAGTACACAAATTAACCGTTATCCTCGAGTGGCCTCCAGACTTTGATATGTTGGTAATCCCTTTGTAAAAAAAATCATTCATGAATAAAATACGTGGACAGACTTAAGAATACATTGAAATATCGACAATTCGAAAAATTTTGCTTAAAATATGAATACGTAAAATAAATAAATCTTTCTTAGTTAAGTTAATGATATAGGCGCATTGTACTAACTAATTATGAGAATTAAAAGCGATTGCCCATAGTTGAGGGCGAACCGAAAACCTTTTCATTTCTTTTTTTTTTTTTTTCAATTTCTTTCTTTGAAGATTCTAACGCTGGGTATGAGGCAGCCAAATCAGCTGCCAAACATTGCCCTGCTTTTTATTTAAACCAACCGAGAGCTCTTTTTTAGTATCCTCTTTATTCCCTTAAGTGCAATTGCCTGGATCTCTTTTGCACTTGATAAACCAAGAATATTAGTTAGGTAGGACTTCAAGTTCTTCTTCATAAGCTGTCTAGCACCTATAATAACTGGTATGATTGATATCTCTCTAAGATTCCAGTTTCTTTTCATATCATACATGAGACCTCGATATTTGGTTTGTTTTTCATGGGTCGTACATCAAGATGTACGAAAAAGCGCCACATTTTCCCGGGTTTATTCCACTTAGACTTGATCCTCATTTTATAATGCTAAGTGCTTAGAAAGAATGCACCAAGCACAATTTTTTAAAGCTTTTCGGGGTTTGTATTACTGTACACATAGATTCGAAAAAGTTGTCAAAAAATAAATATATAACAAATGAATGTTACCAAAGGCAAGATAAGATATTTTTCTACATAATTTTTAATGTTTTTATTTAATGTGACGAGTTTATTCGGCTCGAAAATCATACAGAGTTTACCGATGTATTTGAAAAATGCAAATGGTGACGAGCTCTGTGTTGAATACGTAAGTTTGGGAAAATGAGTTAAAACTGTAAAACTGTACAAAATACTGTTAGAAACATGTCAATTATCTATCAGCCTATGTTACAGTAACATATATTGAACCTGTTTCTAACAGTATGTTGCATAGTTTTTTAGTTTTAACTCATTTTCCCAAACTTACGTATCCAATACAGAGTGCGTCGCCATTTGCATTTTTCAAATACATCGGTAAACACTGTATATTTTTCGAGTCGAATAAACACGTTACGTTAAATAAAAACACTAAAAAAAATTATCCAGTTAGGTAAAAAAAAAAAAGAGTAACTTATCTTGTCTTTGATAACATTTAATTGTTATACATTTTTTTTTTTTTGACAACTTTTTCGATTCTATGTATATATATACATACAAACCCGCTTTTTGTATTACTCTACCAGGGATTGAACCCTGGTCTCCCGGCACTATTAGCAAATAATCTTATCGTTATGCCAAGTAGGCCGGTAAAGAATTGAACAAATAATTAACAGGAATTTACAAGTGGGCATGAAATTCTTACAAACGCTGGAATGTATTTGAGAGATTAATCATCCGAGTAAACATGGACAGATGGACAACACAATGGCGAAATGCGAATATTGTGGTAAAGAGAATAAAATAAATAAAAGTAAATGTCAACCTTGGGAATACAAAAGATTAATAGAAAGTGCAAAATAAAGAAAAGGCCGAAGTGTTTAGAATAAATACAACTAGGAAGAATAGAAAAAAAAAAGTGGAATATCTTTTCCCATGTAAATCGGTACACTGAATTATGTCCCTTTAATGCTGAGAAAGATCTAGGAGAAAATAAGCGAAGCGAAAACGAAAAACCTCGACAGAAGTGTAAATAAAATAATGGGCATTTAATGTTATCAAGATTTACACACATCTCTTAATGTTATCACGTCGTCTCTTTGTCAGTCACTACCTAAATTAAGTAACTTTGATATTTTGTCACAGAGTTATTTCCCTTACGTCAACTTTATTGAGTAATTGTCCTTCATCATTAATTCTAATAATACCTAACTAGCGGGACCTGTGGAAATTCCACAGGGGACTCATTCATATGTAATATATTGATGTTGGCATTCTGTAGATGTTCAGCATAAATGGAGGCGCTCTGATATTATTGTAGCTCTTTTGTTAAAACTTCAAAAGTATTTATCTAAGCTAGCAGGGACGCCCGGCATAGTCCGGTCGTAAAGTACGCTTAAATATGATATTTTAATTCTTGTAGATTTCGCATATATTATTATAGGTTTAATGTTCTATCGATTTTTATATATTATAAAGTGGCGATTTAAAAAATAAAAAAAAATATATCTATAGGACTTGGGTTGATTGAGATTGTCGGACTGACTTCCTCATCTTGGTTGTTATTGTCACAACGTTTCGGCCGTTTTGCCCTCCGGCCTTCGTCAGGTGTTTTGTATCGAACTGGGGAACCGTTTGTTAGGAGTCTCGAACCCAACCCTTTATTATTATTACGGGGGTACCGTGTTCGGACTCCAGCTAGGCTTTGGGACATAGTGGCTGATTCTCCGTTTTTGAGTGTTACTTTTTCACTGCCTTCGTTCAGGATTGAAATCAGCACCTTTGGGTAACTGTAAACTTTGATACAACGTCTAGGACCACTCGGCCATATGTTGTGACAATAACAACCAAGATGAGGAAGTCAGTCCGACAATCTCAATCAATGAAAACACCTCATCTCAAAAATACAGACAATTAAATACTAGGACTTGGGTTGAATGCGGTTGGCGTACGTTACATATACAATCTGTTGTGTTTTTGTTATGTAGATATAATTGCGCGTATATCGAGATACTCTTTTTGAAACTGCAACAAGTTTAAGATTTCCCTTTTTCTAACCAAACTGTTATCTAAATAACTGTTTTTTATTTGCTTCTAGGATATTTGTAATATACCATCCCATCTTTGTGCAGACGAATATTTTCAAGAAATGAAGGTAAGTAATTTTGTCTTTTTAATTTATTTTTTCTCAACAGACTTTACTATATTATATGTAATAGGAAATGTATTTTATTTTTCTATTTCGTTTTAATTTTTTCGCTTTTTCCTGTCTTTATTTGTTTTTACTTTTTCTGTTTTTCGTTTTCTGTTTCGTTTTTATTTTACTGGTCTTTACTATATCCGTGGTCCTGAATATGACCTTAAACTATATCCAGTGGTGAGGCCCAAGCTTGCGGGCTCTGGGGAGTATGGAGCCACCCTTTAATTGCCATTGCTCCCAGGTCCCCTCTGACCCGGAGTGATAGTATCTGTTAGGGTCCCAACTATGGGTTAAAAAGAAACCGACTTGAAAACAACAAATATATTCTATTAAAAAAATGTTTTCAAAATCTTTAGATCCGGCATTAAATAACCTGAAAAGGGTTGATATGCCGTAAAACAAAACCAACCAACCAACTATATCCGTTAAGTTTTTTTCGGATATTTTCTATTTATTTTTTATTCTTTTTACTTTTTCTTGTTTTTTTTTTTTGTTAATATTTTTATTTTACTTTTTGTCTTTTTTTTTCTTGTTTCCAATTTCGTTTTTATTTTCTTTTATTTTTTTATTTTTTATTTTTATTCTCCAATTTTCTTTCAAATTGATTTTACTTTCTTTTCGTCATTTTTTTTCATCTTTCTTCTTTCTTTTGTTCTTTTCGAATTTGTTTTTCATTTTGTTTTTTATGTTTATTCATTCAGGATTCTCTTTCTTTTTACTCTCTTATGCTTTCTTTTATTTTGCCTCTTCTCCACCCCCCCCCCCAACGCCTTTTCTCAGAAACTGCTTAGTTAATCCCAGATTACAAGCAGCTACTAACAAATTTATAAACTGGATATAATTCTCGTGTTTTTATTCAATTTAACATGTTTATTTAGCTAAAAAAACATGCAGTGTTTACCGATGTATTGGAAAATTCAAAATGGCGGCCGACTATCTCTTAAACACGGTAAGTTCGGGAAAAGGTGCTATAAATAATGAACTAGACAAAATACTGTTAGAAATTCGCTCATTATATATTACCGTGACATAGGTTGATATATATTCGGTGTTTTTTTAATACTATTTTGTCTAGTTTATTATTTATAACACCTTTTCCCGAACTTACCGTGTTTAAGAGATAGTCGGCCGCCATTTTGAATTTTCCAATACATCGGTAAACACTGCATGTTTTTTTTAGCTAAATAAACATGTTAAATTGAATAAAAACACGAGAATTATATCCAGTTTGGTAGAAAAGTAACTTATCTTGCCTTTGATAACATTTATTTGTTATATATTTGTTTTTTGACAACTTTTTCGAATCTATGTGTACAGTAATACAAACCCTATATTTCTATACTTTTTATCTAAATTAAAAAAAAAAAAAAAAACGACACAAATTTTAATGAATTCAAATAATAAGTAGACTACCTGTGATCTGTTGGGTCAGTATTTGTTATGTATATAATAATTAGAGCTAGGACAACAGCATATTCTTTTCATTGTTTTGATTCTCGAGTGTGTATCCATTGATATATATATATATATATATATATATATATATATATATATATATATATATATATATGCTTTTATATAGAGTGATGTGGTTCTTGGTTGATTAACAGTGTCTTACTGTGTCGTATATATAATCAAGAGTCATGACAATAAAAAGAATATGCTGTTGTCATAGTCCTAATAATAATATATTGTAAAATTATAAAATGTTTCATGAATATTTAGAAAATTTCAAATTACGGCAATTGCTGCTAATATCACACTGTTAGTATTATATGCAGGTACTTCTATTGTTTACAAATCTATCTATATATGTATCAAAGTGAAAGTGCCCGTGTGTGCGTATGTGTGTGTGTCTGTGTGTGTACATTTCCCTACGCAAGAACTCTGCCAATTTTCAGTCTACAGACTCGAAATTTGATATACAAGGTCTGGAGATTTGGGAAAATCTTTGTCATCGGTTTTCGACCAGAAATTTTTCTGTTAAGGGGTAAAAGTTCAACGATTTGACCTTTGAGAACTCTATCAAACTCCTCCGACAATTTTGGATATAAACAATTTAAATTTTAGATATAGGTTCCTTGGACATGAATCTAACTTAATAACTTGATTTGAGTCCAAAACAATCAATGCTAAGGGGTCATAATAGGGGTCAAATTTAAAAAAAAAATTGACCTCTGCGGTCTCTACCAAATTACTCAGACAATTTCTGGTCTAAACATATGAAATTTTATATAAAGGGTATTCAGAGATAAGGCAAGCTTTTTAATCGGTTTGGATCGAAAATTTTTAGTTACCAATATATAAATGTATGTATGTATGTATGTTTGCATGCCTGCCTAAATCTTTCGACAAAGGCGACGGATTTTTACAAGATCAGTATCGATTTGAAATTCGACCTTTCAGACAACAAATATTGAAAAATTGGTTAAAAACATTAATATCTTCCCCCTCAACTGGGCATTTTTCTACAGGGGGGTCGCTTTTTTCGCCGATATTTTCGAAAGTCCTCCTCTACTTTCGATTGTCTAGCCTGAATTTAAACCTACGTCACTTCCAGTTTGGCGGTGGCCGTAACAGCAAAGACGTAAGTTTTTTTCCAGTTCTTTTCCTCCTTCGCGATACGGGTTCGAGCCTGCCTCCCTACTACCACTTTTTTTTTTTTTTTTTGCTCAACATACACCCCCAAACACACGGGCAACGCTGGGCTGAAATGCTAGTATATCTATAAAAATAAAATTGTCTGTCTGTGTATATTTCTCCACCAAACTGCTCTGTCAATTTTCAGTCTACAGACTCGAGATTGAAGGGGTATTGAAATTTGGAAAAATCTTTTTAATCGGTTTTCGGCCAGAAATTTGTCTGTCAATGAGTCAAAGATCAATGATTTGACCTTTGAAAACTCTACCAAACTCCTCCACCAATTTTGAATCTAAACACTTGAAATTTTAGATGTAGGTAACTCGGACATGGATCAAACTTTTAATTTGATTTAAGCCCAAAACAATAAATGTTAAGGGGTCAAAATTGGGGTCAAAGTTTTTTAAAAATTAACCTCTGCGGTCTCTACCAAATTACTCAGACAATTTTTTGGTGTAAACGTTTGAAATTTTACATAAAGTGTATTCAGACATAGGTCAAGCTTTTTAATCGGTTTTGGCTGAAAATTTGGCTGCCAAGGGGTCAAAATTTAAAAGATTTTACCTTTGCGGTTTCTAGCAAACTATTCAGCCAATTTTGGGTCTAAACATTTGAAATTTTATATAAAAGGTAATCAGACATACACCAAGCTTTTTAATCAGTTTGTGGGCGAAAATATGGCTGCTAAGATGTTAAATTCGAAAAAGTTGACTTTTGCAGATTCTACCAAACTCCTCCGCCAATGATGGTCTAAACACTTTAAATTTTGAGCTGTAGGTTACCTGGACATGAGTCAAACTTTTTAATATATATATATATATATATATATATATATATATATATATATATATATATATATATATATATATATATATATATATATATATATATGCACATACAGTTATGAACAGTACATAGGGCCCGAACAAAGCCGGGTTGAACTGCTAGTAAATATGCAAAATTATTTATAAAACACTTTCCGGTGTTTTGTTGTTATGGTTCTTTACTTTGCTAGAAGCTTCACCCTCTCAGATTTTACCTTCTCTCGGTAAAAAGAGTTGTTGGATTACCCTTGCTTTGTTCCTGCACCAATTGTTCTTAAGAGTGCGTGTGGCTTCTTGGGAAACGACTTTGGATTTCCGGTATTGTTGTTTCTTTGTAGTTGACCACAAATCGTTCAGATTGATGTAGAAGCTTTTTTTCTTTTATCGTTGACAAATCGCCTAAGCTGTTGATCGTTGTGGTCAAACCAGTTCTGATTTTTTCTTGGTTTGAAAAGTCCATCATTTTCTCGCATTATCTTGTGATGACAGTCTTGAACGAGTTCCAGTGGTCACCAATGTCTTGCGGCGCTGCTCGGGAAAATATCTCTCAGTTTTTGGTGAAAGTTTGGGAGTAGTTTAGGATCTTGGAAACACCTGACGTCAAACTTTGCCTCGACTTGGCTGGATCTGCAATTTCATGGTAGAACAAAGCAGGCGATGGTCCGTCCAACAGTCATAGGCCTCTGTGATGACTCTTGGGCTGGGCACCAGTTTGCCTACGATCTCATAGTCAATCAAGTCTCCGTGTTTGATTCTCGGGTGCTGCGAGACGACTTTTCGCCGATTCTTTTGTCGGAAGAATGTATTGATGACTATCAAGTCGTGTTCAAAACATTTAGTAGGAAGGGAAGCAGGGTGCAATTCTTATTACCGGGTCCACACTCTTTTCTTGCCTATCGGTCCCTTCCAGAGAGTATGGTCCCACCTAACTCTGGCATTGCAGTCGACTAGAAGAATCAATTTCTCTTTGCGAGAGATGGAGAAAAGCATTTTGTCAAACTGAGCATAGAAATGCTCTTTCCTAACGTCACTGCCCACGATTGTTAGGGCATACGCGGAAATAATGGTAGCCTGTTGGTTGCAAATTAGGTCAATTCTTAGTCATGGATCACTCGTTGATTCCGACTGGTTGTTCTTTCAGTTTTAGGAGAAGGCTTTTCTAATGGCAAAACCAGCTCTATAAACATATGGTTGTTCTGTGTCCAAGCCCTTCCGGAAGACAGTACCCGCCCCTGTTCTTGTCTCTTGTCTTTTCCTTTTGCACGTTGCGTTTCACTTAGGGCAACTATATCAACGTTGAATCTTTGAAGTTTTCATGCGACGAGAGCTGGTCGTTTCTCCGGTCATTCAGAGTTCACGGTGTCCATTAGGATTCACACATTCCATGCACCAAATTTCATTTTCATTTTATTAATATTTCGACGTTCAAGTGGTGAGTCCTCTGAATGCAGTTTTCCAGACGGGAAAGCTACAGCAGGCTATGTTTAGAGCACCCTTTCTAGCTCCCTCCCCATTTGGCGTAAGCAGAATGAATCGTAAAAAATGGCTGTTTAGTCTTGAATATAGCTGCCAAACAACTTCCGTTTCGATCCTAAAGTTGGACGACTGAAACACACGTCCACCGCTTCGGTCCCGGTTCCTGACTAAAGACTCTCAACTATCACGTAGTCTGCCTCTGTCGCCAGTCGCCGATCGGCGAAAGGTTTGTAAAATTGTTGGGAGGTTATTGTTCGATAGTCAAAATACAAGTGTACACAATATTGCACAACAGAGCGCACACCTACCCTCAAAGATCCATGTGCAATATCTAATGGAATGGGAATCTGTGACGATTGGAATATATGGCTAAGTTGCAGCCCTCGTTTGCCATCCCGACTGTTGGGATTCGAGAGCTTCTTACGCCTGGGACACGTTTGGGGACTTGTCATAATGACATAACTGTCATCCCTCTCGTCAAGTTTAGCTTAACAGTCAAAGTACTGTACCGTGGTGTGGCCAAGCTTTCATTATATTCCTTCTTGGGCTATCGGCGAGAAATAGGCGAGCACCTAAGTGGTTACCCTGGGCATATGAGTGAACTAGTTGTTATTGCACTGCCCTATTGCAACACAAAATGAACTGCCACTTCATACACACTATACCACACACACACGCACACACACACACACACACATATATATATATATGATGAAAATAATGGAAATAGTATTCTGACAAAATAGAGAAAATAAAAAAGGAACAAACTGTATTATGTGTTCATCAACGTTTCGTCTTTATTTCATCCAGAGGAAGTCTCGAAATAAAGACGAAACGTTGATGAACACATAATACGGTTTGTTCCTTTTTATTTTCTCTCTCTCTCTCTCTCTCTCTCTCTCTCTCTCTATATATATATATATATATATATATATATATATATATATATATATATATATATATATATACAAATCTTTTATATCCGTTTTTCTTATATTCGGGTCTCTTATATCCGAGTTACACTGTACGTTAACACAGGCTCTAATTTGTGACGGGGGTCTCTTATATCCGGTTTTCTTATATTCTGGGTCTCTTATATCCGGGTTACACATTACAAAGTTCCTTTTATATAATAGTAGAGAACATATATAATATTTTAGTAACATTATAATGCACTATATAATAAAAATATAATGCATAGCATGCAGTCCATAATAAAAATGTTGGGTTGCGTCAACCCAGACTCAAACCCAATAATGAAATTGGACAGATCAATTGAACAATTTTTTAATAAAACGACGCGATGTGGACTTTCTAACTACAGCTGTTCGTCAAAAACGTCATTTTTATGAATTAAAAGGGATTTTCCCTCTATTTACCCTACAGAATAGGAAAAGCAGTGGAAATTAGTAAACAACATATTTTAGTCGACCGTGCAGTTCTAGGTGTATCAGAATTTTTGTAGGAATTTTTGACACCCCTAACACGAAACTGCGAATAAAATATAAAAAAAACTCGTAATTTCTCTTTTAAAAGTGGGTTGTTGTTTATTATTATTATTATTATTATTATTATTATTATTATTATTATTAATAATAATAATAATAATAATAATAATAATAATAATAATAATAATAATAATAATAATAAACAGCGCAGGAACAGAATAGTTAACAACGCCTGGCCCCATGTTTCTACATAATAATGACACTATAAAAAAACAAAACAAAACAAAAAAATTCTTAACATGGGGGAGGGAGGATTCTGTTCACTAACTATTCTCTGCCTTCCCTCTAAGGAAGGTTAAAATTTTGACTCCCAAATATATTGTTATTGGATTGATTTGATTTACTGTAAAAAGCAAAAATAAAAAACAAACAAAAAAAAATTAAATATATATATATAGCTATATGTCTGTCTGTCTTTCTGTCTGTTTGTCTTCATATTTTCAAATTCTATCTCCTCCGAAACTATAAGCCGCAGAGCTAGGTGTATCAGAATTTTTATAGGAATTTTTGACACCCCTAACACGAAACTGCGAATAAAATATAAAAAAAAACTCGTAATTTCTCTTTTAAAAGTGGGTTGTTTATTTTCTTTATGGATTACACTTCCAAAATAAACTATTAAACTTGTTTTAAAAGTAATAGAAATATTTTTTTATCTTTTAAAAAACAGTAATGAATTTTACGAACTAAATATTTTTCAATTTTTAAACTTTAAAAATCTATCAAATTTTTTTTTTTTTTACGATATATTTTTTTTTTACGATATTTTCAGGGTCAATGTCAAATTTTATGCTCTTTCCAATAAACCGAATATAATATTTTAGACAAACGTTTTTTTTTTAATTCACGCCCACCCATTTTCAAGTGTCTATTAAAAAGTAAATAATTAATTTACTCACTAAAGTGTTATATATCACAAATTGAAGAGAAAAGGTCAATAAATAATATATTCAAATTTAAAACAAAAAAAAAGTAGTGTTTTTTAGAAATTTACCTGTAAAGTCCGAAGTTTAAAACCTTTTTTTTAAACCACGTTGTTTGTTTTTTCTTTTGTTTTTTTATGAAACCTTGGTCCTTGGTCCTTTAATTGAAAAAAAAATTAGGGCTTGAATTACATTTTTCGAGTAGTTATAAGCTTGGAAAGACAGGGGGTCGAATAATTCGCGCCACCCATTTTCAAGTGTCCATTAAAAAGTAGATAATTAATTTACTCACTAAAGTTTTATATATCACAAATTGAAGAGAAAAGGTCAATAAATGATATATTCAAATTTAAAACAAAAAAAGTAGTGTTTTTTAGAAATTTACCTGTAAAGTCCGAAGTTTAAAACCTTTTTTTTTTTTAAACCACGTTGTTTGTTTTTTGTTTTTTTTGTTTTTTTTTTTTTTATGAAACCTTGGTCCTTGCTCCTTTAATTGAAAAAAAAATTAGGGCTTGAATTACATTTTTCGAGGAGTTATAAGCTTAGAAAGACGGGGTGGAATTATTCAATAGTTTTCACGAAATTTCTGACACCCCTAACCGTGCTGTCTTTTGATGCCTTTGTCCTGACTTGCATGTTTCACGATAGAATTTACCTTATACATTTATCATTCATTGATAAGTTTGGTGTGTTTGTTTTATGGCGTATTAATTCTTTTGGTGATATTTACTGTCAAAATATATTACCTATTGTAAATTATGGAATAAATCGTTCAGTCTGCTTTTGTTTTTTGTTTTTTGTTTTGTTTTTCTTTTGTTTTTCTTTTTGTCTTTTGCGTCATAGCAATACTTTTGAGAGCAATTTTCTGCCGAAATCTAATACCTTTGTAGAACAATTTATTGACCTAAATTCTATGTTCACAAAGTATATTCAGAGTTATTTCCCTTGAACAATATTCAAGTTATTCCTCTTGAATGAGGTGCTATAAAAAATGACCTTTTTTGATTTTGAAATACAATGGTGATTTGTGACAAGTGTTGGGATGGGGGGGTCAATCTTCCTTCATCGATGTGGGGTTGGTTCTCCATCCCTTTATGAGTCATTATCACCATCCTTCTTGCCTGCCTATTTGGAATCGTGGTTAGGCAATGAAGCAGTCGACCAAAGTAGAAAAGGAAGGGTTAGGCATTGATTTGGTATCTGGGAATGGGATTTTTTCCAACACTTTTTTTTTTTACACGGTGGTCACCACTTATCAAGGCCCGGAAGCCACTCAGGGATAAGGGTTATTGCAAGTACAGTACGTTAGTGTGGAGATTTGATGAAGTGTTTACTTAAGGGGGCGGTTCATTAGGAATTTGTTAACGTTGGACTTGAAGACATCCAAGTTGTAGTCAGGTGGGAAGCAGACAGACGGAACAGAGTTCTTTCTAAGAAAGAAGCTTTGTTCATGGAATCTACGTTTTGATACAGATAAAGAGTGGGGGATATTTTTCACAGTGGATTCAGCTAGACGGGTGTTTTTCATGAAAGATTGGCGAGGGGGGACCAGAGATTGGAGTTCAGACGAGCATCTGCCATGGAAATAAAGATAAAGCAAGGACAGGCTCACAACGTCTCTTCTGTGGGAGAGAGGTTGCAAGGTAGAGAAAAGGGCATCCCCCACTAAGCCACGAAGTCTATTTTGTACTCTGTCAAGGCAGGATAGGCTGTTTTTAGC
Organism: Euprymna scolopes; assembly: GCF_053919585.1. Taxonomy (NCBI): domain Eukaryota; kingdom Metazoa; phylum Mollusca; class Cephalopoda; order Sepiida; family Sepiolidae; genus Euprymna; species Euprymna scolopes. The sequence goes on from NC_136498.1 coordinate 126,542,356, forward strand.
AGCTCCTACCCAGATATGGCAACAGTATTCCATCCTTGGACGTACTTGGCTTTTATATAGATAGAGAATTGCATCAGGGGTGAGATATCTCCTGGAGCGATAGAAGGATCCCAATGTAATGTTGTACAACGTTTCTAAAGATTCCAAATAATATGTAACGTGTCCGTGATATTTCAGCTCGGACGAAAGTCTCGAAAAAAAAAAAAAAAAAAGAAAAGAAATCCAAAACGAGTTTGTTTTTCGTGGAAAGAAAATACATTTATTAACGGGCGTTTCATCGCCAAACCACTGACTCGTAATTTTCTAAGCCGGCGACAAAATGGTAGCATTCTTGCTTTTTCTCTCTGAGTCAATTCACTTTCTAAGTCCGCATCAATAACCAGCTACTATGTCTGTAGCTAGCCCCACGGCACATGATCATCCGACAATGTTGTTAAATGTTCGGATTACAAACGAATCCCACATTTTTTTTTGTTTAAAAGTACCTGTCGCACTCACACATGCTCAAAAGTCCTGTCATATCACCACATGGTACAAAATCTCTCTCCGCTTTTTTTATCTTCTCTTCCTTCCCTGTGGCATCACCTCGCACCATGGCTTGGTCATTTGCGTAGGTGCGATGTCACTACAGCTACATACATTTCAGTGGCTTCGATAGTAATAACGTACGTACATATTGCATTGCTTATCTATCTAGCAATCTTGGTATCCTACATAGAATCAGTATTTCCTGAATTAACTTGCATTGTGTCCATATAAATAGAAACGAAAACCTTGAAACTAATTGCAGTATAATTATCCATGTTTCTTCGTGAATATTCTTTCTTTTCGTGTTTGTCTATCAAAGAGATTTCCGAGCTGAAGATAAACTGTAATTCAAAAGCTATTAAACAGTGCCCTTCGAGCCGGGATCAAAGCGTAGTATCTGTTCTGCAGATGCTGCACTTAAGATAATTTGTACCAGTCAATGGAGGGGAAACCCTCTATACTGGGACAATTATTATTTTTGGTAACCAGAGTGCCCCCTTTTTGCCTACTTTTAGGGGAGCTGGTTTTTACCCCACATTAAAAACGGCCTTGTGCCTAATTTGCTTTGATGGGGAAGCAAATAAATACATCCAACATTCATAACAGACGTTCACTTATCGTGGTTTTCCTATTCTTTGATCTGTCTCATTTAAGTTTAAAGTGCCATTTTCGTTAGATTGTCAGGCTTAAGTTTAAAACAGTATTTTCGTTTTTGTAACATAGCACGGACCGCTATATGCAAATGCATGAGAAATGTCGTCACCGCTAGAGAAAAATAAACTTTATAAAGGATTATATGACGTTTCTAAATTTTTGAGATGAGGATTGGTTATTTGTATAATTATACATCGGATTATTGTTCTCATCTTGATTTGATTTTACTTGTTTGCTAAGCAGTCTAAAATCATCCGAGTTCATATCATGAATTTTTTTTTTTTAATGTAAATACAATAACTTTGGTGAGTGTGATTATAATTAGAAATTAAGTAATCCTATTATAATTTTTCGTACTCTGTGTGTGTGCGTGCGTGACGTGGTTTGTTTCAGCATAAAGGCAATCCACTCAGGCAAGTTAGGTACCGAAATGAAGCTTATGACCCAGCGAATGTTTTAGTGATATTTATATCCACGTTTGATGTATGGAAATGCACAAAAAAAATAACGATTTACTAAACAAAATTTTATTTACTGGATACTTTTCCGGTATTCACCGGAAGTTATTATCTCCCTTAGTAAGTTCGATTTACTGTGTGAGTGAGTGAGAGAGAGAGAGACACACACACACACACACGCACACACACACACACACACACACACACACACACACAGGCAGGCAAGCAGGCGGTTCGAAATGAAGCTTATGACCCAGCGGATGTTTTAGTGATATTTATATTTATATATTTATATTAAATTGTATTCATAAATCAAACGTGACAGACCAATGTAAATGCTATTTATTACTTAAGCTTGACAGATAAACTGTAACGTTGTAAAGTTTTATGCACGCTGTAACCTCAGTCACACAGTAGACAAAGAACTTCAGCCTCAATCACCACTTCGATACAAGTCCGGAACTGGGAGCATGCCTTTTCCCTAAGTGTCGGCAGGAGCTCGGCGAATACACTGCGGGTGGCGGCGATCAAGCTGCCTTTGGTGGTGTGAGAAGTCATGTTGGTGATGTTCTTGACGTATTACTAAACGAAGTAGTCCAGCGGGTTCAAGTCAGAAAGGAGGGGGGGGCAGTAAGAGAAGGGTACAAAGTTGTAGCACTCCTTCTGAAGCCACACCTAGGGTCTGCCAGGGGATCACCACACCCTTCAACACATCCAGGTACACTTTGAGGTTGACTTTCAAGCGGACTTTAAAGATGTCAGATGGTATGATGTGACCGTTACTTAAAACCACACCATATACCATAACCGTGGCCGGAAACTTCGTTGACTGTGTCCTCAAGCGTTGAACCGTTCGGATTTGCATTTTGAGGATGCTGGCAATGGTCTTGTTGTCATAACTTGGATCGGTAGAGAGCATGTGTTGTACAGCGGCACATCTCCGACCTTTATCGTTGAACATTGTGTCACTTTCAGACATGATAGAAGGTTCCTATCGCTGTTGGGATTTATACACAACTGGCCAACTTGTAGATGGTCTGCAACAAAAAAAAGGAAAACGGTTTTCATCAAACGGAAATGGAATCATGTCGTCTTTTCTATGACGATATTTTTATCATTCCACCCCGTAAGTTAATGTACTGAATCCAAAACGTAGACCAAACAGTAGGCAGACCTATTGGAAGAGAAAAGAGTTCATGTATGCGCTTTTTAAAAAATTTTTTTACAAAAGCATCACCACTTATCTAGGCCAGGAGGCCACTCGGGGATAACGGTTAATGAGTCTACGGTAGACAATGGGAAAATATCGTAGTAATCGTTAGTAGTGGGAATTTTGTAAATTGGAGTACTTAAGGAAACAGCTCATCAAGAACTTGTTCACATTAGACTTGAAGACGACCATATTGTAGTCAGCTGGAAAGCAGGAAAACGGAACAGAGTTCAACAGGCGTGCAGTTCTAAGAAAGAAGCTTTGTTCATGGAATCTACGTTTAGGTTTAGGCACAGATGAAGAGTGGGGGAGATTATTGATAGTGTTTTCAGCTAGATGAGTGTTTTTCGTGAAAGTCAGGCAAGAGTTGACCATACATTGGAGCTCAAATGTGTTCAAGTTAGCTTCCTGCGGTAGCCGTGGTGGATTCTTTGTCTTCTTATCAACTCAGGATCAAAGGCCCGGACGGATCCTGTTGCAGCCCAAGTGATGGGTGTCATGTCAGCAGCATCGAGAGCCGGAAAGATGAAGAGAGAGTTGCCGTCATTTAACCTTACCAAAGATCTGGCGTCTGATTGGACAAGTCAGAAGAGAAGGTGACTGCTAGCACCAATCAGCAACGAGTTTACAAAGCAAAGCGATTCAAAATCTAAACCCATAGAGAGTCGCTGCTGCTGCTTCTTTTTATTGCTTCTTTGTTGTTTCCTTTTTTTTATTTATTGTTACCTAAAGACGAATTTTCGGAACGCCCTAAAATCTTGTTATAGGGCTTTTGTTTCTCATGTCTTATGTGTTGTGCAAGAGGCTTGGTGTCTTTCTGACTTGGACTTAAATCAGCTTAATGTTTTCCTCATGGTTTTACATTGCTGACAATCGTGTGGTCGAATTACGATGCTGCGCGATTATTTCATCACACACAACTTTTTTTGTTGGAGGTATTTTGGTTTAACTCTCAAATACAAACTTAAATATTTTCAACCGGTTTTTATTCTTTCTTTCATTTTTTTTTATTTATTTATTTTTTATTTATTTTTTTTTTTTTTTTTACAGTTGGTGTTTTCGCTCCACACAACAGCCAACTTCTTTATCCGCGGATGGCGAATCGACACCTATATCGGTAAGATATTACATCATCACAAAACTGCCATTTTCGTCTCTACTGTGCTATAAAGCTGCTTATGCCTGAAAGTACCCTATATCTCTACAAGGCCACCATTCGCCCATGTATGGAGAACTGTTGTTACATTTGGGCTGGTGCATCTGCTAACTAGTCTCACTACTGATGCAATTCTCTATCTATATAAAAGCCAAGTACGTTCAAGGATGGAATACTGTTGCCATATCTGGGCAGGAGCTGCACCAAACAGCCTATCCTGCCTTGACAGAGTACAAAATAGACTTCATGGCTTAGTGGGGGATGCCCTTTTCTCTACCCTGCAACGTCTCTCCCACAGAAGAGACGTTGCGAGCCTATCCTTGTTTTATCGTTATTTTCATGGCAGGTGCTCGTCTGAATTCCAATCCCTGGTCCCCATCTCACCAATCTTTCACGAAAAACACCCGTCTAGCTGAATCCACTGTGAAAAATTTCCCCCACTCTTTATCTGTGCCTAAATCAAAACGCGGATTCCATGAACAAAGCTTCTTTCTTAGAACTGCACGCCTGTGGAACTCTGTTCCGTCTGCCTGCTTCCCTCTGGACTACAACTTGGATGTCTTCAAGTCTAATGTTAACAAATTCCTAATGAACCGCCCCCTTAAGTAAACACTCCATCAAATCTCCACACTAACGTAATGTACTTGCAATAACCCTTATCCCTGAGTGGCTTCCGGGCCTTGATAAGTGGTGATCACTGTGTAAAAAAAAAAAAAAGTCTCTCGCTCCTGGACAGGATTCAAAAGAGAGTCGCCAACGTGATAAGTCCTGAACTGTCATGAAAACTTCAGCCTCTGTCCCATCGACGAAATGTTGCAACCCTCTGCCTGTTCTACAAATATTTTAGTGGTGAATGCTCCGACGAACTACAAGCACTTGTACCCCCTCGACATAAATACCCCCGACAAACCCGACAAGCAGCTAAATCCCACCCCTACACCGTAGAGATCCCTAGGTGTAAGAAAACCTTCGACTCTAATAGTTTCTTCCCCAGAACTTCTAGACTTTAGAACTCCATTCCGGGTTACTGCTTTCCCAACTGTACTGACATGCAGAAGTTCAAGTGTAATATGAACAAATATCTCGCTGCTCAACTCCCTACATAGTATCTCTGCAACTCATGTCCTCGATAGTTGCCCCCTACATCAAAGTGGTATTGTGCCTTGTTTGGGGTGAAAATGGGATTTAAAAAAAAAAACAACACAAAGAAAGCATAATCAACACACATTCTATATTAGTTTCTATTCGGCCATTAAAATCTTTTTTCAAAAAACACCTGACTAGCTGAAACCACCGTCAATAATTTTCCCCACTCCCTATCTGTGCCTAAATCAAAACGTAGTATCCATGAACAAAGCTTCTTTCTTAGAACTGCACGCCTGTGGAACTCTGTTCCGTTTGCCTGTCCCCCCCCCCGACTTCAACCTGGATGTCTTCAAGTCCAACACAAACAAATTCCTGATGAACCGCCCCCTAAATAATGACACCTTACCAATTCTCCAATACGATTGCTACACTATCCCTTTGATTACTGTACACACAATAACCCTTATCCCTGAGTGGCCATTGGGCCTTGATAAGTGGTGAACTCCATGTAAAAAAAAAAAAAAAAAAACAGACGAAATACGGGATCGTTTTCGGATACTACATACGTTTCAGTGGCTTCGATAGTTATGACTAGGTCTATGACAACAGCATATTTTTTTCATTGTTTTGACTCTCGAGTATATATCCGACACAGACACAATTAATCAACCGAGAACCTCATCAGTCTATATAAAAAAACATATAAGATATCAACAGATACACACTCGAGAGTAAAAACAATGAAAAGAATATGCTGTTGTCCTAGCTCTAATAATTAAATAGTAATTATATTTTTATGCTTTCAGACACTAGTGTTTCATGCTTACACAATCATCAGTGTAGGAAATGGCAATTCCTACCAATCAGGAGATTCAAATCCAACGATGAAACCATCTTTGACTCCATTTGCTAAGCCTTTACTTCCGGTCCACCAAACAATTGACGCAAGAATGAAGGAAATCAATAACCAATAAATACTCAGTTTCGATGAGACATTAGACAATCGAATTATGATAACAGATTAGTGATTAACTTAAAAACTTCAAACCGCACCCTAAGTCCAGATGGCAAATACTTTCTAAGAAATGATAAGTTTTATAAGAAACTATTCATTACTGTACACGCAATAATCCTTATCCCCGAGTGGCCTCCAGGCCTTGATAAGTGGTGACTTCCTTGTAAAAAAAAAAGAAACAAACAAATGATAAAATTAACCAGTGTAATTATTAGGGTCATGACAACAGCATATTCTTTTCATTGTTTTCACTCTCGAGTATATATCCAACACAGTTAATCAACTGAAAACCACATCACTCTATATAAAAGCATATAAGATATCAACGGATACACACTCGAGAGTCAAAACAATGAAAAGAATATGCTGTTGTCCTAGGCCTAGTTATGACTTACGTGCAAATATTACATTGCTTACACATCTTGCAATTGTTGTATCCTACATTGAATCAGAATTTTATGAATGAAATTCCATCGTGTCTATATGAATAGAAACGAAAACCTTGAAACTAATTAAAGTATGATGAATGTATCTTTTGGAGATGCGTATATATATATATATATATATATATATATATATATATATATATATATATATATATATATATATGTGGATGACTATATATATATATATATATATATATATATATATATATATACGCACACACACACACACACACACACACACGAGCAAACAGTTAATAAAACATGTTAAAAAAACACTTTGAAATGAGTTAAAAACATATTTAATCTGAAAAGGAAACATTAAATATCCACTTATCTAGTGTTACCTTTTCAGATTAAATATGTTTTTAACTCATTTCAAAGTGTTTTTAACATGTTTTATCAACTGTTTGCTCGTATTATAAGCTCTATCTCCTATTTGATTTTATCGAGCTTTTTTACATCTGGCTGAGATAACTTTATAAATATTAATTCTTTAATATTTATAATATACTTTAATTTTACCATCTTGGATCATTTTGGTAAATTTAATTGTAATTTTTCTTTTATATATATATATATATATATATATATATATATATATATATATATATATATATTTATTTATTATTATTATTATTATTATTATTATTATTATTATTATTAGAACTATTATTCTCATCTTGGTTGCTTTGTTTTGTTTGTTTGTTGTTTTATTTTTTTTTTTAACGTTGAAAAAAAAATAACAAAGATGAGAATTATAGTCCAAATAATACAAAAAAATAACTATAAATCCTAATCTCAAAAATATACATTCATCATATAAAAACCGGAATGGAACCGAAGTTAATAACAAAATTAAAAAAAAAAAATGACTTAGCGTTATTTGCGTTTTAAATTTCTAACTGCTGTTTTCGTTGGGATAACAAATAGACCAAACAATTTTCACTATTCACCAATAACATCCAGTGTGAATGCACCTGAAGATGACCGGAGGTTACATCAGCCGAAACGTTGTGGAAAAAAAAATAATTAATTGAAGTATGATTATGTATTCTGCTGTATTGTCTTGAGAAAACGGTTCTTCACGAATATTCTTTCTTTTTATGTTTCTCTATGAAAAAGTTTTCCGAGATAAGATAAACTGTTGAAAATTCAAAACCTATCAATCATTCATGCTGTCCAGTTCATTTATCGTGGTTTCCGTATACGCACAGTTCAAACATTTCAAAATACAACCGTTTAAGTTTAAAATGGCATTTTCGTTTTGTAACGTAGCGCGAACGGCTATCTGCAAATGAATTCGAAATGACGTCACCGTTCAGGAAAAATAGACTTTATAAAAGATTTCATGTACAGAAATAGGAAAAACATTGAATGTTCGTGAATATTTAAGAGTTCCTGCTAAAACATTACCTGAGATATTAACAAGTATGAATAGATTACGTCACATAGGTCAAGAAAATCGTAATCAAAACTTCTCTTCTCGTTTCTATAAATTATAATACATTGAAAGTTATTTATAAGAATCAATGTTCATTGGATTTCGTATTAGAAAGTAAGTTCAGCGAGAAAGACTGAAAATATTTCAATGACTAAATTTTATACAAATTGGCAGACGATAATTAGTCAATGGGTTGTGTGTGTTTGCTAATGGTTGTGTGTGTATGAGTGGAGAACGATGTTGTAGAGACGGACACCTAACAGAGGGGTGCCTAGCGACACTGAACTGTGGTCTTGGGTCAACTGGGCTTCACTGGTTTATTAAAAGAAAATCTGGTTTTTAAAAGATTTAAGTGACCCTAGAAATTTTATGTCAAATAAATGCATAAAGTTTTCTGATTGGTTAAAAATATAATTATTTGTTTATTTTCCTAATATTACGTTGTGATTTGGCTTTCAAGCGCACTTGATGCGTATTTTATTTTATTCAAATTAAAACAACGTTTCTATATGAACTCTCATTCTTGACGTTATTCTCGCGTTACCTACGCACAGTTCAAACATTTCAAAATACAACTGCCAGATACAACGCGCGGCTCTATACAAACAGACTTTTTTTCTCTAAATTTACAACATGGCAAGGAAGAAGAAAAGGAAAAAAAGAAACAAAACAACACATTGAAGATGGAGTATACCTCTGAAATATATTTATGATAAATTTCAAACAAGTAAAAATTTTTTTTTTTTACACAGTGATCACCACTTATCAAGGCCCGGAAGCAACTCAGGGATAAGGGTTATTGCAAGTACATTACGTTAGTGTGGAGATTTGATGAAGTGTTTAATTAAGGGGGCGGTTCATTAGGAATTTGTTAACATTGGACTTGAAGACATCCAAGTTGTAGTCCGGAGGGAAGCAGGCAGACGGAACAGAGTTTTATTTTCCTAATATAACGTTGTATTTGGCTTTCAAGCACACTTGATGCGTATTTTATTTTATTCAAATTAAAACAACGCTTCTATTGAACTCTCATTCTTGACAAAATTATTTGTGTTTATTCAAGATAGTGTATGCGCAGAGGATGTGCGTACAAACAGGTTTACGCATTTTGATTTTGGGCGCCGAGATGTAAACATCGGCCGCCATGTTCTAAGCCATTTTAGTTTTGGTAGTTTTATTAGAAGACACATTTTGTTATAAAGAAAATAGCAGTTACAAGCGAGAGAAACTTTGAACTGTAAAAGTTGGCAGACGAAGACAAAAAGTTTCGAATTCGAAAAAGTCTTGAATTGTAAAAACTTGTAGAAAATGAGTGCAGGAATTCTAAAATTGAATCTATTTTATGCAATCACTATTTACTCTGCCTCCCCATGGGACAGCGGCATAATCACGTTGACACACCGGTTCCTGTCAGATCACCTGTCATTACTAAAATGGGTGACCAATTTAGGAATTCCAGGCGCTGTATGTAGGAGGACATCTACACCTTATATATATATATATATATATATATATATATATATATATATATATATTACATAGGCATCACCACTTATCAAGGCCAAGAGGCCACTCGAGGATAAGGGTTAAAGAGTGTACAGTAGAAATTGGACAATATAGAAATCGTTAGTAATGGAAATTCGGTGAATTTGTTAACTGGAACTGGAACGGCTCATCAAAAACTTGTTTACGTTAGACTTGAAGACAACCATACTGTAGTCAGCTGGAAAGCAGGAAAAACGGGAGAGTTGCAAAAGCCTAACATCGTTATCTCCCCTGACAGGAATATACATGCGACTGGGGACCGCTTGTGAATTTTATACTCCTGTGGAACTTCCTCCTTCGGGGGAAGCCGGTTAAACCCGAATAGGGTTAGTGCTCACACACACACACACACACACACACACACGGGACAGAGTTAGACACCAGGGTTGTTTTTTAACATGGAGAAAAAAAAACAAAATAAAATTGTCTCAGTCGCGGAGAATTTCTTTCACACTGACAGAGAACAAGAAATCGAAATGTAACATCTAAAAAACAGATACTACACTTTGATCTTGTCCCGAAGTCCGGTTTGTGATTGGTTAGTAACAGAGCGTGGTTCCATTTGATTGGTCTGTTCTGTCACTCGTGGTGTTTATCAATAGAATTTTCTTTAATGATATCCTCATAGGAATATCGAAGATATTGCAACAGAAGTGACTCATACAATCCTTGAAAATTCCATCAACTTATATTGTTAGGTTTAGGCACAGATAAAGAGGGGGGAATTATTGATAGTGGTTTCAACCAAACGAGTGTTTTTCGTAAAAGTCAGGCAAGGGTTGACCATAGATTGAAGCTCAGACGGGTTCAAGTTAGCTTCTCGCGAAAACGTTTGATGTATTATCAATGATGTTCCTTTATTCTAGAAATGATAACGAACGATTACGAAGGTAAAGAATTTTTTTGTTTTATTCATCAAATATGATGTGTATTGTTTATCTGAAGAATTCAAGAATGTTTATTTTTTGTAATGGAAGGCGTTTTGCTGGATTCTATTTGTTTAGTGTTCGACAATAATATTCTGATATTCATTGAATAGAATTGTTGTCAACCAATGAAAACGATATAAAAACGATATAAAAACGATATAAAAAAAACGATATAAAAACGATACAAAAAACGATATAAAAACGATATAAAAAACGATATAAAACACGATATAAAAAAACGATATAAAAACGATATAAAAAAACGATATAAAAAAACGATATAAAAAAATGATATAAAAATAGATATAAAAACGATATAAAAAAGGTTTAAAAAAACGATATAAAAACGATATAAAAAACGATATAAAAAACGATATAAAAACGATATAAAAACGATATAAAAAAACGATAAAAAAACGATATAAAAACGATATAAAAACGATATAAAAAACGATATAAAAAACGATATAAAAAAACGATATAAAAAAACGATATAAAAAACGATATAAAAAACGATATAAAAAACGATATAAAAAAATGATATAAAAAAACGATATAAAAAAACGATATAAAACACGATATAAAAAACGATATAAAAAACGATATAAAAAAACGATATAAAAAAATGATATAAAAAACGATATAAAAAAACGATATAAAAACGATATAAAAACGATATAAAAAAACGATATAAAAACGATATAAAAACGATATAAAAACGATATAAAAACGATATAAAAAAACGATATAAAAAAAACGATATAAAAAACGATATAAAAAACGATATAAAAAAAACGATATAAAAAACGATATAAAAAACGATATAAAAAATGATATAAAAAACGATATAAAAACGATATAAAAAACGATATAAAAACGATATAAAACACGATATAAAAAACGATATAAAAAACGATATAAAAAAACGATATAAAAAAACGATATAAAAAAACGATATAAAAAATGATATAAAAACGATATAAAAACGATATAAAACGATATAAAACGATATAAAAAAACGATATAAAAACGATATAAAAACGATATAAAAAACGATATAAAAACGATATAAAAAACGATATAAAAAACGATATAAAAAACGATATAAAAAACGATATAAAAAAACGATATAAAAAACGATATAAAAACGATATAAAACACGATATAAAAAAACGATATAAAAAACGAGATATAAAAACGATATAAAAAACGATATAAAAAACGATATAAAAAACGATATAAAAAACGATATAAAAACGATATAAAAAACGATATAAAAAACGATATAAAAAAACGATATAAAAAACGATATAAAAAAACGATATAAAAAAAACGATATAAAAAAACGATATAAAAACGATATAAAAAACGATATAAAAAAGCGATATAAAAAACGATATAAAAGAAAATATTTACTAATCTGGAGAGAGAGCAATCTGTATTTACTAAGGATAGTTTTATAAGGTGAAAGGAATAAGAAAATAAAACAATGAAAGACTGGTCTCTGGTATGTATTTAGCGGAATTGTTTTTAATGAGTAAAAATTACTTCGACTTCCTCTAAGTATGACTGTTTTACGAGAGTCAGGTAAGTCGGAATAAATGTAGGATATTCTGAAATTGACTGAAACTGACTCTTAATCTTCAAATTGGTATGAGTGGATCCATGTTTTAAGTAATGCGTAATTGTATTCCTAGCATTGCCTGAACAAGGGAGTGAACCTTCAACTTTCACAAGATGGTCACTTGGAACTGAAAATAACTTAGCACATTTATCCGTTGTGCCATATGTTTTTCGTTGGAATGAAAATTGTGTCACATTTTTAATACATATTTGTGTTCTTTTGCACAGGTCTTTCGGTTACAATGTTATTGATTGTCATGGTCGGTCTGGTATTCGAAGGGTTTCAGTCCGTACGATACATGCACCTGCGAACCCGAACTGAACGATATAGACGATGGTAAGATGTTACGCCATTTTCTGCTTTTCTAAAATCCGAAATCAATGGTTAGTGGGATAATTCACGTCATGGGACAGCGGAATCAACTATTTTGAGTTCAAATCCAGTCAGATCCATTGTGTTCATTTTTAATAGAAATTGCTCGAGACAAGGCATGTAGCATGTAAAGAGCTAACAAGAACGCTGGATGGTTGTTCTAAAGATAGGGGATGCACTTATGGTTGTTGTTCGTGGTAGTGGTGGTGGTGGCCAGTGCCGTCCCTGAAAAGTAGTAGACAGTGGCCGCCGTGGCCCAAATGAAATAATTTGGCTTCCACTGTCGGGCATTGTTTTCCAGCGGCAGCTAGTGGAAGCCACTTTCTGTGGTTGTCATCACTGTTAGTTACTGGCGATTAGTGTTTGTTTGGGACGATAACCTGCAGGTACTGCCTGGTTCTAAAGAAAGTATTTATGAACTCTTTAGACTGAGTGAAAACAGGGGCAGATAACTGCCTTTTACCGAAGACAATATCTTTCAAGTCGGCCATTGTCTTTCTTCTCGGTATACTGCACGCATTTTTTTTTTCTATAAGTAGCTCTAGCACATCTTCTAAATAATAAAATTCTCCACAGAAAGTAAAAGTGGTTAAAAAATATAACAAATAAGAGTTTCCGTAGCTAATAAAATGTACACCGAAACCTACCTGCGTAATGATTTTGTGTTTTAACTTATTTGAGAGTGTTTAATCCGTTCTAAAAAGAAAGTGTCGACATGATGTCACAGCTTTGAATCTTCGGCCAATACTATAAAATTTAATTTAATCGCCAACAGGAATGCAAAATGCAAAATAAAAAAATAAAAAAATAAAAAAATAAATATATATATATATATATATATATATATATATATATATATATATATATATATATATATATAGCATCATTAAAGTCTTGATAATCGTTCAAAAATCAAAAATTAAATATTGGTACTCGTAAAAGAATTTTTTAGGGCCGTTTTGGGGTGGGAGTAGTGGCGTGTCAGTATTTTGTGCATATTTACAATCGCAAACCAATGCTGCGTCCACATCTTCATCAGCAAGGAAAGCGCAATATGTGCTTGATTACATTTTATGATTGTTCTGTCTGCGCAATGAAAAAGTTAGCAATGCGGATTAAAATGCCAATAATTCTCACCGCAATAAAATGTTAAGGGTTCCAGTATTTAATTTAAGGCAGAGTTTCATAACCCAGTTCATTAAACTTCTTTAAGGGCGGTTTAGCAACATGCGGTCGGGTATTGTTGTGGGAGAGAATTGGGCCTTTTCCGTTGACTAATGCTGGGTGTTGTTGTCGAAGTTTCTGATGTATTTTATCCATTTGTTGCCAGTACTTCGCCGCCATATTTATTTATTTATTTATTTATTTTTTACCTGCATTCAAAATCTGTAATGGATGAAACTCGTTGCGGACTGCAAAACGGTCAGCATGACCTTCTTTTGGTGCAGCTCTGGCTTCAGGAAGTGTCGTGGAGCTTACTCGGCATCTAACTACTGAGCTGAGCGTCGTCGGTTGTCATACAGAACCCACTTTTTATCACAAGTCACAACCCGGTCAAAAAACGGGTCGTTGTTGCGTAAAAGAAGGGAAGATGACACTTCATAACGGCGTTTCTTTTGGTTTCTGTCCAATTCATAAGGCATCCATTTATTAAGTTTTTTTGTCTTTCCAATCTCTCTCAAGTGATTGGAAATCGTCGTATACATTACGTCTACGTGAAAAGCAAGTTCCCAAACAGTTGTACGTGGATTGGCTCTTAATTGATCGATGACAACACCCTGTGATCAACAATTACACTCATCATCTTCAAGACTCTCGTCGCCGCCATGAAATTTCTTAAACCACCATTGTGCTGTGTATTCAATAGAGGTTCCTCAGTCAAACACTTCGTTGATATCGCGAGCTGTTTCAGCAGCTTTTTTTTGGCCTAGTTTGAATTGAAATAAGAAAATTGTGCGAATTTGCTTTTTTCCAATTTGTGTTGCACGTTCTGAAAAGAAGACATAATTGATTTAAAACGATTACCATTTAAACGATTAGACAAAACGAAAAACGCTCTTTAAAATAATATATAAAGTAAAGTTATAATAACGAAAACTTATTTGAAAATACATCATTTGAAATCAAAGTTAAAAATATCCGCAAGAACTTTCTTCTCAATCTAACATATATAGTTAGATTTATTTTTAGAAAGTCATCGGGAACTCACATAGACGTCTCACATGAAGGTTGCCAACATCTTTAAGTAAAAGTATTTCTGTGAAACAAATTGGATTCGAGTTCGGCACACCCAGGTTATCATTTCATTAATAATTTATTCATCGTCACCTCCCCACTGTTGTTGTTGTTGATGATGATGATGATGATTTGGTATTTATATTTTGCTTTTAAAAATTTGTGTTGTTGATCATCATCATCATTCATTCATGTGAATCACATGATTATTATTGGCATTGGTTTCCCCGATGTTTTTCCAATTAGAATTCTTTCTAGAACGACATCAAGTACTCCTAGGAAAGATCACGTGAAGGTTGCTAAAATCCGAAGTGAAAATGTTTCTGTGGACGAACTGGATTCAAACTTTGCACATGCAGGTTGTCAGTCCGTGTTGTTAGCCACTTAGCCACCGTCATCTTCTGAAGATAGTGATGGTGGGTTTGTTCTATGGATGATAATGATGATGATGATGACGATGATGATGATTATCGTGGTTTGTATTTTTGCTTTAAAAAAATGTTTTCTTGTTGTTGGGTATAATTTGTTCATTTCGAATGAATTTCAGATGATTATTGTTGGCATGTGTATCTTCGATATCTTTCTAGTTAGAATTGTTTCTGGGGGAAAAAGAACACCAGTTACGAGAAGGACCACGTAAAAGCTGGCCAGCGTCCCTAAGTTGAAAGTGTTTCCGTGGAACGACTTTGTTTCTGTCCGTGTCTTTAACCACTTAGACATCGTCACCTTCCGTAGGAGGATGATGATGGTGATGATGATGATGGTGATGATGATAATGATGATGATAATGGTGATGGTGATGATGATGGTGGTGATGATGATGGTGATGATGATGGTGATGATGATGATGATTGCTTTTAATGTTCTCTTTCTTTTTTATATTTGGCAGTGTTTCAAAAAAGCAACGACCGCTGGCCATACGGACACACATGGAGCGATCTTTGCTGAATATGCTTCATGTGACGACTGGTTACCTCCTAATGCTGTGCGCAATGAGTTATAACGTGTGGATTATGATCAGCGTGATCGTCGGTGCCGGCATCGGTTACCTCTTCATACGACCGGCAGTGCTGCATTGGCTTGAGCGAAAACAGGACAGCGTGAATGCGGAGGCAGGTATATGCCAAGGTTCGGAACTCCAAGTCAAGTTTCTGAATGGAGTGAACGAGAAAGATGGAAGTTCGAAGCAGGATGAAACCAACAACAAAAATAACGAAACATGTATCTAATACGTTGAACGAAACGAGTGACCTCGACAGGAGATTTGGAGAATGTTATTTGGTGTCAACAGTCACTTAAAAAGGATAAATACTCTTATAATATTGAGTCCCAAAAATATATAGGGTGTCCAAAAAATAGCCATCTAAAACAGTATAAAAATTAGATGGTTAATGATGGGGCACCCTTTAGTAACCAGTTAGCAAAAACATTGTGTACTTCTGCACATATTGACCAGGATTTACACGATGTTGGCTCGAATTCGGGCTCGGGATTTATGGGAACTTTAATGACCTAACTATGAAGACATGTTTACAGCAAAGCTAAAAACTAAAACATGAACCAATAGCTATTACGTTTTCGCTCATGTATATTCGTAATGCCGTCGTTCGACATTCATCTGGCAAATTTCATTTTTTTTTTTTTTTTTTTATTTTCACATTTTGTACAAATTTTCCCCCGGCTAAACCCCAAATATAAAGTTTCCTATGGGCTCAAATACGTTATATATGAAGTTTCATGTCTTTAGACCAAAAACTAACACGAGTTTAGTAGCCAAAAAATATATACTTTTTTTACAACGTTTCGATCGATGTAACCTTCGACCTTCTTCAGGTGTATCTTGTTGAACTCGGGAATGCTTCTATCGAACTCGGGAATTTGGAAAGAATTTCAAACGGAACCCTTTATTTACTTCACGGGGTAGCTTGCTTATGTTTCATCAGATAAGGTTGGATAGAGGTCCTAAGGAATTTGTAATTGTATTTTTCGGTCGCCCATACTGAGGATTGAACCGAAACGTTGTGATTGGTTTGGTTGTTTTTGTTTTACGGCATATCAATCCTTTTCGCGTTATTTAATGCCGAATCCAGTTAGTTTGAAGAATTTTTTTAATAGAATACTGTTTATTTTCAAATCGGTTTCTATTTAACCCATGGTTGGGACCCTAACAGGTACTACTAGTCCGGGTCGGAGTGGACCTGGGAGCAATAGCAATTAAAGGGTGGCTCCACACTCCCCAAATCCCGCAAGTTGGAGCCTTACCATCGGATAAAGGTCATATCCAGGACCGAAACGTTGGGAAAAATATATACTCATACATAAATATATACAGGGTGACCCCCCCCCCAAAAAAAAACAGGACATTCAATTGTTTTTCTGGCCATTTTACAGTCAATGGAGAAAAAAGGCCAAAGACACTAAAGTGTTTTGATGTGATGTTTTGAATATGATAAACTAGTTATGACCAAAGTTTCATTTCATTCGGACAAAACACTAAGAAACGGGGCCTAATTAGAGTAGGGCCCGTTTTGGGGGGTCACCCTATATATATATATATATATATATATATATATATATATATATATATATATATATATATATATATATATATATATATATGCATAACTATTTTGGTCAATGAAAATCAAATGCAAACTAACTCTCATAGCTTAAAGGAGAAATAACTCTTATTGACTTTAAACCGGAAGTAAGCTTATTTATTTAGTAAGCTTCCTTCCGGTTTTAAACGCAACTGTTGTCAGTTATTAATAATTGAAAATAAATTAACTACAAATTAAAATTAAAATGAATTAAATAAATCAACTTTATATGTATAATTAGAACAATTAATACAATTTTATTACAACAAACAGCTTAATAGAATCAAGCTAATTACTAATATAGATTTTCTTTGATGTAATGAACAAATGAGGTTACTCATTGAATGTAAATTTCTTTAGAATAAATAGTGTGTGTGTATATATATATATATATATATATTATATATATATAATGCTGGAATAGAAGTGTATATAAATCTGTTTTCAGTAAGAAAATGAAACAGCGTACCTTTTGTACATATTAATTAAATTGTAAATAAAAAAAAGAGGAATACGACTTTATTATATACAGAATTCAAGCAAGCGAGGACGCCCAGACGGTCAACAGAGTTTGATAATTATTCAAATTAAAAAAAAAAAAAGATTCACTCTTAAGAATTATTACCATCGTTCACATACGGTCTTTTCTTCAGCGAACACTTCAGTATACATATCTTGCATTTTGCGGCTAGTAACGTTCTCTCTCTCAAAAGATTACCGCATGTTCAGGCGTCTGTATTATTTTCTCCAACATAGATACATCTTAGAGTCTGCCGTGTCTGACATTTTCGTACGTGAATATATAATATTTTTCTTCTTCCAATTTATTAAAAGTCGTCTGCTTCTATTTCCAATGGCGTTTTTCATTGGCTGATCAACTTGATTAGCGCTTGGCATACTCCGACGATTTACGTCAACTGTCGATAGAGTTCGAACCAAGTCTTACGGAAATCTGGATCAGTATATGCAGAAGTATCCAAAATATTGCTCTCTCGAGATAAATATCCTAGATCAATCCAACTAGTAACAAAATTAGACACCTTCACTGAAGATGTATCTAGATGTCGGAAAACTTTCTACTTTAATACTTTTTTTCCTTGGACCACTTTCCTTTGGAATTACCTCCCTGCTTCCTGTTTCCTGGCAGTATTAACACGCAGAAATTTAAATGTAATGTGAACAAATATCTTGCTACACAACTCCCCACTCGGAATAGGGTCTATAAATCTGGTCCCTTTTACGTCTCAGTGGAAATATGCCTTTATTTTTGTGGGGAGGGGTCGAATAAAAGTTTTAAAATAAACATTTTTAAATGATGTTCATTTCGGTCCATGCATTTCTTACGGTACAAAACAATTGAATTGCATTCAATTAGTTTGATGTAGTCGGGTAACTATTTCAGCTTCGTAAGATGGTAAGGATATGTCATCGTGCTGCCATCATAAAAACCAAGAACTATATAATATTCTGTGTGTACCGTTCTTCGTCCACACGTTACGCCTTGGAAAAAAGTTAAAATAAAAATTTTTGAAGGCTAAAACTACTCCAAAAAATGCCAAATTCTTGAACTTTGGCTTTAAAAAGGGCAATCTGATAATCTTGGACAAGAATATCAGAGTGACTTCCCTTTCAAATAGCCTCATTTCCGAATGTGATTCTTATATGTAATCATTGCTGTAATGGTATGTTCGGTTGGTTTTTTTTTTGTTTTACGGCATATCAACCCTTTTTAGGTTATTTAATGTCGTATCCAAAGATTTTGAAGAAAATTTTTTAATAGAATATATTTCTTTTTTTTTTTCAAGCCGGATTCTATTCAACCTATAGTTGGGACTCTAACAGGTACTACCACTCCGGGTCAGGGTGAACCTGGGAGCAATGGCAATTAAAGGGTGGCTCCACACTCCCCAAAGTCCGCAAGCTGGGGCCTCACCATCGGATATAGGTTAAGCTCATATCCAGGACATGTAAGAGTATGAGAAAGGGCCTTGCAATAGTTCTTTACAGAAGAAAGAAGTCAGCAAAACGGTACGTAAAAAAGGAATATTCAAAAGAAACAGGGGAAAAAGATAATCGTCTGCCAATTAAAGATTGTCTCTTACACTGTGGTTTATTATATGTATTGAACTATGTAGCACAATATTATTTCTAAGTATTCATTAGAACTTATTAAGTTATCTCATTTGGATCAGTTCTATATTTAAAGTTTTATTTTATTTCTGCTGTGTTTAAAAGAAAAACAACACAATGATATATGAAAATATAACTATACTAGCGGGTCACCCGGCATTACCCGGTCGAAAAATACGCTTAAATATGATATTTTAATCAATGCAGATTTCGTATTTATTATTATATTATGTTGGACCCAATATATAGTAAGGATTTTAAAAGTTTTTTTTTTTTTAAATGACTCGTGTGCCACCATCGAGAATTGAAACCAAAACGTTTCACTTACGATTTGCTTTTCCCTTTGACTTTAATGACTGCATTGTGAAGACATGTTTACTGCAAAGCTAAAAATTAAAACAGGAACCAAAAGCTATTACGTTACGCATGCATATTCGTTCGACCTTCACCTAGCAAATTCCATTTTTTTAATTTTCACACTTTTGCACAGATTTTCCCTGGCTAAAACCCAAATATAAAGTTTATATATTAAATTCCATGTCTGTAGACCAAAAACTGATAGAGGAGCCAAAATTTTTTAAACAAATATATATATATATATATATATATATATATATATATATATATACAGGGTGTCCATAAAGTCCGTGTGCACTTTAAAAAATTTATAACTTTATTTGTATTTGCAATAGAAATAATCTGTAAAATGGATTTGAAAGAAGTAAATCTATATTTTTTAAGCTTTTATTTAAATTTTATTTAACTTTCCACATGCCCTCCATCATTAGCAATACAAAGGGTAATACGATTTTGCAGTTCACGAAAAACATTTGCCAAATTATTTATAGTAATGCCTGAAATCACATTAGTTATTCTAGCTTTCAAATCTTCCAATGAACTAGGTTTGGTTGCCTACACAATTGTTTTCAAATGTCCCCATAAAAAAATCTAATGGAGTCAAATCGGTCGAACGTGGAGACCAATGAAATGGTCCACCCCTTCCGATCCATCTGTTAGGAAATTCCTGATTTAGAAACCGTCTAACACGCCGAACAAAGTGACAAGGAGCTCCATCTTGTTGAAACACTGTATCATCTTTCAAATTTAATTGTTCAAGTTGCGGAATAAAATAATTCTGCAACATATCTAAGTAGCTGTCACTGTTAATAACACGATCTTCAAAAAAATATGGCCCTATGATTCGATTTATTCCCAAAGCACACCACACATTAACTTTAAGAGAGTCCCTTTCATGTTCAACAGTTTCATTTAGGTTTTCAGTTCCCCAAATTCGGCAATTATGTCTTGACCTTACCACTAATATGAAATGTTGCTTCATCAGAAAACAGTAAATTACTCACAAATGCATCATCATTGCAAAGTTTTTCATTGAACAGAAAGTTAGCCGTGCATAATAATCCTCTTCTAACAACTGTTGATGTAATTGAATTTTGTAAGCTTTCATATGAAGTTTTGCCCACAGAATCTTATGCAGAGTAGACTTTGGCAGCCCGAGCTCCAATGATGCCCGTCTTACAGACTTTCTTGGACTTGCAGTAAAGGATTCTTCTATGGAAGCAACACTTTCGTCACTGACACATGACCTTCCAGACCATGGTTTATCATGGACAGAGCCTGTTTCTTTAAATTTTTTCATCCATTTAACAATGGTGTTCCTATGAGGCGCTTTTTTATTGTATTCAATTCTAAACTTTCTTTGTACAGCAATAGTAGATTTCAATTCAGCTAATCAAAGGACACAGTTTATTTTTTCCTCAATTGAAGCCATGGGATCAAATTGATTCTCAAAAACAAAAGATATTTTTTTACTTATCTTTTACTTATGTAAAAATTGTTATGAGTTTTGTTTAAAAATTCTTCAATAACTATACTTAAAACAAGATACATGAAACTTTATAACATTTTTTACAGATTATTTCTATCGCAAATACAAATAAAGTTATAAATTTTTAAAGTGCACACGAACTTTATGGACACCCTGTATATATATATATATATATATATATATATATATATATATGCATACATAAATATATATAGAAAAAGGTTTGTGTTTACTATAACCTTTTTACGCAAATATTATGCAAGTATAAATCATGTAGAATATCTGCATGAATATAATTACATGTAATAGTTAACTAAAGATGATCATCCCATAAGAAAATCGGGTACTAGTGCACTTATTTAAAAAGCCATTCTTAACATGGGGAGGAGAGGGTGTTTTGTGTCTAATCTTTACTTTAACCTTACAATTGAATAATAAAAAAACATATAAAACTTTAATTAAACTTGAAAATACGATTTAAAAAAATAGTGTGGATCAGTAACTGCATTAGCACCGAAAACCGAAAAAAAACTAATAGGGAATTAATTAAAATGAATGTTTAAAAGAATATGCAAATTAGCTAGATCTTTTGCAGATGTATTTTCTTTTTAAATAAGTAGAAAAAAGGGGGGGGGGTTAATATGAATATCAACAGACAGAAAAGCCCAAAGTTATAGGAGTATAAAAGATAACTTTATAGTCGGTGATGGTTATGGATGCTTTTTTTTTTTTTTATCTATGTCCGCATAAAAAAAAAAAATATTTAGGACCAAGTTTAGAAGCGATTAGCAAAATGTCGTTTTACACTACATTTAAACTTCTGTATGTCAGTACAGGAAATAGGAAACTGGGAGGTGATTTCAAAGTTTACGAGTCCTAGGGAAGAAGTTATTAGAGTAGAAGGTTTTCCGGCATCTATACAGTGAAGAGGTGGGATTTTGTTGCTAAACAAATTTATCAGGAATATGTACAAGCGCGATGTGTCCATCAGAGCACATTCTATTAAAATGCTTATAAAACAAGTGCAGAGATACAACTTTGCAGGATGGGACAGGAGTTGTAACTTAGTAGACCATGTGAGACATTAGATTGGAGACTCTTTTTTGGACTCTGTCCAAGATGAAAAGACCAGTGGTAAATGCATCAGCTCAGATGTAGCAATAATACAACTGTTGTAAAAAGTAAAATGTATAGTTTATAATTTGTTTTTATTTTCATTTTTTAATTTTACGTGAAAAAAATATTGAAATCTTTGTAAAAATATTTTCAGTTTGTTTTTAGTAATTTCGATTTGTAAATTTCACATGAATAATCTCTATATAAATAAAATGAACTCATTTTTTCCCGTCTGATTTTGACATTAATAGGATTAAAAATCAAGATATTTCATGCAAATATAATATGCACAAACGGCAGAACAATATCTGAGGTGTGTTATAGGCTTATTATTTCTCAAATTCCTCGATAATCTTAGATTTCTATACTTTTTCTGCTGAGAAGTCACGGCCAAAATCGGTTAAGATCAATGGAAGTGGTAAAATATTTTCTCTCTAATAAATTCCTCCTCCCCCTGCCACCACTTAACACCGTTTGGGGATTGTTCACAAGGAACAGTTGAGAAGAGAACACCGGTTTGGCTTCGTAGTTCTTTCATGTGAAGTTATTTAAAATCACTAAACTAAGCTGCAGTGCTCTGTGGCGTAGTGGTTAGCGTGCTGGACAATTCACATTATATTTTCACGTTCGCGCCGACCTACCGTAGTCGTTTTTTTTTGTTTTTTTTTCCTAAACAACTGGAATGGACTTTTCTTGGTGGCCGAACTGTTAACGTTGCAGATGTTTTTTTTTTTTTGTTTTTTTTTCACACTTTATTTTCCTACTTTTACTCATGACTCCGGGTTTGATCCTTCCTACTTACCTACCATAAAATTTTTTAAACCCCCCCCCCGTCCCGGAAACAAACACTCGGGCAACGCCGGGTACCCCCGCTAGTATTTTAATATTTGTAAAAATAAACTGTATATTTTCAGTTGGTTTTTAGTAATTTTGATTTGTAAATTTCACATGAATAATATTTGTAAAAAATGTATATTTTTAATTTGTTTTTAGTTATATCTATTTGTAAATTTTACATGAAAATTATTTTAATATTTGTAAAAATATATTTTTTTAATTTGTTTTTAGTTATGTCCATTTGTAAATTTTACATGTAAATTATTTGAATATTTGTAAAAATAAAATATATTTTTAGTTTGTTTTTAGAGATTTTTTATTTGTAAATTTTACATGCAAAAATACTTGAATATGTGTAAATATAATATATATATATAATTTGTTTTTAGTTATCTCAATTTGTAAATTTTACAAGTAAAATATTGGAATAGTTGTTTGTATTTGTAAAGTTTACATGAAAAATATATGAACATTTTTAAAAATAAAATATATTTTTAATTTGTTTTTACTTATTTCTATTTGTAAATTTTACATGAATGATATTTGAATATTTTTAAAAATATATTTTTTGATTTATTTTTTTAGTTATTTCTATTTGTAAATTTTAAACGAAAAATATTTGAATGTTGTAAAAATAAAATATATATTAATAATTTGTTTTTAGTAATTTCAATTTGTAAATAAAATTTATAAATTTCAATACATAAAAAATATTTTAAACGAAAACATTTGAATATTTGTAAAAATAAAATATTTTTAATTTGCTTTTAGTAATTTCTATTTGTAAATTTTACATGTAAAACATGTGAATATTTTTTTAAAAACGTGTTTTTCATTTTTTTTTTGTTTTAGTTTTTTCTGTTTGTAAATTTTACATGTAAAACATGTGAATATTTTTTTAAAAACGTGTTTTTCATTTTTTTTTCGTTTTAGTTTTTTCTGTTTGTAAATTTTACATGTAAAACATGTGAATATTTTTTTAAAAACGTGTTTTTCATTTTTTTTTTGTTTTAGTTTTTTCTATTTGTAAATTTTACATGTAAAACATGTGAATATTTTTTTAAAAACGTGTTTTTCATTTTTTTGTTTTAGTATTTTCTGTTTGTATATTTTACATGAAAAATATTTGAATATTTTTAAAATAAAATGTATATCTTAGTTTGTTTTTCGTTCTTTTTTTTGTAAATTTTATATGAAAAACATTAAAATATTTCAGAAAGAATAATGATTATTTTCAGTTTGTTTATCTTTAGTGTACTAAAATTTGTTTTTTTTACATAAAAATATTAAAGTACTTGTAAAAATAAAATATTTTTTATTTTGTTTTCCGTTATTTACTTTTGAAATTTTACATGAATGGAATATTTGTAAAAATAAAATATATATTTTTATTTTTGTTTGTTTTTAGTCATTTTATGAATATGAATACAATTGAAATATTTTAAAAAGTAAAATTTATATTTGTTAATTTACATAAAAATATTAGAGTATTTGTAAAAAATGTATTTGTTTTTATTTATTACGATTTGTAAATGTAATATAAAAAATATTTTAATATTCGTGAAAAATAAAATGTTTGTTCTTAATTTTTTTTTTTTTTTTGTTATTTCTGTTTGTAAATTCTACATGCAAAAATATTTGAATATATTTTATTACTCGACAGTTAAACACATGAATAATTCAATAATTTCATGTTTTCTGAAAAATAATGAAAGAAATCAGAATCAGAGATGAAAATAATTTTGAGGAAATCAAAGTTTGAGAAATTTTCTTAAAACCTTCTCACCAATGTTCTTGTTCAGGAATTCAAAAAACGTCCGTAATTATCCTAAATAATTAATTTCTTTGAACTGTTTAATTCTAAATTTATTGGACCCTATTACTCCTTCCCCGTGTTTATTTGTTTTTCTTTTTTCTGAATTTTAGTCCAAAGCAAAAGGTCAAGTGCAATAATTATTCGGAGAAGCAGAAGATCTGGAGTCGATCCTTAATTATTTTTTTCGTTGTTGCATTCGATAATCTTCAGCTGATTTAGTTAATGGAGGAAGATTGCGGATTTAAAAGATGAGCTTAAAAAAATTATGAATGGGAATCTTAACTTCCTTCATTTTTTTTTTTATCAATCAGAATTATCCAAAACCCATTTGCGTGATTTTACTCCTACCCCATTCTGGATATTTTTTTTGTTATGTAAATATATAAACTATTTTTTTTTAATTATATAACAGCAAACAGTTAATAAAACATGTTAAAAAACACTTTGAAAAAGAGTTAAAAATATATTTAATCTGAAAAGGAAACACTTGATAAGTGGATAGTCCTTAATCCGCAGAGTTTCGAAGAAATACTTCCCTTCTCATCAGAGGGTAGGAATTAGCAAAATGCGGGATCGGATTTTTTTTTTTTTTTTTTTTTTTACATGAAGTTCACCATTTATCAAAGCCCAAGAATCAAACACACACACACATTTTTATATATATATATATATATATATATATATATATATATATATAAATGTGTGTGTGTGTGTTTGATTCTTTTGGGGGTACAGAACTTAAATATCGCAATCATGAAGGCAAATGTTTTATAATTCATGAATTAAAAGCGTTTTAAAATAAAGGAAAAAAATTTTTAAAAAAAGGGGGGGGTCAGCTGATTGATTTCGTTCTCGCTTTATCAAAGCTGTATCGAAGGATTTTAAAAAGGAAAATCAAAAAATGTACATTTAAAATAAAATTACATTGTGTCCCGTTATGTGTGGGGGAAAAAAGTGTGTGTGTGTGGGGGGGGGTTTAAAATAAAGCAACGTTATATTTCTTGAAGATCCTAGAGGCTAATCACGCTTAAACTCAGTAGACATTTCCTCTGTTTATAGAAAGAAATCATTATTTCCATGGGAAGTGCTCGTCTGAGCTTCAATCTCTGGTGCCCCCTTGCCAATCTTTCATGAAAAACACCCGTCTAGCTGAAACCACTGTCAATAATTTTCCCCACTCTTTATCTGTGTCTAAATCAAAACAGATTCCATGAACAAAGCATCTTTCTTAGAACTGCACGCCTGTGGAACTCTGTTCCGTCTGCCTGCTTCCCACCTGACTACAACTTGGATGTCCAACATAAGCAAATTCCTGATACCCCCCCCTTAAGACACTTTATACAATCTCCAATACTAACGATTACTACGATACTATCCCATTGATTACTGTATACACAATAACTCTTATCCCCGAGTGGCTTCCGAGTCTTGATAAGTGGTGACCATGTATAAAAAAAAAAAAAAAAAAAAAAAAAAGAAGGCTTTCTCAATCGACCGTGAATAGTATCCAAGATCTTTAAGTATAATATTGAGTGAGCACGATTCAGGATTGAAAATGCGTTCGTGCTAAAGTTTGCTGCACATGACGGATTTTTAATGATGGTTAGTAATTAAAGACCCATATGTGTTGGCAAGTATGTCTGTTGCTCGGTATGTCCCATTTCTGATTTTGGCAGGTACGTATTGTTGAACTCTTCAATCCAATCTCGATGTCATTCGACCCACATAGTTTACACTGCAATTACATTCTAAATAGTAAATTACTTTAGTATTATGATAGGGGCAGATAGACAATCTTTTCGAGAGGATGGTATTAATGTTCTCAGAGGACACAACTTGCACATTTGAAGCAAAATAACAATTTTGTACCGTTGAGCTGATTTCAATCCCGAGTCGTGATCAATCAATATTCCAATAAAGATTTTGGATACTGTTCACGTTCGATTGAGAAGGCCTCTCTGTAAACAGAGGAAATTTTTTCTGGGTTTGAGCATGATTAGTCTCTAGAATCTTCGAGAAATATAATAACGTTGCTTTATTTTAATTACCCCCCCCCTGCCTTTCTCCTCCACACATAACGGACCACAATGTAATTTTATTTTAAATGTACATATTTTCGATTTCTGTTTTTAAAATCCCTCGATACAGCTTGCAGAAAGCAAGGTTGGAACCGGTCAACTGCCGCCCCCCCCTTCTTTATTTTAAAACGCTTTTAATCATGAATTATAAAAGTCTTGCCTTTATGATTGTGACATATATATATATATATATATATATATATGTTGAAAAGTGATTCTGACGAAATCTCTTCCTGAATCCCTTAAAACCTCAACATAGTATTTCTTGTTGACTATCTGTCCAGCGGGAACGAAGTGCATGTTTTTTTTTTTTTTTTACACAGTGATCACCACTTATCAAGGCCCGAAAGCCACTCAGGGATAAGGGTTATTGCAAGTACATTACGTTAGTGAGGAGATTTGCTGAAGTGTTTACTTAAGGGGGCGTTTCATTAGGAATTTGTTAACATTGGACTTGAAGACATCCAAGTTGTAGTCCGGAGGGAAGCAGGCAGATGGAACAGAGTTCCACAGGCGTGTAGGTCATGCCCCTGTTGTTAAGGAAAAAAAAAAAGGAAGTATCATAAGTTTCTTGGTGGATTTGCTATGTCTGGCCTTCTTGGGTCTGCGATACTTCTACTAGGAATGAGCTCTTGGTCTTTGGGTCACAGCAGTAGATCCAGTTTTTATCGCAGATCAGAGTATAAAGAACTGCGGGATCTGAATTGATCAGCCTGACCTTTTCCCTGCTATCTGAGCACCCTTGGGACAAACAGCACGCAAATCTTTTGTTCCTCATGAATAAATGCATGTACTGACATCAAACAGTTCACTTATTGTCTCTATAGACACATAACGGTCCTTATCATGAAATTCTTTATTTGGCCAATCAACTCCGCTGTTCTGACTTCCTTACTCCTCCTACACCTTTCATCATCTCTCACAGATTCCCTGCCATCCTTGAATCTCTTATGCCACTCAAAAATTGATGATCAATTCGTACAAGATGGTCCAAAAGCAGTCTGAAGCATTCCATACGTTTCTGTGGCATTTTTTCCAAGTTTAAAACAGAATTTTATTGCATATTGTTCTTCTAAAGTGTCTTCACATCCAAATTGCATTTTTGAAATTCACCAGCTGTGACAATCAGGCTTTAGTAGGGTGTATTCCAATTCCTGCTGTAGCTGTTCATTTGAACGTGAAATCATAAAAATTGGTCAGTCATCCCATAAGATGCATAGAAGTAACATACTGATTTTTCAAGAGTCGACAACAATTTTAAATGCCTGTATAAAAAAGTCTGGAAACTTATTGAAGGCACCTCATAAATATTAGAATATAAAAAATGTTGCAACAACTTCAATACTTTTAAAACATTTTCTTTATTCAAAAAGTTTTTGTTAAGAATGCATTTGAATTTTCTCCAAGTCAAACATGTTTCGTGGTGAACTGTAACTATGAACCCAGCTGACATGAGAAACTAATCCGACAGAACAAAAAACAGTTTCACTTAAAAAGAAAGAAAAAATGAATTTATAACAAAAATGAACTAAGAGACAAACTAGTGAATCGCAGTTACCGGGTGGGGGTGGGGAATAGCCTTCCAATGTCAAATGCCTATTTTGAAACTAAAATTCCATCTCAGACGACATTTCTTATTTTAATCATTTATAAAATGAATAACTTGAAACCCTTGCAATGTTCTGAAGAGAGAAACAAACAAATAAAACACATTCGACAGGATGGAGGATCATAAATTTTCATGAACACTTTATTCAGCTCCTTTTCAATAAAATGGCAATCTGTCATCTAAAATATATATATATATATATATATATATTTTTACATTCTATCCTTTTAAGATCTCATCGTGTTAGGGTTTCACAAATTGACCATCAATTAATCAAAAGAATCAACAGAAAAAAAAACGGAATATGACAAATATAAAAAGACGAGCTCTTCAATAAATCAGACAAAGATTAAACATCTGGTTCTTTGGAATCGTTGAGGGTTGATTCGTGAAACTTGGGTTCCATATAATAGAATCTTAGTCGTATAGCATTATTCAAACATATCCTGCTCTTGTAGCGCAACTGAGCACCGATTTTATTTCTACTAACACAAGACATTCACACACACACACACACACACACGAATGGTTTTTTGAGTAAACATTGCCTTTTAAAGGATATATTTTACATCAACAAATTTCATATTAAATAAAGAAGGATTATCTACTCAGTTGAAGTAAAAATAGATTTCACTCAAAAAGCCAGGTTTACTCTAAAAATATACAGTCAGATTTGAGATACGCGTCGAAAAAAAAATTTGAGGTCAAAAACAATAAGTGTTAGAATAGATTCTGGCCGAGAAAACAGCAATTCTTCCCTCTTTGTCAAAATCATTGCTTATGAAAAGTGAAAAACAAAGAACAAAATCAGGGAAGTGAGAGTTATGCAACGGCCGAAAGTAAACTCAACATCCATTTTATACTCTTAGTTTTTTATATATGCATAGAAGAAATAAAACCAGAGTGCTCAATTACTTTTGTATAAGCAAAGGATATCTTTTGTTATTCCGTATACTATAAGAATTTTATTAACCATTGATACCTTAGGTTTCATGGATAACACAAAAAACGTTTTTGTCAAGTGGTTAGAAAATCCCTTATGCATTCAACTCATTGGCTAACTTTTTAGTGTCAGTTAGTCGGACTCAGAAGCTGGATACCCATGGCATTTTCTGACCAATGTTATCCATGAAACCTAAAGTATCAATGGCTTATAGAATTATTCAGTATTTATACTCATGAAAGAGGGTTTTGTATTTATAATGGACTACAATCATTTTTCAAAGGAAAAAAAGAAACTCTTAGCACTGCTTTTGGAAAGCCAAAAACAAACGATTTCACCAATATGTCAGACTTTTTTTCACCCCCAGAGCTAAACACCAAAGAACTATGTGCATCCAACTGTACAAGATCAAATCAACAGAAATGATTTATCAACAAAATCAGTTGACAACCCGACAAAAAATAACAAAACTAGAAATTAAAATCTCATCTATTTAAAATAATATGGATCAATATTCTTTGAAACAAAAAACAAAAAACTCTAAATAATAGAATCTAATGTTATTAAACAAAGAATTCGTACACATTCAAAAAAAAAAAAAAAAAAAAAAAAAAATTGTACACACTGGATGAGAAATGCTTTACCATGGCAATGAACATTTGAGATTTTAAAAATGAAATTAATACAGAAAAAAAAATAAATAAAATAAATCCAATACCAATATTCCAGCACACTCCATTCCAGATGTTTTTTTCCTGGATCATTTTATTTTTCCATCATAACAATTCAACAACCCTAACCACTAAGAATGCAACTAACATATTCGAAACCAGACCAAAAATTACTTGAAACTTAACATTTTTCTTTGATGAAAATCAACGAATGTTTACACTTAACACAACAGCTGTCACTTGAACTTGCCCGTCAAGACATAAGACTTAATCATCATTATGGGTTTAACATCTATTTGACATGCTGGCAGGTGTTGAATGACTTTTAGACATCGACTTCCAAACTAATCTATCTCTGGCCAGGTCTTTCATTAAAGCAAAATACAGCATAATCTCTCAAGAGAGACTACAACCAGTAGATGCAGCATATAAAAAAATTACGGACACGTTACACAGAACCATCTGTTATTCATTCAATAAACTAGTCTAGTCTTATTCTCTGGATGAAATGTTGCGATTATCGAGTGCCGGAAAATTACTTTTGAACCTATACTTTCAAAATAACACTATTTTCTATATTTTTTATTTCAACAAATCATTATATTAATAATTAATAATGATTTTGTATACCACCACATTTTTACCTGCTTACTAAACATAATAAAACTATACAATCGAACACTGGAATTGTCCATTATAAACAATAGGAAATATATACACAGGTATTAATACTATTTAACTCAGGTAAAAGGAGAGATAGAGAGATGGGGGAAGATGTATAGTGAACAGAAAGACTAAGTTGAGATTTTGTCTCTTCTATACAACTGGTTTTACAAACTCACTTTTTCTTGATTCAAGCAATCTAAGCCGAGCTCAATAGATGACCCAAGAGGTCACATTTTTTTTTTTCCTGGTCTAACTTGATAACAGGCAGTTATCTAAGGGAGACCACTTGAACTGAAAACGATATTAGAGTTTATTTAGAATTAAACCTATTTTCAAAACTGTAATTCAGAAAAATCTTTAAAAGTCCACAATAATTCAAACTTGCAAAATCAACTTTGTAATCCTAATGATTTCACATTAATTCCCCCCCCCCAAAAAAAATTTCCTTATGGATAGGGACATCATAAAGATTTTTCTGTAATTTTTTAAAAATCAGTTTAATTCTAAATAAACGCCCATTTATTAATCTTTGTTTTAGTTTTTTAATTCTGAAACAGACTTCATTGTCGAAAGAAGCCAACAGTTCTATAAGTAATGAAGTTGGATCTGATTAATCACAACCGACACCAACAAATACCAACGCAAGTCAACGGACAGCTGGAGAAACTTTAAAACCGCAGATATATTATCAAGGGGAGCAACTCAACCTGAACATTTAGACAAACAAAAATTGAATACCTGCAGGACTTATAAACTAAACATTTCTAAAATGAAACAAACAATAACAGATTCTAATTTCCAATAAAAATACATGAAAATTATTTCAGGTTTCTCTGCGTAATAAATTAGATTGATATACAGAAAAATGTACAAATTCAATCAACCGTATTTTTGTTATAAAAATGGAAATATGATTTTAAAAAAGAGTTTTTTAAAAGCGTAAAAAAGATTCCTACAAATTGTTTTACAATGTGTGTGTGTGAGAGTGTGTGGTGTAATAAGAATTTTCGTTCAATTTTCTGCACCGTCGAGAGAGTGGGTGTCGTTTAGGTTCAGCATGACTGCAACATGTTTAAAGAAAGAAAAAAAAAAACAAACAGTCCTGCCATCCAGAAATGGAGTTTCGTAACCTTAATAGACTGTCCCTGCCAATTTTTTTTACTCGTTTGTGGAACAATTATTGTCATTTCTCTGAAAAACTGACTCAACCGGGACACAGAAAAGCTTGACATGATGGTGAAATAGCCGTTATGTTTTTGTTTCTATAAAATAAGGCTTTGGAAGTTTCTGAACTGCCGATTTCAAATGGAGCCACTTGCTATGATAGCGGCAGATGTCTTTTATATAAAGTCAATCAAATCAGCAAGGAATGAAAGGAGTAAAAAAAAAATTTTTTTAAATATTAAAAAAAAATAAAAAAAATAAAAATGAAACATTAAGAATTTGGGGTTTCATTTGAAGTGTTGATTCACACAAAACAAGGAATCAGCAGAAAAGCATAATGTCTGTTAAATGCTGAGTAAATATTAAAAAGTTTCCTGTTTGCATTATTTAATGTAATGTTCAGAAAACTAAAAACGTTGAACAAGAAAACGTCTCTTTCCGATTATTTCTGATTTTGTCATCTAGTCTTTTCACACAGCATTTGTGGGAGTAGATACAGTAGCGGAGGGGGGAGGGAGTAATAATAATGATGACGATGATGATGATGAGGTGTTTAGAGTCCAATGAGAAAAAATAACTCAAAAAGTGGGGGGGGGGGTGCATCACAACACAGTGTTTTTGTTAAAAAAAAAAAAAAAAAAAAAACCAAACAGAAAAACATTTGATGCAATTCCAAACACATTGTACTTCGAGTAGAGCCTCATCTATGGAATTGGTTTGTGATGCTGGTGGTACTTTTACCGGTGGTGGTGGTGGTGGCCATAGTAATAGTGCAGGGTTATAGTCGCAGATGTGAAAGTGTGGAAAAAGAGATCCAACAGTTGCATTTTTTTTCATAAGATTTTCACTTGAGTTACTGCTTATGAAGCCATCGCCACTAATAATGGTGTGCATGCAAATTGACCGGCACGGCCTTATTGGTTGGTGGTTGTGCTTTCCTGTGCTCAACCAATCAGACAATTAAAGTACCCAAAAAAATGATTGGTGTCACATGGCCAGCAACATCTCCAGGACCTCATATATATATATATATATATATTTGTGTGTAAGGTTTGTGGTAGAAAACCTCAAGAGTGCTCGATTATAAAGAAAATATCAATATAAGAGCGTAATATTTATATTTGCAATAAAGAAGATGAGAAACACATTGATATCGTCGGTTTCAAATGCGAACATCCAAACAAAGGGGATCTATACTTGGTTGCCTTAATTGGACTCTTTTCATATTTTTATATTTGTTTCTCCAGAAATGGTGTGTGTGCATGGGAGACGCCATTTCTGAGGAGATAAATATAAATAGAGGCTGAAGAAAGTCTGAAATAAGCGACCAGAGATTCTTCCCCTTTGTTTTGGATTTGAAACCAACAGTACCATTGTTTTCCTGACCTTCTGTGACACAAATATAAATTTAATGTATAAATATATATATATATATATATATATACACACACATGCATACAGATGGATGCATTCATACATTCCTTGAATAAGAACAGATGAGACATGAGGAGGAGCATGCACGTGCTTTTCAGTCCAAGATGTGAAATATCAGCTCTAAAACAATCGGTCCATCCTGACTGTGTGACGCTGCATTGTGGATGACTGGGATCAACTCGTTATCCAAGTCATTCATATAAAAATCAGGCAGCTTAACTCCATTAGATCCAATTTCATAACCAACCTGAAATAAAAAAAAATTTTTAAAATCAACGTAAATAAAGTACAATTCATTTTTATAATCTGCTGCCACAAACCCAACCACAAATGAAATACGTGTTAAAAATAACGGTTTTCAATAATAGTGGCACATGTCGATTAGTAATTACACTGCAATGATGTTGACAGGTTATGTCAGAATGGATGCGAGGGCAATGTGGTTAACATTTGGGGTCATCACTGTGAACAATAGAGAAACATCAAATGACAAGGAAAAATGTGAAAACGTGGAATCGCACGCTGCAAGTGGCGTTAAAATGATGGATCTTAAAATCATTTTCAAGTGAAACCCTGCACAAAATGGAATTATTTTATTGCTGCTAGAAACAAAAAGAAGTTTAGGGTTTGTATTACTGTACACATAGATTCGAAAAAGTTGTCAAAAAACCAAATATATAACAAATAAATGTTATCAAAGGCAAGATAAGTTAATTTTCTACCTAACTGGATATATTTTTGTGTTTTTATTCAATGTAACATGTTTATTCAGCTCGAAAAGCATACAGTGTTTACCGATGTATTGGGAAATTCAAAATGGCGCCCGACACTCTCTTTAACACAGTAAGTTCAGGAAAAGATGTTACTGTTAGAAATTCGCTCATTATATGTTACCGTGACATAAGTTGACATATAGTCGGTGTTTTTTTAATAGTATTTTGTCTAGTTTATTATTTATAACACCTTTTCCCAAACTTACCATGTTAAAGAGAGTGTCGGGCGCCATTTTGAATTTTCCAATACATCGGTAAACGCTGCATGTTTTTCGAGCTGAATAAACGTGTTACATTGAATAAAAACAAAAAAATGTATCCAATTTGGTAGAAAAGTAACTTATCTTGCCTTTGATAATATATATTTGTTTTTTGACAACTTTTTCGAATCTATGTGTACAGTAATACAAACCCGAAGTTTAAAATCAGAATCTCAACTAAAATAAAATCTACTTCCAAATTTAGATGGGTTCTTAGTTAGAATTTCATCAACGCAGAATTCAGACGTGTTTACTTTCAAAACTAGACCAGGATAAACAAAAAAAAAAACGTCAGTCATAGATTTCTGCTGGTACTTTCCTATTCTGACAATCCTGGCTTGTCATTCAGAGCAACCTCTGGTTCCCATTAGCACAAGATATCTTGAATATTTCTTGCAGCATTATTTCAAATAAATCTCACCTCTCTGTTTAAATGTATGTATGTATGCTGGTTTGCATGTTTGTATGCCTGCCTAAAACTTTCGACAGAGGCGACAGATTTTCATAAGATTGGTATCATTTTGAAGTCGACCCTTCGGATGACAAATATAAAAATTTGGCTAAAAACATTACTTCCTTCACTCTCAACTGATCACTTTTCAACAAGGAGGGGTCGCTTTTTTCACCGATATTTTTGAAAGTCATCCCCGCTTTTTGATTGACTAGCCTTAATTTAAACCTTCGCCACTCCAGGTTTGACGATGGATGCAACAGCAAAGACATCACTTTTTTTTCCGCATTCTTTTCCTCCTTCGCAGTACGGGTTCGACCCTGCCTTTTTTTTTTTTTTTTTTTTTTTTTTTTACTCAGCACAAAAACACACACCTCCAAACATCCGGGCTAAAAAACACGTTTGATTACTTTTTGCTAAGTAAATTTAATTTTTTTAAATAGTAAATTATAATATGAATGAATTACACTGTGCAATGCTTGAAAAAGTACACAACAACTGAGGCCATTTCAATGGCATGGAAAATCCATTTCTGGCCTTCTTTTGGTCAAATTAGTTTTTTGAGGGTTTTTTTTTGCAAAATTGCCATTTTTGCAGAGAATTCTTAGTAATGTGAGTGATGAACATTGCGAGAAATTTCATCAGTGACGGAGAAATGTTTTTAAGGAAAATAGAACCCTGTTATGTTGGCAGACTACTGCAGGAATAGAAAACAGGAGGATGACATTCAACACAAGGGGGTTAAAAGGACAAAATTCTGTGTTTTTCATGCATAACCAATTATAATAAAATGTGATTTATAATACATAAAAACTAGCGCGGGCTACCCGGCGTTGCCCGGGTGTTTGGAGGTGTGTGTGGAAACTTCGGGTCGGGGGGGGGGGGGGGGGGGGGTTAAAAAATTGTTTTGGTAGGTAAGTATGAGGATCGAACCCGAACCGTTGAGGCAAAGTTGGAAATTAAAGTGTGAAAAAAAAAAAAAAAAAAGAGTGCAACGGTTTTAACCATTGGGCCACCGCGAGATACTAACGGAAACACGTTTGAATTTATTTAATTACTTGGATTTAGCAGGTGCACGTTTTAATGACTTAATGAGGTCAAGTTTGACTGCAGGATAGTATTTCATTTACTGCGGGAATGCTTTTTTTTTTATTTTTATTTTACCAAGATGTTGGGGGGAGGGGGGACCAGCTCCCTTTGTCTAAATTGAATAGCAATTGTTTGATATATGGAAAATATTTCCACATTGTGCATGCAAATTGACCTGATTGCTTTCGGACATTTCCGGCGATCGAGACCGGAAAAATACCGCCAGAATGAGTGTCGCTTTTATTATAGGAAAAAGACTAATCCACATGC
Organism: Euprymna scolopes; assembly: GCF_053919585.1. Classification (NCBI taxonomy): domain Eukaryota; kingdom Metazoa; phylum Mollusca; class Cephalopoda; order Sepiida; family Sepiolidae; genus Euprymna; species Euprymna scolopes. Next base: position 126,578,808 of record NC_136498.1, read on the forward strand.
GGCGAGCGACAAATGTTGAATATTTATCCTCCCGAAGTTGAGCAAATTAAATAGACAGGCGAGCTCCGTTGTTAACTGTGAGATATTACGATTTATATGTGATATAAAAAGTTTTAAAAAGTTGTGAACCGACCGACCGCTTCTCTGAAAAAAGCCTTTTGTAGACATACAGAAAAAGCGAACACACATACACACATACATTTTCGCTTTTATATTTATAGATGGTGCATAATTTATTGAAATGAAGGTCAAATTTAGTATCAGTATAATTTTCTTACAATGAAACAAATCTTATATAGCATGTACTCATTTGAATCTGAAATTTGTTGCATGGTAATATTTAATGTTATCAACCCTAACATTATTTTTCTATCATTAATATTTAATCCACCTCCTCAAAACAATATTAGAGAATTTATTTTGTCAAATTACAATTAAAAGTGAAGACTAGATTGTTTTTTTGTTTTTTTATTCAAATAAATAGCACAATACTGTGAGCTGACCAGTTGAGATTGACGAATGTTGATGGAAACCAGAGATTAACCAAATGACGACTGCAATGGATAATCAGCAGGAGCTGTCATAGCTGGTCATGTGGTAAAGTAAAAACACGATTAAATCAAAGAATATGAAGAATAAAAAACTGGTGAAGTCGACAAAGTGAGAGAATTCGATTTTGAAGCAGTTCGTTTTAAAAGGGATAAAGTCAGAATTTATTGCCTTAGTGAAACCAGTTAATTTTCAAATACGTTCATATTTTAGCGTTAATGGTTATTACACACAGATCAAAACCAGAAAAACGAAAACTGAAATGCTGAGAGGACTTACTCGTTCGGACTCTATGTTTACTCGCAGACCCAGTTTCATAACAGCGGATTCATTTAATCGGTCAAGGTGAGGAGTAAGAGCAATGCAGCAGGCTTGAGCAAGTGTTTCAGCTAAACGGCTTAAATCCACTGGCTCAAGACGGGACGAATTAGAATCTTCATTTTGGATCAAAAATACTTCAGTCCACCGTATAGCTCGACTTTCTCCAATATAATCGGGGCTGTTGTGTATGTGGATGCTCTCTACCCCATCCAATAACATTTCATCAATTGGACTCCGAACGCTGGAAAAAAAAAATCAACAAAATACATTTTGAATTTACATCGAAAGCAATATACTCTTCAACATTATTGTGAATGGTTTGCGACTCAGATTCTATTTATTTACCAGCGTTGTTGTTGAAAATGACGACGATGACGCTGACAGCAACTATCATCACATGAAACTTGTCTGAGTTCTCGAAACTTCTGTAGTTGCTCATAATTAAAATGAAGCATGTTAATACCAGTTCTCAGTAGATCACCAAAGTTAAGCAACATTCATCCTGGTTAGTGTCAGATGGGTGATCATTTGGAAATACCAGACGCTGTATGTAGGAGGACGTCGACACATCCCTGGACGAACTACAAAATTTTTGGAATGTGGTAGAGTGCCAAGATCAGGTTGGATGTCACTATCTTTAATAAACACAGCCACTAACTAAAAGAAAGTTGCTGAAAGTTATTTCGCTTATGCCGACTTGAGTCGTGTGCATATCTAAGATGGCTAGACAAAGAAGAGGGGGGGGGTAATGAAGACAGCAGGATAGGCGTTCTTACTTTCGCCTTGAACAATATTAAGTAGTCCTGTAATATGGTAATCTACATTAAAACTGTAAAATACCTCCAAAAAGAAAGAAAGAAAAGGAAAAAAGAAAAAAGAAAAAGAAAACAAAAAAAAACAAAGGAAAAAAAAAACAAAAAAAAGCTGAAGAAAGAAAAACCAAAACATACCCGACATTAACGCTTTTATCATCGTCTACCCAATGCACGAGGACAATCTCGTCAGGTTTACTAGCGGAAATGCTGCCACAACCAATGGTGTACGTGCTCATGTCTTTCATGGCTTGTTTAAGGGCAGCCATGGAGTCGGGCGTAATCTGTACCATAAGACCATCTTCGACTATTGATGATTTAGCTGTTAAACCAGAGCTAGTCTTTAAAGCTCCGTTGAATACCACAAAACTTGCCCCTGTCACTAAAAAAAAAAAAATGAAAGATATGAAATAGGTAGATGATCAAAGAAAAATGAATAAATAAATAAGTAAAAAAAAAAAAATTAAAAAAAAAAAATATTTAAAAAGACATGCTTGATGAAAATGGTCATTATGAGAGGAAAACGAATACAAATTCTTCATAGCCGTACATAATGATTAGTCCAGAATTTAAAAGCAAAATTTTAACAGTTTAAATGCTTTCAAATTTCTATGTATCACAAAGCAATTTCTTTTTCAACTCTTAAAAAAATTAAAAACATCTGCTTTCTTTACAAAGGCATTGAAATATGTTCTGGGGAATTTTGTCATTAATTTTTTTTTTTTTTTAAAGTTCATTCAAGCACTTTTATTCAATTGCATGATTTTATTTCAATAAATAAGAGTTAATAAAAAAATGTATATGGAAGAGCGAGAAACCAGAAGTGGGCACAGAATTTTATTAAAATAAAGATGCATTCTTTCATCTGTAACTTACCTGTCATCACTCCCACCCCCTCAAATTATCAGCTAATCAGCATGCCGCATGAAATCACCTTAATTACAAGTTATTTTGGGCACTTTTTTCTTTTCTGTTGCAAAATCATACTTTGCATCAAGTCTAATGCACAAAGTTCTTATAGAGCAAAATCTGTAAATATTTATTGCTTAAAACTCATTGAAAAATGATGGATTTCAAGTTGGCCACAAATAACCGTATTTACTGTATAGTATTTTCTTTTAAAAACGTAGACATCAAATTTTCATTTGATAAAATGTGGAATATTCATGTATTTACGTCGTAATGAAACTTGGGGATGCTGCTTATAAAGCTATTATTTTCTGTATGATCTGTAGGAAGTAGTTGTGCTAATTAATCTTTAGAAAATAATTGTGCTAATTAATCTTTAGAAAATAATTGTGCTAATTAATCTTTAGAAAATAATTGTGCTAATTAATCTTTAGAAAATAATTGTGCTAATTAATCTTTAGAAAATAATTGTGCTAATTAATCTTTAGAAAATAGTTGTGCTAATTAATCTTTAGAAAATAGTTGTGCTAATTAATCTTTAGAAAATAAGTGTGCTAATTAATCTTTAAAAAATAGTTGTGCTAATTAATCTTTAGAAAATAGTTGTGCTAATTAATCTTTAGAAAATAGTTGTGCTAATTAATCTTTAGAAAATAGTTGTGCTAATAAATCTTTAGAAAATAGTTGTGCTAATTAATCTTTAGAAAATAGTTGTGCTAATTAATCTTTAGAAAATAGTTGTGCTAATTACTCTTTAGAAAATAGTTGTGCTAATTTATCTTTAGAAAATAGTTGTGCTAATTAATCTTTAGAAAATAGTTGTGCTAATTAATCTTTAGAAAATAGTTGTGCTAATTAATCTTTAGAAAATAGTTGTTCTAATTAATCTTTAGAAAATAGTTGTTCTAATTACTCTTTAGAAAATAGTTGTGCTAATTAATCTTTAGAAAATAGTTGTGCTAATTAATCTTTAGAAAATAGTTGTGCTAATTAATCTTTAGAAAATAGATGTGCTAATTAATCTTTAGAAAATAGATGTGCTAATTAATCTTTAGAAAATAGTTGTGCTAATTAATCTTTAGAAAATAGATGTGCTAATTAATCTTTAGAAAATAGTTGTGCTAATTAATCTTTAGAAAATAGATGTGCTAATTAATCTTTAGAAAATAGATGTGCTAATTAATCTTTAGAAAATAGTTGTGCTAATTAATTTTTAGAAAATAGATGTGCTAATTAATCTTTAGAAAATAGTTGTGCTAATTAATCTTTAGAAAATAGTTGTGCTAATTACTCTTTAGAAAATAGTTGTGCTAATTAATCTTTAGAAAATAGTTGTGCTAATTACTCTTTAGAAAATAGATGTGCTAATTAATCTTTAGAAAATAGATGTGCTAATTAATCTTTAGAAAATAGATGTGCTAATTAATCTTTAGAAAATAGATGTGCTAATTTATCTTTAGAAAATAGTTGTGCTAATTAATCTTTAGAAAATAGTTGTGCTAATTAATCTTTAGAAAATAGTTGTGCTAATTAATCTTTAGAAAATAGATGTGCTAATTAATCTTTAGAAAATAGATGTGCTAATTAATCTTTAGAAAATAGATGTGCTAATTAATCTTTAGAAAATAGATGTGCTAATTAATCTTTAGAAAATAGTTGTGCTAATTAATCTTTAGAAAATAGTTGTGCTAATTAATCTTTAGAAAATAGTTGTGCTAATTACTCTTTAGAAAATAGTTGTGCTAATTAATCTTTAGAAAATAGTTGTGCTAATTAATCTTTAGAAAATAGTTGTGCTAATTAATCTTTAGAAAATAGTTGTGCTAATTACTCTTTAGAAAATAGTTGTGCTAATTAATCTTTAGAAAATAGTTGTGCTAATTACTCTTTAGAAAATAGTTGTGCTAATTAATCTTTAGAAAATAGTTGTGCCAATTAAAAAGCTATAAACTAGTTTTTTAAGGTAGCTGCAAAAACAAAATGTAATCATCATCATAAGCAGCTTAATGTCTGCTTCATATAGAAATTGACATCTAAACTAACATATCTCTGGCCAGGTCTTCACTTATCCCACTTTCCCTCAAATTCATCATTATCACTTCCTGCCATATTTTGCTTAACCTTTTTCTGCAAACCTGACCTTGCTACCTTAACTGCTCTACATCTAACTAAAGCATTCTCATCCATTCTTTCAACATGACCATACCAACAAAGTCTCCTGTCTTGCACACATCTCCATCTACTGACCAAATTTAAATTTTGCTTCGACGTCATCAGTTCAAAGCGAGTCTTGAAAATTCAATTGTGATTTGTAAATTCATTTCATGCATAAATCGAAATATACAACATTCTAATAAAGTTAAACTATTACGCTCGAATACGATCACATAGGTGAGCACATGTCAGCAAACGGACGATGACATTGGATGACGAGAGTCAGGAGAGACTTGCCTGAACTCTAAGTGATTGACGTCTAATCGTGAAACAATCATGATTCATTAATCGTATGATCATGTTCACAAGAATGTGAATGGGTCACCAGGATTCGAAATTGTGGTGTAAGCCAGTTAAGAAGCCAGCTCAACCTATTCCAGAGTGAACACCATTGCAACGACAGCCACAGATTTTTTAATATGAGACTTTAAAACACTTTTGACTCTAGAGTTGTAATATCGTTCTACTTGTGGGGTGGAAAACTTAAACCAAAGATTTCTACTTTGTAGTTTCCAAAGCAGTTAAGTATTCTATCTTGTTCTCTGAGCATGACTTTAAAATCATAACGGCTTTGTCAGATTATTTTTCTGACAAGTAAACCGACTCGGAAAATGATTAAAAAAATTACATTGTTGTAAATTACGCTGCTAAACCTCCTATCATGTTGATTGGTTGTTTTTGTTTTACGGCATATCAACCTTTTTCAGGTTATTTAATGCCGAATCTAGTTATCTTGAACGATTTTTTATGGAGTATACTTTTTTTTTTTAGGTCCGATTCTATTTAACCTATAGTTGGGACCCTAACAGGTACTACCACTCCGGGTCAGAGCAATAGCAATTAAAGGGTGGCTGCACACTCCCCAAGGCCCGCAAGGTGGGGCTTCACCATCGGATATAGTTTTAGGTCATATCCAGGACCCCTATCATGTTGAGTAAATTAAATCGAATTTCAAGTGTACTTTTTTTGTGTACCCATGGATGTTACTAGTACATCCTGACTACAGGAAGCTTCGGGTTTTTTTTTTTTATTTAGAAAATAAAATAATGTAAAAAAACAGTTTAAGAAAATATTTTGATGGAAAAATATCATGCATTATGGAAAAAAAGATTTGCGAAAATACTGGAGAAGTTTTGTAACAAAGACTTTTTTCATTGGGGATTTTAACTCTAATTAAATTTATAAAAATAAAACTTACAAGGTTTGACCTAATAAACAGTTAGTTTTATAGAAGTTCATTTTAGACCTTAGAGCGAGAAAGAGAGAGAGAGAAGAAAAATTAACAAGGAAAATATGTTTAACAATTCCATGAAAACTATCTTGATCAAATTTATGATATTCTTATAAAAGAGCGTCATTCTATGTCGTCTTTACTGTGGCTTTCATTACCTGTAAATTGTTTCGGACTTAACTAGTTACTCAATGTTCACATACTCTAGAATAATACTGTTCTCATCTTCAATGTTATTTTCACAAAGTTTCTGTCAAGTTAACCTCCAACCTTGTATCTGCAAACTCTGTGTATCTTGCAAACTCAGGAATTTTTTTTTAAGAGTATAAAGTACTTCTTAAAATTCAGTTAAGTTACACTCATCTAGAGGTTGACGGTTCAATCCCCAGTGTGGGCAACACTCAAAATACAGTTGCGAATTACTTAAGGCAGACAGATAGAGAGCATGCTACATTGTGGATTAAATAATCTGTTCTGTTTACAATTCTGTCCAGGATTCCCAAGTCTGACAAAAATATTTCAGGGTTCGACAAGATAGCTGAGAAAGGTTGGAAGCTACGTTCACTGAAATGTTGTGAAAATAAAAAAGATGACAATAATTCAAATGCTTATTCTAACATTCCCTCTACCCTCAATCTTAAAAATATTTTTTTTTTAACTCAAATTTTGCATGCTAAAAAATAAAAATGTAAAGTTTAAAAAAAAAAAAAAAAACTATCATTCTATTTTGTAATAGAAGAGAGGAAGTAATCTTAATCGTAATCGTCAATTCGTTTAGATAAGTTCAGTAGAAAATGATGGAAGGGTAGCTTACGGACCGAAAAGTGGTCTTCAACTTACATTTCAGCAGTGACAACTCATCATACCCTAGAAGCTGTGCACGAGCACAGGCGTCTCCTTCTTCGACATGACTCTCAACAGAATATGGACCTAAAAATGATAATCAAAACGCTGTGGGATGCAGAGTGACAAATGGTTTCAATTGTATCGATATAAATATTACTAGGTTACATATTAGCTTGAATAGCAGAGAAGCACAATCGTTAAACACTTGAAACCAATAGTTGGAATTAAAACTGATAACAAGTTGAACGCTGCTAGGAAATAACGGTTGAAGAATGCTTTTCTTGTCTTTTTTATATCTTTAATCTAACGACGTAAACAAGTCGTAAGCAACAGGCAGTAAAGTATTATTCCAAAAATGGTAACGTGGAATTTGTGGCCAAATAAGAAAACCCTAGCACTAATATTTCTGAAACGTCCCGACTGAATTTCAACCTGAAAAAAGGAGAAATTCAACAACACAAATTGATGAACAAGAAAATAAAAATAAAATGTTAAAACGAACTCGAATATTTTAGTTCAGTTGTGTTTCTTAGGATTTTCATACTAACAAATCTCGCATTGTTCGGATCTATAATCGGTTGATTGAAAGAAATGTTAGTTGAATCATTTAATCATGTTCTTCTATAATTTAAATATCATTTCATGGGGATTGCTGTCTTCTTTTCCTGCACATATGATCAGTAATGCCAGGGAGGTGATAGCGCCTAAGTGGTTAACGACACGGACTGAAAACCTGTGTGTGTCAAGATCAAATACAGGTCGTTCCACTGAAACATTTTCAGTTAGTGACGTTGGAAACCTTCATGTGGTCTTGTAAGTACCTGATATCCTTTCAGAAAGAATTCTTAACAGAAAGATATCAGGGGCAAACTAATGCCAAAAAAATCATCAGGAATGATGGCCGACAACAACATAAGCAATGCTGGATTTCATTGTCGTAACAAAATAAACTCAATTACTCAAATTCTAAATTATATGAAAAACATTTTAAAAAAAAAAAATGTCATATAAACCATAAGTTTCTATTTAAACTTGGGACACGAGTCACCTTGACCGAGCTGAAGCAGCTACTTCCCTGGCATCAAATCTTGAAACGTAGCAATCTAAGCGCAGTGGCCAATGAGGTGGTTAATCACTTCCAGTCTGATCACCAAAGATCAATAACTTGTGGGTTAGAGAGTGTTACATTTGACCAGGAAACAGTTTCTTTGTCATTTGTGTTGAGGAGAAAAAAAACAACCCCCCCTGGCTTTTTGTAAATTAGTTATAGTCCCAAAATTTTCACATTTACATCAGCAAATGAGAGTTTGTCTAGCACAAGTTAGCAATGTTACACGAAGCCATGAGCCATTTTAATAGACCAGCAGAAACATTTCTTCACTGTCCTGCCAAGAATATGGACATTTGTGAAGTAAAATCCTGATAGATAGAAATACGGTCAGCAAATTTAAACCGCATCAATTGTATATAGCTGACGTAAGAAAATATCAAACTCATTTTTTTTATTATAAAGAATTATCTAAATGTAAATAAGTTAAAAAGAAAAAAAAAAAAAAAAAAAATTAAATCTGCAAATTATGAAAAAATAAGTTATTTTTCACGAACCTTTCCTTGGTTTATTCTGTATGTTGATGGCTTGGGTTTGGTAATTAGCATCATCATTCTGAATACATACAAGATGAGAGTCAGCATCCGCACTGAAGTTGGCACCAAGTGCCATCACATGTTCGTTACTGTTGGTCACCACCTTCATTAGCTAAAAAAAAAAAAAAAAAAAAAAATGATAACTATCAGAAACTTCTACAATGCAGAACAATAAAACAGTCGCCCTAAAAGAAAACAACACAACAGCTTTATTTTAAAACTTTTATTGAAAAAATCAATTCAATTAACTTGATTATATAGTGGAGCTGACATCTATTCAATGTAGCCGCCTTCAGCTTCAATCATTGCCTTGATACGGATCTAAAACTGCAAGAATGCCTTTTCTACAAACATCGCCAGAGCTTAGCAAATACTCGGCAATCAGGCTGGCCTTGATATTGTGGGAGGTCATGTTGGCGATATTCTTGATGTATGACCAAACAAAGTAGTCCAGCGGATTCAAATTAGGGGGAGAAGGGGGGACCCAGTGAGAGAAAAGTACACAGTTGTAGCACTCGTGAAGCCAAGCCTGGGTCTCTGAACTTGTGGGTCAGCGATGAGTCCTGCTACTACACCCAGGATCTGCCAGCAGCCACTTGAATGCACCAAGGGATCACCACACTCTTCAGCACATCCAAGTACACTTTGGTGTTGACTTTCAAGCCGACTTCAAAAGATGTGAGGTGGCATGATGTAGCCCTCACTTGAAACCCCACCAAAGACCATAATCATGGCTGGAAAGAGTTGTCTGATGCATTGAGCTGTGTGCTCAAGCGTTATACCATCCAGATTTGCATTTTGAGGGTGCTGGCAATGGTCCTGTTGTCATAACTTGCATCGGTAGAAAGCATGGAATTGTACAATGCTGCATTTCCGATCTCGCTTGTTGAACATTGTCACTTTCAGACGTAAGAAAAGGCTCCTATCGCTCTTAGGATTTGTACAGGAATGGAAATGGAATCATGTCTTTTCTAGGGCAACAATTTTATCATTTCAGATAAGAAGTCACTGTTCTTTAACATTCACACATTTTGTTTACTGTTTTTTCACCCAAAACAAAGCATATAAAGAGGCTACAATTTGTGCTTCCTTCAGATGTCTTGCTCATCACGATTCTTTTGTTAACAATTTTTAATTATAACAACAGATTCCTTTTTCCTTCCATATGTGATCAGGCATCATCATCTTCAATTTTCTAATGTCGGTTTTACAGGCCGTTATTTCAACATCTCTACATATTAGTTTTCCAATGTTGTTTTCGTCTTGTTGCAATATTTTTGCCATAATACTAGGATATGATCACAAAATATTGGATGATTATATTTATAGCTAGGGTTGATAAGAATGAACGAATCCAATATCACAATCGCTGTATAAAATATACGGAATCTCTTTGAAATTTTCAATCATAGTTTTGCATCTTGAAATGAAGACCACGACTGATCCCGACCAGATCAATACTATTTTTTATCTGGAATTCTTTACAATTAAAAGCTTTTCTGACTGGATGATGCTATTAATTTTTGCTTGGGACAACTACATTAAGTATTCAATTTGTTTTTCTCTACAACAGAAATTTCATTTGCCATCCTTTTCGGACCATTTTTCTATTATAATAATGACTCTCCACTGAAGACTTACTTTTATCTCACCATTGTATATTTTTTCCAAATTTACATGGAATGAAATACGTAATTCTTGGTCATTTTTTCTTGACAAGTCTTGACTCAGACAAGATGTTTTTAGAAAGTTGAGTTGCTTCTGGATATTGTCCTAATATCATATGCATTACATATCCTCTGAATATTTTCAGAAAAGTACTTCATGTAAGAGAGGCCATAGCGAGTATTCAGATAGTATCGTTTGATATTTGGTCAAAGTGAATGGTTCTCAGTATCGTTAAGGGTTTCTCTTAATTTGGTCATCTCCTCTTAATATGAATTGGTGCTACATATTGCTTTTGCTTGATGTTCTTTAGATTACCAATTTGTGTACAAGAAATGCAAGACAATGAGAATTCAGATGCGAAGAATGTATATGTGGATGGCAAAGGTTATTGAGGTTGTCCAGAATTTTGTTACGTTAGTGATACTGTTGGAGCACAGAGCACGAATGAAGTAAGTTTAAGACTTCTGATATTACTAACTAGCAGTTCTATTAATGTTGACCAAGGAAAAGGAAAGAGTCTATCAGGCACGTTTACACAGTGTGATGACGCATGAAAGTGAGGGTTGAGGACATGTGTTGCATGAAGAGAAATATGATAGATATACAATGCAAGTCTTAAAAATAAGTTCTGATGACTTCAGGAGAACAGAAAATGGATCTTCGGTTTACTTTCAGCAGCTGTGTAACTTGTTTTTCTCATTTTGTCCTTTAGTCCTCACATTCCAGGACCGATGTTTCTGACAAAGGGGAGAGAATAGCTGTTTTCTGGGTCAGAATTTATCCCATTTAACACTTATTGTTGGCAATTTCTTGACTTTGAAATAATATTTTTCAGCAATTTACATCACGTGGCTTCATGTGTTGGGATTGGATATATCAATCGGTAAAGAAATAAGAACGTGTTCAATAATTCCTATCATAATTAATTATAACCAAATACTGAGTTACAAAAAATATACAAGAAACATTTATTGATACAAGCAAGATAACATGAAAACACTTGTAGGTGTACACGAACAGGTGAAAATAAACCGCAAGTTTTATTGTGTAAAAATGTGTGTAACTGAATGTTTATAAAAGTTCAATTGTATCGTTGAATTTTATGAATAATTGATTGTTCGTGGTAAGACATTATGTTCAATTGTTTTGGTTGGTATTAAAGGTTGTGAAGGATCAATCGCCTTGCATCACAAGTCTGTTTGCTGCTCTCCGAGTGCATGCTTATCAAGCGTGTGGGTTTATACATGTGCACTGCTTGGTGCCAAGTGAAAGAGTGAAAGAAGAGAAGGGGGAACGGAAGGCTATGTCAGAGGTCACATGAAATGCACGCGTATCAAAGTTATGTGATGTTTGCGTGTGTGTGCTACTGCACACAACTTGTTCTGTGTCCGTGTGTTTGATCTAGATAAAGCGAATTTGGCAGATCTAAACGGCTCACTATATCTATGTCTTGTCCGGAGTGAATTTGAAAAAAAAAAAAAAAAAAATTGAACAGCATAAGGAGATGTGCAAAGCAGGAGACTAATTGTCACATTGAAAGAATGGATAAGAGTTCTTAGGTTTGTAGACATAGAACAGTTGTGGTAACAGGATCAGTTAGAAGGGGAAGGTCAAGTAAAACATAAGGATGAATTTAAGGGAGGGATAAATGAAGACCTGGTCAGAGATAGGTTAGCATGGAAATAAAAAAACAACTCACATCATCATATCGGTTTCTAGGGAAGTTGATGACTGTTCGTTTATCCTCCATATGGATCGTAACACCTCTGATCTGTGGCAACATATACTGATAGTTCCTGAAGTCCGCTAATAAGTTCATGATCGTGTGGCCAATCTCGTAGAAGACGGGTTTTCTGTTACGCACGCTAATCAAAGGACACGGATAATCTGTAAAGAAGAAAGCAATTCAATTTCAATCGTTAGTTCATGTGAAAAAAGTTAGGAATTTCCTTTTTTAAATAGAAAATAAAATCCTAAAAATAGTTCTGTTTTTATAATTGAAAACTCTTCTGAGGTTGATGTCTCAAAGTAATTCTAATCGCCAAACAAGCAAAAGAACAAAACCTGATTGTGAAAACGAAGATCAAATGATTGGGAGGAAATTAGCTATTTTTACTGAACCATTAGCATTAGTTTTACCATTATACTAAATGAACCAGGAGCCTAGGGTTCAGTTCTTGGTAGAGTTATACCAAAGACTTAAAAATGGTATTTGATGAGGCCTTGCTAACTATTCAGCATAATAAAAGGAAGATCAAAGGAAAGTGGAGAAATTCTGGGCATCAGAATTTCCCCAAAGAAAGAAAATTCATTAATAATTAAAACTAATGCTATTTTTATTGCTTAAATATAATCATGAGATGGGTATTTTATTTATTTTTCTTTTATTGCATTTTTACCCCAAACAAGGCACAGTAACACATTGATATAGGGGGCTACTATCTACTACATAATTTGCAGGGATACTATGTAGGGAGTTGAGCAGCAGTGTGTGTGTGTGTGAGTGTATATATATATATATATATATATATCTTGTGTTGTTATCGGTGTGTGAACAAGAAAAATATGTAGCAGGGCAATTGTGTGTGTGTGTGTGTGTATATTAGAAGAAATACACATCTACATCGAGAAATATATTAGTATAAAAATATACTTATGACAAGTAAGCTACACAGAAACGTTTGTATTTCATTCCGATATTATGCATAGCACACCATCCATTGGGTTTCAAATCCAAGGTTTAAGCACTTACCTTCAAACCACACTGTTGAGCTACGATACAAGCAAAAAATTTCTTTGGCTGCTCTTTTTGTTTGCATATTTTTCACACTACTGGTAACCTAGAGAACTATTCTTTATAGAAGAGTATTACTTTATGCTAAATGGAAAATCTGTAAACGGCAAAAATAGATGAGGCTATAATTTCTCATACAGTCAGTAACAGGTGCCGCGGCCGAAAGGTAATATTCTTGACATGACTGATCACAGTCCAAAGTTATCTGGGATTTGAGCTATGAAATGAAGTGTGAAGACGCTCACCACTTTAATGGAAATTGACTAAATGTACTCCTGAATGCATAGAAACAGAAATTAACAAACGCCAATCAAGTAGCACTCACATCTGTATTCAGCACCAAGTCTCAACAGTAATCGAATTGGAAAGACTTTAGCCCATGGGGCTTCCCATGTTTGTAACAGGATCCCAAACAGATAAGGAGGACTAGGTAATATGATTTTCTGTAGGCACTGGAAGGTTGGTCTGATGTAAAGGAAGCCGCCATGATCTCGACTGCCAAGAAAACTCTGGTTAAATATTGTATGCCCCATGTCGGATACAGTATTACCTGAAAAAAATTAAATCATTAAGAAAATCAGTGTTAAATAGACATTAAAACTAGGGATGAGTAATGAAAGTGAGGTTTTTTTTTTCACCAATAAATGAATTCATCTTTTTCAAAAATAAGTGATGCATTAGCAAGATACAAAACTCATCTCATAAGTGATACAAGTTCGCATAAATTTCCTATTATTTGTGTGATGTTTAAGCATATATTATAGACTTATGTGATACATTAGGTCAGCCGCAGTTCGCAGAGAGATGTTCCTAAATCAACACAAGACAGGAAGTAAAGAGAGAAAAGTATCGTTTCATTAGATATTGACATGTCATGTGCATGCAAAAATTTGAAAGAAAACGCATTTTTAATTAAATATGTGAAAAAAAAAAGTTTTTAAGATTAGGATCAGAGATAAAACAGATGAGCTTTGGCTATGGCCTGAATCACTATGCAATCAAGTGCAGGATAGTTGAGGAGTCAGACAAACTGGATACCAGAAGAAAGCACTAGAGTTCTACACTGGTAGTTTACATCCAACATTTAAAGTTATCCTTTGATTAAAACTTTAAACTAAATAGCATTCCTGATGATGCATCTAATTTTGATTGTGATTAGCAAATTTTCTTTTGGGAGAAGGACTACAAATTTCAACTTATTCTCACTTCTAAATGAAAAATTAACATTGTCAAGGGAAATAACTCCTTGAATTAATATAAAGAGTTGTCTCCCTTATTTTTTCTGCACAAGTGCATATGGAAATTGACTTTACTGCATCTCGGACAATACCAAGTAGATACAGGTAGTCATCTACAAATCTAATAATCCACATTTTATACGATTATGAGGGTTTTTTTTTTTTTTTTTTCACCATTCAATAAAGAATTGTATAAGACAACAACGCTGATATGGACAACAAAATAGAAAAATAAAATGGCGTTACCTTTATATGCTTCTTCATAAACAGTGTGGAAATGCCAGAAGACATCTTTTGGAATTGTCTTCTCATCTGGAAAGCATTCTAACACAATCACAATCTCATCCTGTCCGACTGTGCACATGCCCTTTGTCGTAAAGCACCAACAGGTTCGATTTACACAGCAATCCACTGAAAAAAAAAATCGTTTGAATACACGAAAAAATTATATTTCTACGGTATCGTTTCTAGGTATCGTTTATCCTTAAACAAAAATATGAAAAAAAGATGTTGCAAATTTTGCAGACATTCTTGTCAAGCATAAAAACATTTTAAATATATCTAATACTAGTACTACTACTATTACTACTAAATTAATTCGAAATGTGTTTGTGAATCTTGTTTCATTTGTATTCCTAAACAATGACTGGATGATGTCAAAAAGATGACGCTATCCAATAAAGCTGGCTTAAAATACTGATAAGAGATGATTCATGAGAGCATCAATTAAAAAAAAAAAAAATAGACGACCTTCAACCTTTTGAATGAGGGATCATCTATATGAACAGTGACTATATATATATATATATTTTTCATATTTTTTATTTTGTGTACAGAAAGTTGTTAGTTGAGACAGATTATTGGTACCGTCGGTTTCAAGCCCGATAATAAGGCCCGTTTAAGGTATCCTTATCAAGCTCTCTTCAGCCAATATTCGTCTCTACATAAGTTTTTCATTTAGTTTGTGGAAGGGTTTTGTGTATTTTCTTCTCGAGATCTAGAGTGGCATCTAAAAAATCTACTCTATCTAAATTTGTCTGTATTATTATTTTAAAGCCTAGTTCCTTAAAAAATTCAGTTAGGTCTTTTCTAAGCCTGTCTAGTGCACATCCATTGTAGTCACGCGATAGGCAAAGTCCATCATCTCTATATAATCCAAAAAAGTGATCTGGGAATTTATGTTTCATAGTCTCCAGTAGAAAAAGTCCAACCAGATCGCAGATATCCGCACTATCATACGCCCCCATCGCGACGTCAATATATACATATTATAACTACTTAATTTACTCACATAAAATTAATATATGAAAGTATAGATTTATGCGTAAACTTTAAGTATTTACTTCAAAAGTGCTCAATACGTAGGTAGAGCTGGTTAGTAATTTATAAAATATATATGGTGATTAAGCTACACTGAATATTCCGCATTTCATCCACTCTAGGACTCCTCAGACTTATGCGCATAAGCCTGAGGAGTCCTAGAGTGGGTGAAACGCCGAATATTCAGTGTAGCGTAATTGCCATATATATTTTATAAATTACTATATATATATATTATATACATTTCTTGAACATAATACATAGGTTTATGTTAGATTTCAATAGTGTACGACTAGAGATCTTAAATTACCATTATGTAAGCGTTCTCCAGAGTAACATTCCAAATTTTCTTTAAAATTTCCTACCAATTTCAAGAGCACGTTTGCATAATATACAAAATATGTACTAATATTCATGAGGAGGCTTCAAAACGAATTTTAAGTGAATGGTTAATATACATAAATTAAATGAATGTTTAATGCGTTTTTTTTTTTTTTTTTTTTTTTTACAGCCTGACTGAAATTTTATTCACTGATGAAGCCTCCTCATGAATATTAGTAATATTTTGTATAATCAAGATATGTTTTTAAAATAGGCAGAAACAATTGTCCGTATAAAGCGTTTTTGAAGAAAATGTAGAACGGTTCTCTGAATAACTATGGTTATATATATATATATATACACACACACACATATATATATATATATATATATATATATATATAGGGTGTCTCAGAAGTTGCACACCATATACTGATCTTCGTAGAGTGGCTACTCCGCTCACCAGATCTGTCCCTCTTGGCATTTTTGTCTTCGGGAACATCTCAAATGTGTACTAGAATTGTCCATCTGTTGAGCTAATGAACAAGAAAATAGATATATTTATTTTTATAAAAACCTAGATGATGTGCGACTTTTGGGACACCCTGTATATATAGGGTATTTTTTATAGGCAAAATATTTAAAATGTAAATAAATTACAGAAAAATATATGTATTATACAAATATGTGGTTTATTCCAAAGATTAATTTTTTTACATTTATAATCCAAATACAATTTCAGGCCTATGACTCACGTGTATATATCGTAATATAGAGATCCAATTTTCACAAATTCTACACATTAAATTAGTCTGCATTTCGGCAATGATGTGTTGATTGTTATTTTCAACCAAGTGATCTATTGTGTCTGATTTATCAGTGTAGACATTGGACTTTACATATCAGCCAAAAATAATCTGATGAGGTTAAATCGCATGAACAAGGTGGCCAGTTGTCAGTTACATTTCGTGAAATTATTTGTTCAAACATCTTGCTCAGTTTTTAGTCTTTAAATATTCCTATCTATCAAATATATCAATATACCTACACATTCATATCCTGTTTGTATATTTACTTATATTTTACTATATGCATTTACTTACATACTTACTTGCTTGCTTTATCCGGAATTCGCAGATACCGGGCATCCTCTCCCCTTAAAAAATTTTTTATTTTATATTTTATTTTTTATTTATTAATTAATTAATTTTTCCATTTAGTGTCTTTTAATAACTCTTGCTGACATTTTCTGAAGTAATAACCTATACATTTCAGTTGACCTCTTTTTTTGCCCTATATTTTTTGCGCCTTTTAATGTCATCTTGTCTGGCTCATTTTGACATTTGCTTTTCTATTTTATATTTAATTCTATCATTTGTCTCAGCAGCCATGTTAAAAGCATATCTTATTTTTCTTTTATTAATATTATTGGAATTTTTTCCCCCTTTTCCTTGTACATATTTGTGAATTATTCCATGGATTTCGGTCTTTTGGATTATTTGGGACCATCTTCCAATTACGCGATTTCCTTGGATTTTACTTGTGCAAATGAAATTTAATTAACTTTCTGGACTTACATTTTTGGATTTTACCGTCATTGGATATTTTACGTTTCACCAGACTATCCATTCACGTGAAATCATCTTTTTCTTCACCCTATTCCCTCTGCTTCACTTTTTGTTATCAAGTAAGATCTTTGACTTACTTGCAGCTTCATCAAATACTTTTGTATGCAAAATCCGATCCCGCATTTCGCTAAATCCTACTCTCTGATGAGAAGGAAAGTATTTCTTTGAAACTCCGCGGATTAAGGACTATCCACTTATTAAGTGTTTCCTTTTCAGATCAAATATGTTTTTAACTCTTTTTCAAAATGTTTTTAAACATGTTTTATTAACTATTTGCTCTTTTATATATATATATATATATATATATATATATATATATATATATAGTGTCACTTCAAAATAAATCAAACTACCATTATCTTTTATGAAATTTTTAAAGTAAGTACTTCCTTGGATAACCATGATTATCAACTAATGCCAGTTAAGAACTTTAAATTGAAAAAATTATACTGACCCAACAATGGGTGGTCTAGTATTGAATTAAAATTGTAATACATACTTCTGACCAACCTGACTAGCAGCAAAACCCCTTCACTGTTGAGATCCATAGATGCTAGAAAGCCTTCTACTCTAATCATTTCTTCCATCGAACTACCAGACTTTGGAATTCCCTCCCTGTTTCCTGCTTCCCTGGCTGTACAGACATGCAGAAGCTTAAATATAATGTGAACAGACATCTTGCTACTCAACTCTCCACAATTCACAGGGTACAACAGAAATAACTCCCACATTTTAAACTTTCAACTATGCGTTGATAATAAAGTTATGTAAAGTGCCAATGACGTTTTCATTTAGCTAATAACTTGCCATTTTATTTTCAGTCACCCTCATCAAACAATATGGTTTAGACTGGTGCACATTGTGCTTTTACTGTGGAAATGTTTTTGAAGAATGGCGAATCTGTAACTGCAACAGAGCTTTCCGAGTTCATTACAAGTTACGACGGCATGATGCTGTTCCAGATAGAAAATCAATACAGTTATGGATTATAAATTTCAGAGCTACAGGTTTGGCACTTGGGAGAAAGCCGCCTGGAAGGCCTCTAAGTGCTCTAACACCAGACAGTATTTGAGCTGTGAGACTTTCTGTTATTCAGTGTCCTACATATTCAGCTCACGAACATGTTTTGGGATCATCTGATCTAACAGTCAGAAGAATTCTACACACTGATATGAAGTTCCATGTTCCATTCGTACAAATTAATGATTTCTTAGAAACTGTATGAGTGTTACTGAGAAGATTGCATGTCAAAATGTGGGAGAGATTTCTGTTGCACCTTAAATAATCCCAAATCGTAGCTTCTTACAACCAAGTGGCAACATGACTTGTTTGGGGTAAAAAAAAAAAAAAAAAAAAAAAAAAAAAAGGAAGATACTCACACTGAACTATTTTAACCATGACAAAAAGATTGCTGTTTATTGCAAATATCACAGGTTCATGTTGATCATCTGGGAAAAAAAAAGTTAAATATTGCATGCCATATTTAAAAAAAAAGCAGAAACAAAAACTAATTTTATTGCATTTATTTCAGCCAATTGAAAAAAAAATAAAGCTTCCACACTTATGTTTATATATATGTCAAGAATTAGGAGAGGAGGACAAGAAAATTGGTTTCTTATACAGTTCAATTTTTATTTTAAATATTTTTTTAAAAATAAAACTCATGAGAATTTTTTTTAATCTCTTGATATTACATAAAAATCTTACATCTTTTTTTATTTTATGAGTTTTTAACTCTTATTTTTTTATTGGGGAGGGGGAAGGGATAAATCAGTAATCTTTTGCAATAGTTAATCAAAATTATATGATATATAACTAGTTGTACTTACCCAGTATAAAGCCATTTTAGTTTTTATATGCTTGAACGTTTTTAAAAATAAGGTAGACAATGCCTATTAAGTTCTTCAATTTTAAAACAAGTTGCCGATTTCTATTTTTAGGTGATTATTTGAAAATGTTTCATATAATCAATAGTTTGGACTGCTGAAATAAAATGTAGCTAAGTACGTTCTTATGTTGCCACTAATGCAGTACATCATCAGGGATGGCTAGGTGGTTAATGACATTGACTAACAACCTGGGTGTTCCAAGTTCGTGTACAGTTTGTTCCACAGAAACACTTTCACTTAGGGATGTTGGTAACAATTACGTGGTTCCTCTGGTAAGTACGCTATGTCTTTATAGAAAGAATTCTATTTAGAAAGATATCGGGGAAATAAATGCCAACAAAAATCATCCGATTCATATGAAATGAATGATAATGCAACAACCATTAATTTTGACTACATAAAAACAGAACATGATTTACTAATTTAAAGCAAAGTTGGGTCTGAATTTGAAAATCCAACAAAATAATTTTATGTGCTAGATTTTGAACTTGTTATTCCATGTTTTTTTTTTTGTGTTTTTTTTTTTAATCTAAAATATGAAGCAAATCTTATATATTTAAATGATTTCTTATAAGATAAAAATACGAGAAGATATTTTAAATAAAAGATGCAACACTAATTATTTTTTTAATTGTCATGATGAAAGGGAAAATAATGCATGGAGATGTTATATATTTACAAGACAATGGCATTAAAAGATTTTTTTTTTTTTTTAATCCAACTTACTTTTAATCTTCAGCAACATTTGCTCAAAATCAGGATTTTCATCAAATCCATTTTCTTCAAAAAGAAAAAGGTAGAAACTTTTTACAATCAATATTTGACAACATACATACAAGGCAGAAACAAGATTTGTTTTTTCCATTTCATTTTTATCATATATAGAGACCACAAATTATTATAATCGACAGTAACATCTGCTTTATATGTTCCCATGTGTTGAACATTCTTTAAAACTAAACTGGCTATTCTATCTCTGACCATTTCTTATACCTTTCCCTTAAATCCTTCCTTATCAATTCCCCTAATGGTTTCCTTGGCCTTCTCCCACCAACTAACCCTATTACCACAACAGTTCTACATATACTAACCCAAGCCATCTTTTTCAATCTTAAATGTGACTAAACTAACCAAGTTTCTTGTTCTGCATTCTTCTCCTTATGCTGTCCAGATTTGATCTTCCTAAAAAATACCAAACTTGAAGTCTGATTATACCATAATTCAAACAATTTGAAAGTCGTTTGTAAGACTGTAATATTCAAAGAAAAACAAATAAGTAATAATATAGAACCAAGTTCATAATTCTGACTTCCTCACTCCAAACACATATGCCACGGCTTTTCATCTTATTCAAAGTGTTGAGATTCTGATGTAATTGATGGCAAGGGTGCGAAGCCATCATTCTCAATTAAAAAACAATAGAAAAAAAAAAAACATTGTATACAAGAAACTTGTCAGATATGGGTGTGTGTGTGTGTGGGGTGAGGGAATATGGTGTTGTGGTCATATCGCTATATCTGAGCTTAGCCCTCCGTATTTCAAATTCAGAATTTCATTTAAGACTGATCTTTCTCTATCAGCCACACCTATTTTTTCCCCTTAATTTACCTTCACTACCTAGTCATCCAGAAAGTCAATTACCGACTGTCATTGCATCACTGGCCTGTGAAGTTCAATGAAATTGCTGTTTTTTGTAAATTTATTTTCTAGCTAATCTCTCCACAGTGGTCTTAGTTGTGTTGCCATTCTATAGAATCACTAAAAGTAGAACGAAATAACATTGCTCAACTTTATAATTAAACCTGTTTAAGTTACCAAGAAATAAAATATCAACTGACCTTTTGTTCCGCTAGAGAGTAAAACAGGAGGCAATCCATTTTCAGGAAGTAGGCATTTATTCCGAGGACTATCTGTAGACCTTAACCGACGCGTCCGTGGGGAACTTGAATGTTCGTTGCCTATAAAAATGGAAACGGAAGGATCAAAGCAACTGGAAAATCCTTATCGGAAAATGGTCAACAAAAGAGAAAACTTTGAGAAACCTTACCTTGAGATATTCTTTCAACTTTCTTCTGGGCTCGTCCCGTTCGCCTGGGAGGCAAACGAGCTTCCTGGGGCCCATCCACTTCTTCTGTGAGGTCACCACCAGGTCGGATACCATCTGAAAATATTACTTGCTTTGGTTCACCTTTCCTCTGACTCCCTGAAAATTAAAAACAAAAATATTTTCCCATTTAATTAAGTTTTTATAAAACATCTTTCTATTGTTTAGACGATAAATTGCTTTGATCTTAAATATTTGATCTCACAATCACTATCAAAAAAGCAAGGATCAAGAATTTTTAAGTGGGGGCATAAAGGAAGTCAGAATGTTAAAACTATTAATAACAAAGATACATAAATATTACATGAAAGATGAGGAATAAAAGTTATATCTAACTTTATTGTATCACCAGAAAGACAAGGAAAAGTTAAGAGGAAATGCAAGAAAAAAAACCTCTTTAGGTCATGGCATTTTGAAGCTAAATGCTTCTCATCAGAAGAGAAGGGCCAGAATTATACAAAACGCAAATATAGAAAAAACTGGCTTAATGACATTTAGAAATGAAATGAGAATGAAGGAATAGAGTAAAATAGTAAATAATAATTAAAAGTAGGTACAACATATAAGGATAAATAGGAGAGGTAATATATAAGTAGGTAATAGTACAAATATATATATATATATATATATATATATATATATATTAAAAATTACAATTAAATTTACCAAAATGATCCAAGGTGGTAAAATTAAAGTATATTATAAATATTAAAGAATATTTATAAAATTATCTCAGCCAGATGTAAAAGCTTGATAAAACCAAATAGGAAATAGAGCTTATAATATGAGCAAACAGTTAATAAAATATGTTAAAAAACACATTGAAATGAGTTAAAAACATATTTAATCTGAAAAGGAAACACTAGATAAATGGATAGTCCTTAATCCGCGGAGTTTCGAAGAAAAACTTTCCTTCTCATCAGAGGGTAGGAATTAGCAAAATTAATTCGCAGTATTATATATATATATATATATATATAATACTGTGAATTAATGTGAAAATAGAAAGATCCAGGTAGGAATTTTCAAAGAATGGGAAGGTGATGATAGTATAATAAAGTTATAACTTTTATTCCTCATCTTTCCTTTAATATTGTTTGCTCCTCTTAATAGTGTTGAGCTTTTCTTATCTTGATAGTTTTGTTTTGTTAAAGATTTACTCTTTGATAACAATTATATATATAAATAATGAAGTTGAACACATAAGAGTAAATAAAGTTGTTTTCTTCAAACTATATCATGCAGATGCGTGATATTCATAGAAGCTGCATTCATTCAGATGTGAGATGCAGAAAAGACAATAAAAAACAGACTTGCTATATTTTGAATTTGAAAACTTGACAAAAACTCAATCATTAAAGATGAAAAAAAAACTCCAAATGTTCACATCCATCAATACTTAAAAAAAAAAAAAAAAAAAAAAAAAATCTTTCAATTCAAACAAATTCTAATTGTATGAAATATACTGATAATATGAAAATACGAAATTTAATATTTTGCCACAAAATCAAATTCAGAAAGATAAACAGTTTAAGCCTACAACATTGCATGCAAAAAAAAGGTGGGGGGTTAGAGAACGATTCCTTCTATGTTTAGAAATATGGAAAACTAACATCAAGCGTAATTTAGAAACACTTAAATAAAATAAGAAATAATAAACAAAACATGCCGAGAGAAAACCATGGAAAATATATTTAACAATGCATAATATACAATTTTAAATATAATCATTAAGAGACCAAAGTGCAGTTTTTTGTTTTTGTTTTTTAAATAAACACAAAAATTCTACACTTCATCTGATTCGTTATATTTAAAATTTCAAAATCACAGTGCTTTCTAACAGTCGATTATTCTATTACTAATAACACACAAATAATTCAATAGATTATAATTTATGACATAATTAAAATGTTAAATATAATCAAGTTTGATTTTTATCCATACATATACAACATTTCGAAGCACGTTTTATCACTATTACACAAGAGTAAAGATTGACAGACTAATTTTCCTCATCAGCATATAGGTTCTATAAATTACAATTCAAATAACATTCATTGGATATATGTAGAACAAGTGCAAGAATGAAAAAACAATGTCTAAATAGAAGGAAAAGACATTTCGATACTGATGATACACAAAACATAAAAATCATAAACATATTTCACGATGAGATCACGTAGAGAAGTGCAATTATTATACTCGAATCAGTTTCTTATCAATTTTTTATCATGAACAAAACCTAAAAATAAAGAGTGTATATATATATATATATATATATATATATATATAAAGAAATAAAAATTACAATAAGTTTACCAAGGTAATCAAAATGGTAAACTTAAAATATATTATAAATATTAAAGAGTTAATATTTACAAGTAATCTCAACCAGATGTAAAAGCTCAATAAAACCGAAAAGGAAATAGAGCTTATAATATGAACAAATGATTAATAAAACATGTTAAAAGACATCTTGAAAAAGAGTTAAAAACATATTTAATTTTAAAAAGGAAGCACAAGATAAGTGGATAGTCCTTAATCCGCGGAGTTTATATATATATATATATATATATATATATATATATAAAATAAAAAATTTTATGTCTCAGAAGTAGAGTGAAAAGCATATTTTCTTTTTCTTTTATTAATATTATTGGAATCTTTTTTTTTTTCCTTGTACACATTTTTGTGAATTATTCCATGGATTTCTGCCTTTGGATTATTATGGACCATCTTCTTCCAATTACGGGATTTCCCTGGATTTTATTTGTACAAATGGAAATTCTTTTAACTTTCTTGAAGTTTTACATTTGGATTTTACCGTCACTGGATTTTTTATCTTCCACCAGACTATCCATTCATGTGTAATCACTTTTTCTTCACCATATTCCCTCTGCTTCACTTTTTTTTTTGTTTTCAAGTAAGATCTTTGACTTGTTGTTTCATCAAATATTCCTGCATGCAAAACCCGATCCTGCATTTTGCTAATTCCTACCCTCTGATGAGAAGGAAAGTATTTCTTCGAAACTCTGCGGATTAAGGACTATCCATTTATCTAGTGTTTCCTTTTCAGATTAAATACGTTTTTAACTCATTTCAAAGTATTTTTTAACATATTTTATTAACTGTTTGCTTATATATATATATATACAGGGCTCTAGATTGCGAGGCGAGTGAAACAGTCGCATTTGCGAGTGATTTTTCAAAGTGGTGACTAGAAATAATGAAACGCTTATCTTTTGTCGATTGTATTTCTTTCCCTGACAATCTTCTAAAGCTCACTACTGAGTGAAAAATATCTTTTCAACTTTTTCTTTTTTAAAATAAAACAAAGTTACATTTAAAAAATAAGTTTAATAGAACAATATACTTCTTTTTTTTATTAACGAAGGCTGAAGAAATTAGAATGTTTATACCTTCAAGTATAACATAAAATTTGTTGTATATTTAAAATTACACTTATTAAAAAAATACAAAAAAAACTTCATGATGTGCATACTCGTCACAGAACGAAGATGTCATATTCCAAAAATCACATGGGTTTGGCTAGTAACTTTTCTATTTGGCTAGCAAATGAAAATATTTAGTTGTACATTCGTCGAAGGAAGGACAAAGAATTTAATTTTAGGTACACAGTTTCAATGCTGCAAAGTGGTGGAAGTTCAATTTTGGTGTGGGGCGTTAACAGTGCCAATGGTCCAGGGTCTATAGTTTGCTTGCAACGTCGAATTAATGCGACCAAGTTCATTAATATGCTGACTAAGCATTTTATACTCTACTTTGGCCAGAATTCGGATGATAATCTCATGTTTATGGAGAATAATGCCACCATTCACACAGCTAGCAATAAGAGCATGATATTCCGTGTTTGGATTGGCCTGCATAACATCCAGACCTCAGTCCTATCGAAAATGTATGGAATTACATCAAGCAACAGCTACACAATGATAAAATTTCAAATCTGGAAGAACTTTGGACAAAAATGAAAGAAGTGGGATGGCCTTTCACCAAAGTATTGCCGCAGACTAATTCAAGGAATGCCCAAAAGATCGCAGGCTGTCAAATTGTAGAAGGGTTATGCTACTAAATATTAACTAGTTCATTGTGTTCCTGTTGCATTTGTGTTGCATTAATGTTCTAAAGTTACATTTAAATAATTTTCCATTGTACGGAGTTTCTTTTTGCCTTCTCGATTTGAAGATAATTTTTTAAATTGACGTGAACACTAGGATACTTCAATTAAAAGTCAAATATTAACAGGTAAAATTATTGAGGAATAAAAAGCAAATCAAATGTGATAGAGACTGTTTAAACAGTTGCATTCAATTTAGCTTAAATTTGTGGTTTTTGAAAAAATGACAAGTGCAGACTTCCTTTTTGGTGCCACTGTGTGTGTGTATATATATATATATATATATATATATATATAAATGGATCCTACCATCAATTTTGACGTATGAGGTTCACACAACAGCTAAGTTGGCCAAAATCCACACGGCTTATTTGTTTAAAATGGTGAAGGCTTTGTGTAAAGTCATCCACACTTTTTGGAACCACTGCTAACCTCAGTCGATGCAAATGATTGCTAAAAGATAGAGCGGATAGCAGACCTCAGGTTTTACATCAGTTTTCCTTCTCCTAAATGCATGTCTTAATGAAGACTGAGGAGGGTGTTAGGGTTAGGGTGCATCCCTCCCAATAGTTTAACAATTGTAAAGCTACTGTAAATTACTTATTCTTGAGATTTTCATTCTAACCAAATCAACTCCTGATATGAGTCTTCATTTCATAGAATTTTTTTAATCAATTTTTTTAATCAATCTACATAAACTGTTTTTAGATGCTGATTTAGAAAATCAAGCTTTACTCTAATATAATAATAATAAATATAATAAGAATAAAATAATATAATATAATAATAGTAAAATAGTTTTTTTTCTGAAATATCTGTACATATCGATAGATATTCTTGATTTTATTATTTATAATTTTTATGTAATAAATTTTATAATCCACGGAAGTTTATTATAAAAGCTATGTTAACAACTTAGCTTATTTTCATCTGCAGTATTTAATTATATTCTTAGAAATTCGTTTCTAGGGCAATTGCTCTTGACATATCAAAGGTGTTTGATAAGGTATGACAAAAGTCTACTTCACAAGATCTCTAGCTACGGAATAGTCGGAAATTTATTCTCAATCATTAAATCATTTCTGATAGGTTCATAAGAGTAGTGGTTGATGGGCAGAAATCAGAAGCTCACAGTATGAATACTGGAGTCCCTTAGGGGTCTGTCCTGGGCCCAACTCTCTTCCTGATCTACATCAATGATATTCTAAGATCATTCGTAGACAGTTATCTTGATGACACACCTCTATGGCAACACTTCCAAAGCCATAAATGACCAAGATCTCTCTGATTCACTCTCCTCTTATCTTGAGCATGTGGTGCAATGGGGAAAGAGGTGGCTGGTTAATTTCAATGCCTCTAAAACCAAGTTTCTATCTTTCCATCATCAACGCTCTGCTCCCTGTTTGGCATCAATCGAAATGAATAGCTCTTGTCTTGAGGAGGCTCCATGTTTTGACAAGCTTCTTTGTCTGACTTTTACTCATGATCTGAAATGGAACATGTACATCAAATCCATAGCCAAGGTTACTGGAAAAATGCTTGGATCCTTCCACCGCTCCAGTAGATATCTCATTGTTGATGCAATTCTCTACCTGTATAAGAGCCAAGTACATCCTAGGATGGAGTACTGTTGCCACATCTGGGCAGGAGCTACTAGAAGCACCTTATCCTGCCTTGACAGAGTTCAAAATAGACTTTGTAGACTAATAGGTGATGCTCTTTTCTCTTCCCTGCAACCTTTTTCCCTCTACACAAGAGTCGTTGCGAGCCTGTCTCTGCTTTATCATTATTTTCATGGTAAGTGCTCGTCTGAGCTCCAATCTATGGTCTCTCCTTGCCGAACTTTCACAAGAAACACTTGTCTAGCTGAAACCACCATTAATAATTTTCCCCATTTTTTATCTGTGCCTAAGCCTAAACGTGGATTCCATGAACAAAGTTTCTTTCTTAGAACTGCAAGCCTATGGACCTGTTCCGTCTTCCTGCTTTCCTATAAAATGGTCGTTTTCAAGTCTAACATAAACAAGTTCTTGATGGGCCGTTCCCTTAAGTAATCCAATTTACCAAATTCACACTATTAACAATTACTATGATAGTGTCCCATTAACTACTGTATACTCATTAACCCTTATCCTCAAGTGGCCTCCGGGCCTTGATAAGTGGTGCCTCCTTTGTAATTTGTTAGAAAATAAATTATGCATTAATCAATCTTTTGGTTTGAATTGATTTGGTTGTTTGACTTAAAATTTTTGTTAAATATAAAATTAAATATAACTGCATATAACTGGTATTTCACAGGAAATTTCACTGAAATCATTTTTGGTTTTAATTTCTATTTGTTTGCACATTTGAAACCAACTCGAGTGAAGTATGTAATTATGGTGCAATGCTAATAGATGAAAACTGGCTCGTCAGAATTGATGTGACAGCTCATATGCTATTTAGTCACACTTTCAAAATCTCACACAATAACTTTTTATAAGATTGTTTTTCTAACATTAAACAATGCTGCTCACACACATCAAACCAGTTAAGAGGAAATCCAAAATTAGTTTTGCCCTCAGTAGGATAGATGCCAAGCCAGGATTTGAACCTGGTTAGTTTATAAATCATGTTGTGAATAATTTTTCTGAGTTTGTAATTTTGCTAGTTGGATGTCAGCATTCCTTGTTAAGAAGAGCAGATACATTCACACAACCATCAGCCTAGGATTTTTCCCTTAGCATCAAAGCCAACCAAGTCATGTTGAGAAGATTGGTTCCCTATTAAATGAGCTTTGTCCCTGCTTTTGAGTAGTTCTAGGGGGTTCACCCTCCCAGGCTTTGCCTCCACACCTTTTGAAAAGAGTGAGTTTATTGCTAGTTGCTTGAGGAACCCCTACCGAGGAATGCAGATGGAGCTGCACAGGCATATTTTGCAAACCAAAATGCTCTTCCTCTTGAGTGCTGGCTTTCCAATCTCACTTTCCGACCCTTGTGTCACGTTATCCTGCCGTGGGAGGGAGATAAGTTGATTTGTACACTCGGTTGTTCATTACAAATTTCAACTAAAGTTAAGACGCCACAGGAAAACAAAACTCAAGTTCAAGATTTTCTGTTGTTGTCTCGCTACTAAGCTTCCAGTTGGCTTTGGGTAGGATTGAAACTACTATTTTCAGACAGTGCTCACCTGGAACTGTAGAGATTGAAGATAGCGGTTTCAATCCTACTCAAAGCCGACCAGAGGCTTAGTTGGCCAAAATGTCGTGAGACAACGACAACTATGGAAGTCAGTAATTGCTGATGATGCAGCTAGAAGATTCGGCATTCCTATCCCATCGCGGTTAACCACCCGACGAAGGCAGAGGAATAGTTGGCCAAAACGTCATGAAACAATTAAAAGATGAGTATAATGGTCTGCAATAGATAAAAAAAATTACTCATCTCAATAATTAATTCCAATTAATTAAATAGTATAAAGTTTTATTTAAAATTTAATATGAGTGCCAGCATTCGCCACTAGCTTCTTAAGTTACTCGAGAACAGCAGCGATGGATTTCACAATTTGTTTCTTTTTAGTAGTTGAATGATGAATATTATGAGACGATTGAAAATATCCACATGCCACTCACTCAAAGCAACAGTCAATTTTGAAAACAGGTTTTCACATTTCGTGGACGAAGTATTTAGGAAAGAATTGCTTTTTTCAACTGTTAATCTATCCATCTCACTAACCAGCTTTTTTTTTTCTTTTATAAATAGTAACTCATTATTCAAACAAAAATGTTTCTTGTGGAAACATTAGATATACTTTTTTTATCTTCAGTTTTTGTAAGAATTAGTTTTTCAGTAATAAATTACGAGCAAAGCTACTTTGCACACAACTTGTAGATGTAGTCGAAGAAATAGAAACAGAGATGAACAGAAGAAAAGGTTCAAAGTTTTTCTTCCACACTGATTGTAGAAAGAAAGAAAAAAAACTTGGGTTATTTTCAAGGTTTTTCACCCCAGATGACAAAGGTTTTTGTGCAAAGCTGTCAACTGCAAAATGAAACTTTTTTTTTTTTTTCAAATTCTACTTTTTTAAATAAGCAAATGAATAAAAAAAAATTTTGTTTGTTTGCATATTTTAAAAAGTAGAATTTAAAAGAAAAAATGAAAAATAAAGTTTCAAACTCCAAACAAAAAACTTTTGTCAACATGGAGTAAAGAAACTTTAAGACAACTGAACCTTGACTTCTACAACGATAGTTCATTCATCAGCCATGCCCATTGTTCTCTCCGCATCTGGACTAAGTTGTGCAGCAACTATGCCAGAAGCTACGTCATGTTATATGACGATGAACATGAGGCCCCTCACTAGATTGTTTTCTCCCAACTTCAGGACAATAACAGATCTACGATAAGATGGAGCTACCACATAAAATCTAAATTCAACGTATTTACCAAGTAGATTTGCTGAAAACACTATCTTCACCCTGCGTGATGATTATCCTAAAAACGGACAAGTTATGCTTGTATGGTCACGTGGAATGTTCATTCTTCCTGATAAACTTATAGAAACATGGAGGTTTTGAATTACAGGAACTTTGTCCAGCCAAGGAAAACTTTAAAGCAAAACAAGACTATACAGAATGTAATTTGAAAATAACTAACCGAGAGATGAGTCCTGACAGGTGCTTCCATTTAAAATGAAAGGAAAACTAGGAGAAATAACAGAGTTGTGACTATGCTCCCTAAAACTTCCATGTTGGGACTTCACCAGGGAATGCATTTTAAAGTCATAGGAAAGGTGAGGATATGGTTTTAAAATAATTGACTTTGTATAAGAAATTGGTAAAAAATATAAAAAATAAAATAAAAATAAAAAATAGTTTAAAGACATTTTCTTATTACAAACTAAAGCATATTTAACACTGATTTTAAGAGAAATTTTGATACATGCACGATTTAAGGGAAATAACTCAAAAACAATATTGAAAATATAACAAACAGACACTTTTAACAAGATTTTATAAATAACGTTTTTAGAAAGCAATTCTTTAGTACTTGAAGGTAAACACATGAACAATTACAAATAATATTCTTTAGAGTGATGTATAATTCATATAAATATACCAATTTATTGTTCTGTGAAAAATGATTAAAGAAAATATTTTCATATAAGGTTTAACAATATCAAGAACATGTCGCTTTTTTTAATGTAAAAATATATTGCAAATTTACTATACTTTAAATACAACATTTTCTTTTCAACGATCGCAATCTTTGGAAATTTTTAACGATCACAATCTTTGGAAATTTTCAACGATCGCAATCTTTGGAAATTTTCAACGATCGCAATCTTTGGAAATTTTTAACGATCGCAATCTTTGGAAATTTTTAACGATCGCAATCTTTGGAAATTTTTAACGATCACAATCTTTGGAAATTTTTAACGATCACAATCTTTGGAAATTTTTAACGATCACAATCTTTGGAAATTTTTAACGATCACAATCTTTGGAAATTTTTAACGATCACAATCACAATCTTTGGAAATTTATTCTTTCTTAATCAAAAAGAATTGGCAACTAAAGAAATAAAAACGTTTTAATGTTTTTATTAATTTATTGCAACAATTGAAATATTTTAAATAATTCCTCTTTTACTGAAGAAATAGTTGTCAGCTAAATATACTTAAAGTCACTTTTGAAAATTGTACGAGTTAAAATTCTAGCAATTAGATTAAAAATAAAGATTTCTAAAATTGGTTGGATATATTGGATGACAAATTTTGGAATAATTTATTAAAAATGGATAAAGTTGGAATACTTTAGTCTAGTGACACTAGTACTTTTTATTACATCATTAACGATATCATATTGATCATATTTCATCTTTGGCAATTGGGCAATGTCATTTTTTAAACACAAATGTGGAAGGTGATAATTCACGTACAAATGTGAATAACCGTACAAAACAAAATCATTGGAATATGTTGATAGTTTTCACGTTAAACTTTAAATAATTTTATTTTCATGTGGGTAAAAATTATTCAAATATTAGTATTATTGCATTTTGTCTAGTTTTAATTATTAATGATTGTCGTAGAACGACACAATTGATCGTGTAGGAGTAGAAACCCAGACTATTAAAATTTGTTTGAAATACAATTTATGATTCAAAACAATTTTTTATGATAAAATGCAATTATTTGGGAGGAATTCATATTCATCGACTGAGCACAATTTTCCAACAGAATATCGATTTAAACAAACAAAGCAAATATATTTTATGTGCACAGACTATATAAGATGCATTTAATATATGATATATACATATATAGTACATAATATTGGATGCGATGATAAATTGAGATTTTGGAACAATTTTAAAATGAAAGTAGTCAAAATATTTTACCTTAATGACAGCAGTTTATTTTCAATATATATACGATATATATATGATGGATTCTCTTGTCATGTTGGACGTGTGAGGGCCATAAATCTAACTTATTTTACTCTTTCAATGTTTGTACTGCATGTGTGACACAAGGGCAGACCTGCTCCCACAAACCAAGCCGCATGACTCACAAGTTACGTGTTGAGCAAGTGCAATCTCTATTCGTGCTCTACATAGACTGGCTTAATTCGATAATCTTGTCTTTACGTAAGTGCTGATACCTGCACCATATTTTGCCTCCCCAGCCTCCAACTTTCTGTCTGAGCCACCATTTTTACAAGTTTTTGTCTCCACATCAGCAGTTTGTTTAAGCTGAGAAACAGATGTCCCACACTGAGACTACCTTCTTTCAATTGACCGTAAGCGAGTTGCTTTGGAAGTTGCCTTTCATTATTGCGGACAAGGTGACATGTCCAACGTAATTGGAATTTCATTAAAAACACTTCAATGCTTATTATGTAACATCCCTCAAATAATTCAGAATTGGAAACCCTATCTTTCCATGTAAAACCACTTTGAAGGCAACGTTTATGCCTCTCAGCCATAAAAATTTACCACCAATTTTTAAACCAGTTTAAGATCATTTTCTATTTGACAGTTTAAAGGTTTCCAAATTCCTTTTAAATTTTCAAGAGGTATAAAATATGTCTTTTTTCAACTATTAAAAAGGATTAAAATAACCCATTTGTTTACAATGAAGCCAAAAAGCATTCAGACGGATTTAATTTAGTAATTCAATAATTTAAAAAATAGTATTCTTTTAATTTACAGGGTTGTATTTTTTTTTAAATAAATAAATATTTCTTTTAACAGTAAATTAAATAATTCTTTGTTTATTATTAAAGTTATGTTGCAGAGAAAAACGTACACACGTGAAGTTGTTGCGTAATATTATTAGAATAGTGATTAAGTCCATCATGCTGAATAGATGTGTAGATGATAGAATCCTGCAAGTTAAAGGAAAAAAAAAAAAATGGTAAAAAAGTGAAGAAAAGAGGACGACAACACCACCAATTGAATGTCACTCACCCTCTCGCTTGAGCACACCAACTGGGACCATGACAGTCGGCAATGGAACATGCGCATTGGCTTGTTGCAACGGTGAGATGGTGGAGCAGTATTCGCTGGGGTTATTGGGGTTAGGGCTGCGTCCAGATCGGCTCTCCGCTGGGAAAAATTAAGCAGGCAAGCCACGATGAGGATTAGTTTTAGTAAAGCAGAGTGAGGAAAGATGGAATGAACGATGAGCAAAAACAGCACAACAAATCAAGCAACAAGACATGGGGGGATGGAGGTGAATGGACACCTCCCAAACAGGGTGCGGCAGTGGATAGAATAACAGGGGCCTGTACCAAACAAAAAAAAAAACATTCTCAATGTTTTTTTTTTTAATTAAAAAAATTTAAATCAACCAGGTGTAGTGTTCTTTCATCAGAAAAGGGAAATAATCATAGAAATTTTCAAACACAAATTTCAGTTGGAATTTTTGTACAAAAGGAAATTGATAAAAAAAATTCAAAACAGTTCTGCTGTTCTTTGTTCATATCAATGAACATAATTATCAAAGCAAATATTAATGGTCAGAGTCAGAGCAGAGTGTGAAAAGAAAGAAAAAAAAAAAATTCTGTACATTAAAAAACTAAAAATGGTTTGGTTTTGTTTGATATATTATTGAATCAGGAATAATTTCAAATCAAAATCCAGTTTATATTACGCATGTAAACTTAAGAAAAGCATGATTAAGACGTGTTAGCATTATTTGAATAAGTTAAATCACATGACATCAATTTGGTCGCCATCTTGTTTTGCTTATTCGCATAATGTTGACACATTCCAAGTGTGCTTTTCTCAACTTATATGCATAATAATAAATAGATTTTAACTCCAAAATGATTTCTCATTTATTAATATAAAACCATTGCAAATGCATACACAGAATTTTTTTTTCTTGCATTCTGATCTGGCCATGATTACAAATAGTTTTGTCATCTTTCTAGTCGAACAAATAGTTAAATCTAATATATAAAATAATGCCTACTTTTCTGTGGAATGCTCAACATTTTAATGAAGCCACGATTAATATTTCTATTTCACCAATAAGACATGCCGTACATCCTACAATGCTTTTACATAAAAAATGTATTTACAATAATTTTAATGGCGAAAATATCTAATTTTTCATGAAAGGATCCATAATAAAAAAAACAGTATGGAATTTCCATAATAATTTCATAATTTTTTAAGGCCAACTTGTTAATCCAAAGAAAATATTTAAAATTTGATAGTGCATAAAAGTTTTTAATATAACATATGGTGAGAAAGAAAAGTCAAATTGGATTGTATTTTTCAACCCTGATTGCAGAAGGGGAATCATGTACCATATTTTAAGTCTGTCATGACTCGACTATGGAATGAACTCCAGTTTCCTGGCTCATTAGTAAACACATCAAACGAGCAAAGACACCCACACTTCGCATGGGGCTTTGATGTCTGCTCAGGCACCCGCTTTGCATGGGATTTTGCTGTATGCTCGGGTACAGCAAAGTACCATGCAAAGTCTCGACCTTGATCTTTGACTTTGAAAAATGGTGTGTACCATCTCTAGGTCGGAGATCATCATGTCAGGTTTGGTCATGATTGCTCCAGTGGTGTGGGTTGTAGGAGGGTAGATATACATATGCTGTGACCTTGACCTTTGACCTTAACCTTGAAAAATAGTGCGCATAATCCCTAGGTGGGGGACCATCATCATTTCAGGTTTGGTCATGATTGGTCCAGTGATGTAGGCTGTAGGAGAGTTGTATACACACGCGAATGCTACCACTTTGTATATATATATATATATATAAATATATAATAAATTTGGTTTATTTTATTTATTCAAAAGCTTTATCTGAAAAGATATTGTTCAATTTTACAACACATGCCAGCAGGAAAAAACAAACACTAAACCAAATATACCTCATGTGGTATTTGCACAAGGTTGGCCGAGCTGGATTGCTTTCAAGGAGAAAGTTTCTAGGGAATGTCAAATTTACATTCAGTCTCTAGCTGCAGGTCTATAATAGTAAGAGGAGACGATAAATTGCTGTCTTGATTCGACTTCAAATATGATGAGCATAATTGAGAAATTGATTTTTAGATTATTCGACCCTGGCTTAGATAAGGGGACGTATATCCAACAAGCGTCATTCTTTTCAATTAAATACATCGTGCTAAAAACGATGAGACACTGTATGTTCATCTATGACAATTTTATGAAGAATAACAAATCTGTCTTGCAATTCAACCAGAGTTTTGCTGCCAATTTAATCAGATTGGTCCCATTCATAGCATTATTGTACACTCCGTACATATTAAGGAATAGCAGTGTCGCGTGTTTTGGGAATTTACATGCTGCGTTTTTGACTTGGAGGTGGACAACACAAGGCAATGCCTCATTGTTGTTCATATGGTTCGATCCAAAGATATTAATATCCGTCATGTTGCATGCAGAGAAATCACTTCTTATGCATCCAAGCCAGATTGTCTTCCATGCTCTCTAGTGTGTATGGTGTCCAGTCATGTTATGGAGTTAAGCGTATAAACTCCAAAAAGTGTGGGATGTATCAGACAAACATTGCTGAGCAATACAAATTCTATTTTCACCCCAAACAAGGCATGGTGCTAATTTCTGTTTTGAGACATGCTATTAAATTGCTATGGATAATTGTTCAGTGAAGTGTAGTTTGATGAAGACTTGCATTTTTGCTATTGTTTATTGGACAATAGTTGAGATGAGGAGATTGCACTTTGAATATCAGACAAAAGCATCTTTAAAGTTAACACCAATTCCATTTTGTTAATGAAACCCAGTTTTATCTCAATCGCCCAACGTAAGGCTCGTGTGAAAGATGTACAAATCAACAAAACAATGTTGGAAAGAGCATCGGTCAATTTTAGAAAATGTCTTCAGTAATTCATCAATTAAAAAACATCACATCAGGAATGTGTTTTCGCACTTGCTTTTGTCAACCTTTCATTTAATGCAAACATAAATTTCATATCAAAATTGATTTTGCGAATTTTATATCAACGTCCATCTTTCTCTCACTGTATATATTGGATATGTAACCAATGTTGCTTTATGTAGAAAAGTAGAAACGAGGTATGTTATTTCAAGTTCTTATATTGATCAATTTCACAAATAATCAAATGATCTTTCACAAAATTGGGTTGGATGAAGAAAATTTCTTTGAAAAATCATCTTTAGAATTATGTCAATGTTTTGTTAAAATGTTGATTTTATACAGTTTTTTTTTTTTTTTAAATTTCTTGTTCATTTATTTTTTATCATGATTTGCGATCATAATCAGAAAATTTGTGAATGCAGACATGCAAAATTGATTCTTCAACTGCATTTCATGTTTAACGCCACATCTGTTTTGGAGGTAAAAAAATGATTGCCCCCCCCCCTTCCTCCCAATTTAAAAAAAAAAAAATGTTTGCAACATTTATGAAGATTAAGGCTAAAACCAGAAAAGAAATGAAATAGACGTGCGAAAAGCAGATGTAAGAAATTGAAATTACAGTTTTGGGAAATTTCTAATTCTTGCATCAGTAATTATGCCATAAATACTAAACTTGGAAATCGGATTTAAAAATCTCAGTATAGGTATGCTCATGATGCTTAACCACACTGAAGAGTCATAATACAAAAAAAAAAAAAAAAAAAAAAAAGAAGCTGCATGTGGATATGGATATATATATATATATATATATATATATAAATAAAAATTACAATAAGTTTACCAAGGTAATCAAAATGGTAAACTTAAAATATATTATAAATATTAAAGAGTTAATATTTACAAGTAATCTCAACCAGATGTAAAAGCTCAATAAAACCGAAAAGGAAATAGAGCTTATAATATGAACAAATGATTAATAAAACATGTTAAAAGCCATCTTGAAAAAGAGTTAAAAACATATTTAATTTTAAAAAAGGCAGCACAAGATAAGTGGATAGTCCTTAATCCGCAGAGTTTCAAAGAAATACTCTCCTTCTCATCAGAGGCCAGGAATTAGCAAAATGCAGGATCGGATTTTACATGTAAAAGTATTTACTGAAACTACAAGTAAGTCACAGATCTTACTTGGTTAAAAAAAAGGGTGAGGTAAGGGGAATAAGAGGTAAAAGAAAAATGATAAAAAATGATTAAAATTAAATGTTTTTAACTCTTTTTCAAGATGTCTTTTAACATGTTTTATTAATCATTTGTTCATATATATATATATATATCTTATCTATTTCTATAAAGCTAGGTTTATATATCTGCATGTACAGAATTCATTTATAAATGAATTAATCAAAAATTTTGTAATACACATGCGAGGTGTAAGTTGAAAGGTGAACTATATTTAGATTTAGTTTTCTGCAAAGCCATAAAAAGAGGCTGAATGCCCATCATGAAAATTTAGATATATTCAATTTTTAGTAAATTTTAACAAAGAGATCAATAATAAATATTCCAAATTTCAAGTTCTTTTGAGTATTTTAGGCCGTTTTGAGGGCTGTAACAAACTCCCCAACCTGTTTGAAAATTCAAATATGTGAAAAATGACAGGATTTGAATATTTGAACAGTTTTCTTTTGAAAGCTAAGAGAATATTTATCACTTTCAACATAACTGTATGCACGCTATAGTGTTCGATTATTTGCTGGATTTCAACAGGTAAATGACACCAAATTTTATGGAAATATTTTTACTAGAAATTAAAACCAAGTTTCTATTTGGACAAACTGACAAATATTTAGTTACTTGAAATGAGTGTCCGCACAAAATTCTTGATTTCATCGAATGAATCATCCATCAATTGATGATGAAATACAAAATTTGTGCGCGACGATGCTATGATAGATTACTCATTGCGACCAGAAAGTTCTACACGTGTGTGTGTAAAAATTAAAATAGATGATGAAAATAAAATCAAATTACAATATCAGATTCAAACCAGGAATTATAGTGAAAAATCCTTAAATCATGGATTTTCAACGATGCAATTCTATATAAAATTCTATATAAAAGCAATAAAAAAATTTTGAGCAGGATTTGCTAGCAGCACCAGATCTTTACAAAATGATGAAAGAATACAAAAAAGTCTGTTTCTAACATATGAACAGTTTTTATTTATATTTTAATAACGTTTGGTGGTCAAAGTAGATAATCAGGCTCTGTTATCTAACGCACTGCACGCACACACATAAGATTACAACTCAACAAGATCATATTTATTAAAAAATATCACTCGTAAAATCATTACTGTGCATCATTTATGATATGTGCATCATTTATGATATGTGTTGCAGACGATATTTGTTCGCAATTTATAATTTTATGCTAAAATTTTATTGAATTTTTTTGTTAGTTTTATCTTTGTGAAAACATGGACTGTATTTTCAATTTAATTTTTTATCATGGTCAATTTTGAACATTTTTTTGTGGAAGAAACAGTTCTTCAAATGCATGCCAAAAGAACAAATAAGGAGATCTTGGAAATCCTTAGTGTCAGCCGAGGATGACGGAAAAGGTTAAAAAGGAATTAAAATATTCAACGAGGCAACATCAGCACAAAAAAAAATCTGATGCCATCTGAATACTGGAGGAATTTGAAGTTACAGGGACATCATGCCACCTACTTCTACACGACGAATCTCAATCCGAACATCAAGGGCACAGCTGCATTCTGAGTAAAGTAGTGAAACGCTGGACCAATCAGGTCATACATGTCACAGCAAGACTCGATGCTGTGCCATATCAAATTTCCAATTACACTTCACCCAACATCCCAGCACATTGCAGATCCGTCAACGTCTTGGTGTGAGTCTCACAGTGAAATAAAATACCAACAGATTCAGTTGCAGCACAAAGGACAAACTAAAGACTAAGATCAGTAGAGCCTTTGGCATCCAAACTTGGGAAACAATGACTAATTTCTCTGGTTAGATCAAAGCTGTTATCATAGGCAAACAGATCCATCGAGTGAACTTGAGAGAAACAGTCCTAAAAAACAAACTCGAATTTGATGAATAAATTTTAATATGTATTTTTCATAGAGAGCAATCTTGCAAACAAATATTGTCCTTACACTATATATATACACATACCTACTTATTTTCCCACAATCAGATACACCGAACAAATAACACCTACAAAACTAGTCATCAGTGAGAAATCCTGAACTTGAGTTTCACTTTCCTTTTGGTACGTCAGCAGGATACATCCAGACTCAAAAATTGAACTGCAAATCACCTTTTTAAATCTTGCTGCAAACTATTTGTTTGGATTAGTAATTTGATTATTGGAGGACATCATCCTTTGTTACGGAAAGCAAATATTTTCCCTGCAATCTGTTGTCCACTCTATGCTGCGTTAGTTGTTCAGCTTATTTTTGTATGGGCTTCACTAGCAATGTTTCAGTTTTGCATGCAGGCAACTGATTTCATATCCTAGCTTGGAATGTATTTTACCTATTACCAAATGGAAGGCTAAACTCAAGTACAGGATTTCCTGTTGATGGCTGGCTTCATATGTGTTGACTATGTTAGGTATATAATTAAGGAAAAACACACACACCACTAACAATGTGTTATGTATCGTGTTGCTCTTTGTTTGCATAGTTAATACCAGTTTCATTTTTTTACTGTTTGATGTTCTTTGTTTATTCAGAACTCCACAAAATCAATTAACCATTTACTTAATTGTATTACATACACAAAGAAAAATAAACAAGAAAGCAATGCGATATATATTTTATATGATATACATGTGTGTGAAAGGGTTAGGTTACTGGATGTCGGCTACTTTTCAATCATGCAGGATAAAAATAACTTGAATTATTACAAACAAAACTCATAAAAAAACAAACAATAACTTCTCATGTCAGTATGTGAAAAAAATATATGTTGAGCAAGTTTTTTTTTGTTTTTTTTTTAAAATGACACACAGTAATTATAAAGGTTAGAAATTTAAAAAAGAAAACAAACAATAGCAGACGACAAATCGCATAACAGTAAAATATGTGATTTGGAATAAAACGAGAAAAACAATGCAAATTGAAATCACTAGTAAAATTATATACATAAGTTTTCATTTAATATAACAATTGAATAACATTATATCGTTTGACATCCTAGCAATGAATATTCACGTTACATATTTTCTGAATACAATACAGAGAAAATGAAATTGTACACAAAAAAAAAAAAAAATTCAGCAAATATAATGGGATTACTCTTTATGATGAATAATTAGAAATTCAAAATTGAAGTATTTTAAATGATCAGAAATCATCCTCATAACGTAATATTTTGGAATTTCTTATACGAGAATCGGCAATTAGTACAACAAAAATTCCACTCACTGAATCGTTAATAACATCACAATTCTTTTGGCAATTCAGCCATATTTGGCACAGATTCAGTTTATACCTGACTTTCCCACCAAGTTCCATTCCTAAATGCTCAACAGTCTTTGTTTTATCACCATTCAATAAGAATGCGTGGAGCCAACTTTCGAAATTATACAATAAACCAGATACCCTCTGCCTTCAAAAAGATTGTACAGACATCTAGGCAGTGACCCTAAGGGGGAGGGGGTATTAAAGTCTAGCGAGTGTGAAACTCTTTTAGGATCACTAAAGTGTTTTTGCATCTGATTCTGACCAGCAACAGAATATGAACTGTTAAACATTCAGTATAGAAGTTTATTCATTCGAAACACAATTGGATTGCAGAAACGATTGTGAGTTTTAGTAAACGATTCCATGGGTGGCATTTTTAACTGGGTCATCCTATTAAATTATTCAGACTATAACTATTCTCATCTTCATTAGTTTCACAACATTTTCGACCATGTAATATCTTTGCAACTTAAGGTTTAGCCTTCTAAACTTGGAAATATAGTCGAAAAATCAGAAACTTGTACAAAATTTTAAGTGCAGGTAGAGTGTTCTCCTCCTATCAGCCATAACCGAGTATAAGAGTTAATTCGTTATTTTTTCTACCCAATCATGGCTGACAGAGTAAAAGCAATCTATACCATGGATTAACCAAAAAGTTAAGTTCAAAATTCTGTCTAGCTTTTAGAGTTTGACAAAG
This sequence comes from Euprymna scolopes, assembly GCF_053919585.1. Lineage (NCBI taxonomy): Eukaryota > Metazoa > Mollusca > Cephalopoda > Sepiida > Sepiolidae > Euprymna > Euprymna scolopes. Next base: position 126,619,992 of record NC_136498.1, read on the forward strand.
ATTATCAAATTCAGAACAATCCGATTACATTGTGAAAAAACAAAAAAATAAAAATGAGATTCATTGTTCGAATAATTCACAAAATATGACAAAATTTGATGTTAAAATTCCAAACTTAAAAAATCACCTTTAGTTCAGTTCACTTTGCTAAGTTTCATTTTCGTGCTTTTATTTCTTTTTTTAATCTAAAATAAATTCCGGCTAATTTCTTATTGAGTAAATATCTACAGATTTGTTTTCGTCACACCATTTCTCATCTCCACTTAACTACTATGGTTCTCTCTCCTCTCGATCATACTATCTCATTAAGTAAGGAGAAAAACCTATTGCTAATAAGTGTAATCCCCCTTATTACTTATTAAAAATATAGTAGCCGAGAATCCGACAAATAAAAGTGTTTATAGTTAATTTACTAATGAATGCAGGACATCGTGAAATCCAGTTTTTTGTGATTTACTGGCAACCATAATAGTTCTTTTGATCATCGTCAGCTAAATATTCTTGAATTTAAATAAAATATTTTAAAGTTGCAACAAGTTAAATCTTCCTAGAATAGTAAAATATTTGTCAGTTAAATATTCTTTAAATGAAACAAATACCACTTTTTAAATTTATTTCAAAACGTAATATTTAAAGATATCAAAATTATATTAAAATAAAAAGCATGCAAAGAATAGTTTTTCTAAAAAGATTTAATTTCATTTACGACCAATTCATTTTAAAATGTGCAAAGTCAGAATTTTTTTACCTTAGCGACTGCTTCTTTTGTTTATTTCTATGTTACTAGATTTTAGGTGGTGTAGTGGTTGAATGAACTGAGAAGTGTATCAGAGAAAATCAAAAACGATGGAGAAAAGATTGCATGCAATATATATATATATATATATATATATATATATATAAAGGTTAGCAAAAAAGCAATTAAGAATAGGAAATTGGATTAAATGTTTGTAACATGTCTCCTTCCTAAGATTAAGAGAGGTGGTGTTTGATCAACACTGCTGGGGAGCCATGATGTAATATACTGTTTTGTTTTTAAATCCCCGAAACAGTGTTTCATGGTAAACAACTGATGATCCCTTAAAAAATAAATTATTAGTGCTATAGTAAATTCGAGAGTGAGTTGATGCAGTGATTAAATGACTTACTGACTAGATGGTTTTCTAACGAATGATAAAAATTTTTTTTGTATAGTTTTAAAGGTTAAAAACTTCAAAGACTATATATATATATGCACAAACACACTGTGGTAATGAGTATAATAAGGAAAGCAATTAATAAAATCAAGGTCAAGACTGGCAAGATAAATCTCCAGTTAGGCAATGACCAAAATGAATGAACCCAGAATGACCAAAAGATGACCAGAAGTATTCAGGATAGCTAAACAGATGACAAAGACATGTAGATTGTTGGAAAGAAATTTGAAATCACAATGAAGTGCAAGTAATACAAACAAGAGGGAAGCTGGGAAATGTTATTTTGAGAAATTGTTGTATACAAGTCTTCTAGGAACTGAGAAACAGTATCTGGACCAACTATAAAAATTCAGAAATGGTACAGGAATTTGTAAGATGAAGAAAGATAAGATTGCAGCATCCTCAAGGGTTGTTGCAAATATATTGATTACTAAAACAGTGAAACACGCATTAAAATCAGACTTTACGAAGCAGATCATAAAAAGGGGAAAAAAGATTCTGAAGGATTAAAAATTAGCACGATTATGACTTGTTAGGAAAGTAAAGGGTGAGTACTCGATAGATAAAATTACAGAGGTTTAAAATTGATGGATCACGTCTTGAACATGATTGAAAGAATAATTGAGCCGCAAAAGTCAGATAAAAATAAATGAACTACAATTTGGTTTAATGTCTTAACGAAATATAACTGATGCTATATTTATCCTTAAACAAATGCAAGAAATATCTTTGAAGAAATTGTATTTTGCTTTGGAGATTTGGGGGAAAATTTTGTCAGAGTGTCAAGAAATCTCGCTTGATGAGCTTTGCATTGCATAAAATAGAGGCAAGATATAGAAATGCTCAAAGTTGTGTTAACTAATTAAGATATACTGCAAAGTTGTGTTAACTAATTAAGATATACTGCATGCTAATGATATTTACTACTTGTGAAGCAATGGAAAGTCAATTTGTTAAGACAAAGATTGGGAGAAGGGCACAGAAAGTAAAGGGATGAGAGTGAATCAAAGTGATGATCAGTGGATGTTGTGTTGGGAAGTTTCCAATTTATTCTGTAGAAAGGTAGTTGGAAGAAAAAATTTTCTAGTAGTTGTAAACATTGCATGCAAAAAAATGTGCAGTGAAATTGCAAGTCGGCTCAAAGATGATAACCAGCTTGTGCCCAACAAGTAAATTGAGACAGATGAGAACTTAGGTGTTTAGAAAATACATATGGATGGCAAAATTATCGAGGTTATCGACAAGATTTGTTACTTTGGTGATACCATTAGTGCAAACTGAAGAACTGATGCTGGTGTGATTGCAATAGCTAGGAGTAGAGGAAGTAATTTCAGGAAACTCCTATTACTAACAGCAAACTTATCACCATCAACCAAGAGATGAGGCATGTGTAAGGAGAGTGATGATGCACTGAAATAAAACTGAAATCCAACCAGTGAAGATTGAGGATATGTGTTTTTTTTTTTTTTTTTTTTTTTTTTTTTTATTCAATTTTCACCCCAAACAAGGCACAGTGCCACTTTGAAGCAGGGGGCTACTATTAGGGAATTAATTAGCGGGGTCATTATGAAGGGAGAAGAGTAGAAAGATGTTTGTTAACATTACACTTGAACTTCTGCATATCATTGCAGTTGGGAAAGCAGAATCCCGGAAGGAAGTTCCAAAGACCCGCAGTTCTGGGGAAGAAACTATTGGAGTAAAAGGCTTTCTTGCACCTAGGGATCTCCACTGTAAAGGGATGAGACTTAGTAGCTTGTCGGGTTTGTCGGGGGTAGTTACGTCGGGGAGGTACAAGTGTTTGCAGTTCGTCAGAGCATTCACCATTAAAGTATTTGTAGAACAGGCAGAGGGATGCAACATCTCGTCGATGGGACAGAGGTTGAAGCCCAGATGACAGTTCAGGACCTATCAGGTTTGCGACTCTTTTTTGAACCCTGTCCAGGAGCGAGAGACAAGCAGCAGATGCACCAGCCCAGATGTGACAACAGTACTCCATACATGGGCGAATGGTTGCCTTATAGAGGTATAGGATACTGGCAGGCGTAAGTAGTTTTCTAGCACGGTAGAGGGAGCCAACCTTCCTTGCAGCAGCCTTGGCAATGCTCTCAATGTATCTATTCCAGTTCATATTCCCTGTAAACGTTAGGCCGAGGAGTTTAAAAGAAGTACTTTCAGGCAATGTGTTCTTGGCCATTGCTATTGGTGGTAGAGAAGGTTTCTTGTAGTTATTGAAGGAAACAAGCTTAGTCTTAGCAGCATTGAATGAGACCAACCATTTTTGTCCCCATTCCACTACGGATTGGAGGTCATCCTCTAGTGTTTCTGCCATTTTCTTGGATATGTGTTCATTTGTTTTCCCCTCATATCTGTTATAGAGAGTGGTGTCATCGGCAAATATACCCATCTCCAAAACAATATTATCAGGGAGGTCGTTTATGAATATCAGGAACAATAGAGGTCCAAGGATAGACCCCTGAGGCACTCCCGCATTTATGTCATATTGTTTGGATGTACGTCCGTCGAGGACAACTTTGATTTTTCTATTACTTAAGAAGGATTTAATTACGTTATGAATTCTTCCAGTGATTCCATATGATCTAATTTTCCTTAGAAGACCATCGTGCCATACCCTGTCAAAAGCCTTAGATATATCAAGGGCCACCGCTCTACCCTCCCCTGTTTTATCCAATGAACGGTATATACGTTCAGAAACTACAGTTAAGATATCTGCTGTTGAACGGGCTTGCCTGAATCCATATTGTTTGTCAGTCAAGAGTTTAGCAGCTGTTAGGTGCTGGACTAGGGCTTGTTGCATGAAGGGAACATGAAAAACAACTTTCAGTGATTTCAAAACGAGAAGTGTCCGAATATGTATCACGGAAGTTTTACATGGAGTCAAGGAAATCTGATTTTTGCCTGAAATGGAGTAGCAGTGCATTTCCATGCCTGGCATCGACACTGCATAATAAACTAATATCAAAACAAAATGGTGTTGCAAAAAGTTCATGGTGAAATTTAAACATTTCCAGAAATTCATGACTTTTTGCTGACTCATCAGCAACACATCACCACATCAAAACGAAAGAGTTTGTAATTTTTTTCTTCTCAAAGAAAACAATTTTTTGCCTTTTTGAAGTTTTTTAGATGAGGATCGATTATTCGTCTTATTTGGATTCTTATGACTACTATTCTCATCTTTAGTGTTATTTTCACAACGTTTCGGTTGATGTAACTTCCAACCTTTCTTCAGGTGTATTTTGCCAAACTCAAGAGTCTACATAGAATTTCAAATAAAACCTTTTATTTTATCAACAGGGGTAGTATATGCTGCTTTTCAGACCCATGGCATAGTGGATAAAGAACTTGATAAAATACAGTTGTAAATTAACACTTTTCTGGAGATTCAAGGTTCAAGTCTTAATGTAGGCCACACTTAATTGCAAATTACTTAGACTTCTATCTAGTCATGGCTGATGGAATAAGGGAATGCTACTCTCATGGATTCTGTTTGAAATTCTGTGCAGATTTCAAAGTTCAGCAAAATAGACGTGAAGAAGGTCAGAGGTTACATCACCCAAAACATTGTAAAACATTGTAAAACATTGTAAAACATTGTAAAACATTGTAAAACAGCACTCAAGATGAGAACAATATTCTGAAGAATCCAAATAATTTTTTTTTGCTAATTAACATTAACAGAAGTGTTTCAATATTTCATTCATGACAACAGTGATTAAAGAACTGAGAGGATGAAGTGATTTTACTGGTAAAAACTCGGCAGAAAATTGATTACTTGAAGAAATTCATTTTTTTAAGAATAATTGTGTTTTATATACTTTATTATGGGTTTGTACGTTTTTGTTTTTTTTAGAAATATGATATAAACATTTGAATAAAATCCAACAGAATGTCAAAAAACAGACAAAGTATACAAATCAAATCAAATCCTGTATTTGGATTACTTGGATGCTAATCTCAATATTTCGAACGATTTAACATCTGACCTTTTTTGGGTGCATCTCGTTGAACTCTTAAAGTTTCAGGGAATTTGGAATAAGAGTTGCTTGCTCTTGTTGCGTCAGTCATAACCTGATAGAAATATATATATGATTGTCTTAATATCACCCATACTGAAGACGGTCACTGAAACTGATTATTACTTAGCACTTATATTTGAAAATTTGTGGAGATGCCAAATTTGACAAGAATTTTTAAGACACAGGATGCTTGTATATAATAAAAAAAAAATGACCATATTAAGATGTGTAATCAACTAAAATACAAATAAAAAATAGGGGGGGAAAATGAGAAAATTATATATATACATATAATTGAATAAAATAAGTCGATTAAACGAAAATCATGAGGTGTAATTATTAAAACCCAAAGCGCTTTTTGTCAGACCACTTTTTCAAGGATTATGTCTGAAAAAGGTTGTAGAAATTATAGACAGCAAGAAAGGGATGGGGGGGGGGATCATAAACGGAAACCACCCAACCTAACCCAATGTGTATCTAAATAGTTCTGTAACTGGAGGTTTTTCTGCTTGCACAAAGTAGTGGGGCTAGAACTGATAGTAAACGCCTTGAGGACAACCAGGTGGAACTTCCTCGAGGCATTTACTGTCAGTTCTAACTCCCCCTGCTTTGTGCAAGTCAGTAGACACATCGAGTTAGGTTGGGTAGTTTTTGTTCATGATTTTTTTTCTTCCCCTATCCCTCCATCACAGCCTATAATTTCTACAACCATTTTCAGACATAACAGCTTGAAAAACTGGTCTGACAAAAAACGCTTTGGGTTTGAATAATTACACCTTGTGATTCTCTTTTAATCAACTTATTTTATTCAATATATATATATATATATATATATATATATATATATATATATATATATATATAAAATTTCCCCCACTTTTCTTTACCTCTTTACTTTAGTCATATTTTAGTCATTAAAACATCTAAATATGATCCATTCTTTATTATATTAAAGTTTAACCACTCTAATAAAGTTATTTCCCATTTACTTAATCTTTATAGTAATATATATAAAACAAATGTAAGTAGTATAACTACACAGATAAAACAATAGGTTTAAAATTCATACTAGAATTGTCGGTAAAAAACAAATTTTCAAATATAAGTGCTAAGTAATAATCAGTTTCAGCGACCGTCTTCAGTATGGGTGATATTAAGACAATCATATATATATATATTTCTATCAGGTTATGACTGACGGAACAAGAGCAAGCAACTCTTATTCCAAATTCACTGAAACTTTAAGAGTTCAACGAGATGCACCCAAAAAAGGTCAGATGTTAAATCGGCCGAAATATTGAGATTAGCATCCAAGTAATCCAAATACAGGATTTGATTTGATCTGTATACTTTGTCTGTTTTTTGACATTCTGTTAGATTTTATTCAAATGTTTATATCATATTTCTTTGTCCGTTCCACATTCTTTTGTGATCCGGAAACTACTGAGCTAATCTGGCTGAATTTTTATACTGACTTTTGTTATAAAGGTGCAGTGAACTAAGTATTATGGTATCAATTTGATGCACTGTAAGTGACTAATAGGGATTAGTATTTAATGTTAAATGGAGTCTGGTTTTAATAAGTTAAAGTCTAGTTTATAAATATTTGAATAATATAAAAGAGAAACATTTTATATAAAAATTCTATCAAAAAGATGCTCAATATTATAAGGCATCAAAAGAAAGATTGAAATACGAACAAATAAAACTGGATAATTTACAAGTTTATTAAATCACCAGTTTCAAGCAAGGGATATCGAAAATTTCTTTAATCCATAGAATTTCAAAGGAAAGCTCTTTTCATCACAAGTTTGCTCCGACAAATGAGATCAGCCAAACATTAGCTTTGTTTGGGCTGACGTGTGGTTCACTTCAGTCCTAGGAGGTCGTCCCTCTTAAGTTTTATCTTCTCTCTTAGAAGGGGTTAATTTAATAACAATCACCTGGAACAGCCCTATGTTGGAATGCTGCCAGGGCTGCTCAGGCATTAAAAAAATAGATGGTATCTTTGTCTTAATCATCTGGATGAAAAATCCTTTTTGCCATGACTTCATGTGATCAATAAGATCATGTTTTTATCTTTAAAGAAATCTAATCAAACAAAAGAGAAAGTTTACCTATCGATTAGATTTGCTTGTGACCTCTTCTTTAAATTTTGTCATTTAATTAATATACAGACAAAAAAAGCAGATAGTATGATCCAGAGAAGAGTAGAAAGGTCAAAGGTTACTTCATTTTACAGGAATAAACATGCATTTATTTTCAATCGATTTTAATTTAATGACAATTTAAATGCAAATATTTATTAAGATTATAGTCATAACCTGTCCAACAGTGCAGATATAACTCTGATATATATATATATATATATATCAATGTTTGTTTATTTATTTAATTTTTTATTAGCGATTCTGCAGTATTTTTTCTTTTCGTTCCCTGAACGAGTTTTAACGGAGAAGTTATCTTCCCTTTCTTTACATTCTAGTCGCCCCCACCTCCATTTGGGACATATTATTTATTAATTTATCATTTTAAATATTTTTATGCGCATAGAAATAAGTTATCCATATAACTTACTTTTATGCAAATGAAAATATTTTAAAATAATAATATATATATATATATATATATATATATATTAGTACATTATAAAAATATATATGGCAATATATATTTTCATTATTTACTACCTAGCTCTACCTATGTATCGAGCACTGTTGAAGTAAATACTGAAAAAATATGTATAAAATTATATCTTCGTATATTAATTTATGTGATTAAATGAAGTAATCATATATATATATATATATATATATATATATATATATGTATGTATCTGTGCTTTTACTATTAAGCACATCAAGCCATTCATCAACAGGAAGTCCTAGACTCGTTCTGCCTTCATTTAGGCCTTCAATTGATGATTTGTGTATTTGAAATAAAACTATATATATTTATATATATATATATATATATATATATATATATATATATATATATATATATATATATATAGATAGATAGATAGAGAGAGAGAGAGGGGTATAAGTGGTAAAAAACAGGATAAAAAGTGCTCAATACATTAATAGAGCTGAATGTTTTTTTTATTTTACAATGTCAAAAACTTAACTTGGTCCATTACAATTGTTTCTGCAGACAAGGAATTCCCTGTCAGTTTCTTCAGATGGGAAAAGTTTAAATTTTTTAATATTTTGAAATTATAAAATAAAAAACGTGTATACATAAGTTTTTTTACAAATTTTATCATACAACATGTAAAAGCATGTGCGATACCCTGCCTTCATCAGGGCATATATATATATATATATATATATATATATATAACTGGAAAATTCATCTCATTAGGTTTTTCTATGAATATTAATACTTATATTTCTACTTTGGGTTTCTCAAACCACTCATTTTGTCAACTCCAAACTTCAATTTTTTTTATATATGTATATATATATATATATATATATATATATACACACACAAACGCACTAGTAGTCAAACATATTTAGTCACTCTCCATTTCTCCCTGATTCTAAATGTGTTATTTTTACTGAAATAAGATAAACAGCAGAATGGTTTTATTATCCAAAATAGAAATCTTCCAGAATCACATTAAATACAAATAAAACACAAAAAATAAACTTTTGTTTCATCAAAATGACCCTCGTTGGATGTTATCACTGTTTTTAAGGCTCTCAGCATTCTTTTCACAAAAAACTCAAGATAATTTTGCACAGCTTTTCTGCAAGAATTGGTAGAAGTGAACCGTACATGTGAGTTTTTTTAACTTTTTCTTTTTTTGCTCAAATTCATTGCATATCACTTCAATAGAATTTGAAGACACAGATTTTTGCAACTTTCTTTTGGATCAAAACTTTAACAAAATGCCAAAAACTTATGCTTGCATAACAACAAATCATTAATTAAAGAATTAAAATATATATATATATTTTAAAACAGAGAAATTTAAAAAAATAAATGAATAAATAAAAAAAATTTTTTAAAAATTGAATCAGAATTGCAGTAGATTATACTTTAAGAGCCATGAGGAAACAACAAAATTAGGGATGGTCGAGGAAAAGAAATAAAATTTCAGAGTTAACAACAACGGAAATTCTATAGCAAGCCCCACTCTCCCCAATGGTTTACTTCGACTTGCGCAACTGCCATTGCTCAAAGGCAGCATGCATTCCGCAGGTTTAATCGACATAAGTCCAGTTCAAACAGACAGAAGTACATAGAAGCTAGAAGTAACGTTAAGAAAGAAATAGCGACAGCTAAGAGGGAATTTACGGAAACCACTAAAAAACGCATCGAAGCACAAAAACTAGGAACTCGTGACTTCTGGAAAATCTACAACAGTGTAGTAAATAATGGGCAATCAATAATTCCCCCACTAACCAACAATCACGAGGTTCTTTACTCAGCAACCGAGAAGGCTAACATGCTTGCCAGTCGGTTTGCCTCAAACTCCACACTGGACCCTCTAAACCACCCCCTACCTCAATTTCCTATGCGGACAGGCGCCACGCTAGACGATCTGAAAATCACCCCTGCTCAGGTGCATGCTATCATAAAAAACCTTGACACTTCCAAAGCATGTGGACCTGACCTCATCCCAGCTGTGCTATTAAAAAAGTGCTCAGCCGAAGTAGCTCCAGTTCTCTCCAAACTCTACAACAAATGCCTTAATGAATCTTGCTTTCCGACCTGTTGGAAAACTGCTTCTGTAGTACCAGTATTCAAGAATTCTGGCGAAAGAACTGACCCATTAAATTATCGCCCTATTAGCCTCCTCCCACTTTTTGCCAAAATATTTGAGAACTTAATTAACCATGCTCTAGTCCAGCACCTTACAGATGCTAAACTTCTGACCGACCATCAATATGGATTTAGACAAGCCCGTTCCACGGCAGACATCCTCACTGTAATCTCTGAACGCATATACCATTCACTGGACAAAGCGGGAGAGGGCAGAGCGGTAGCTCTAGATATATCTAAGGCTTTTGACAGGGTATGGCATGAGGATCTCCTCAGGAAGATTAGATCTTACGGTATCACTGGTAGAATACTTAACGTAATTAAATCCTTCTTAGATAAGAGAAAAATCCAGGTTATCCTCGACGGTCGTACATCTAAACAATATGATATAAATGCGGGAGTGCCCCAAGGATCTATCCTTGGACCTCTGCTGTTCCTGATATTCATAAATGACCTCCCCGACAAGATTGCCTCTGAGATGGGTATATATGCTGATGACATCACACTCTATAGCAGGCACAACAGGAAAACAAACGAACATATATCTAAAGTAATGGCAGAAACACTAGAGGATGACCTCCAATCAGTAGTGGAATGGGGACAAAAATGGATGGTAACGTTCAATGCCACCAAGACAAAACTGGTTTCATTCAATAATTACAAGAAACCTTCTCTACCACCTATAGCAATGGCCAACGACTCTTTATCTGAGAGTACGTCTCTCAAGCTCCTTGGCCTAACGTTCACAGGAAACATGAGTTGGAACAATTACATCGAGAGCATTGCCAGGGCCGCTGCAAGGAAGGTGGGCTCTCTCTACCGTGCTAGAAAACTTTTAACACCCGAAAGTATCCTGTACCTCTATAAGGCCACTATTCGCCCATGTATGGAGTATTGCTGTCATATTTGGGCCGGTGCATCGGCTACTAGTCTCTCGCTCCTTGACAGGGTTCAAAAGAGAGTCGCAAATCTGATAGGCCCTAAACTGGCATCTAAGCTTCAGCCTCTGTCCCATCGTCGAAACGTTGCATCCCTCTGCCTGTTCTACAAGTATTATAATGGTGAATGCTCTGAAGAACTGCAAGCACTAGTGCCCCCACGACGTGAACACCCTCGACAGACCCGACACGCTGCAAAATCCCACCCCCACACTGTAGAGATCCCTAGATGTAAAAGATCTTTCTACTCCAGTAGTTTCTTCCCCAGAACTGCTAGACTTTGGAATTCCATTCCAGGTCACTGCTTCCTCAACTGTACTGACATGCATAAGTTCAAGTGCAACGTGAACCAACATCTCGCTGCCCTAATCCCTACATAGTACCCCAGTAGATGTTTCCCCTGATAGTAGCCCCCTACACCAAAGTGGCAATGTGCCTTGTTTGGGGTGAAAATGTAATAAAAAAAAAAAAAAAAAAAAAAAAAAAAAAGCTTGCATAACAGAAGGTCGATCGTTTTAAGTATCTCTGTACAACTGAATGAATGTTGTAAAAAAAATGTCAACATCTATTGTGGAGCTGGCCTATATGGTAAAATTCTTGTTAACTAGTGTTGGGGAAGCAAAACAAAAAAAGGGAACTCCAAAAATTTTAAATCTCAACAATAAGCAATAAATTTTCAGAGATGAATTAAAGTTAGAAATCTTTGGTTTAAAATAAGTTGTTACAAAAAAAAAAAAAAAAAAAAAAAAAAAGATGCAATATATATCAGACCAATAATAAAGCATGGAGGTTCTGTTATGGTGTAGAAAATCAGGGATTTGAATCAAGTGACAGAAAATCTATAATGGCGTGCTTTCATGTGATCTCATTTGGCACATTTCTTATGAGTCAGCGGTATGTTGAAAGCAAAAAAAGGAACTGCATATGCTTCAACAGATGTGTTGCTCGACACAATTAGACATAGTTAAAGCTCATTAAAATGGTGGGTGTTAAACCTGATCGAAAAGGATGAGCTAATAAAAACCTAAAGATGTGGTTCATCCCTAGCACTCATCGCAGGAAACTAGGCAGTAATATCTTCAGTCTATCTCCTGTTCTTGGTGGAAAGAATGCCAGCAATTTGTGAATGAAGCAGTCAATAAGAAAATTTGATGGAATCTAAGTTTCAGATTTTTGCATTTTTGTTTAATTTGTATTTAAAATGATTTTATTAATTATAAAATCATTCGGATGGTTAATTTGCTTCATTAAAAATAACAATTTTAGGATGAGAAAATTTTGGAGAAAAGCCAAATACTTTGCACTGGTAGTTGTGTGTGTATATATATATATATATATATATATATATATACACACACACAGAAGCTAAAATAAACGATTGTGGAGATAAAATTGAGTATTTAAGTAAAGAGAAATTGCTGAAAGAAATCATTTTACAAATATAAGAACATGTTTTAATTATTTGGTCAATTTTTAAAGGAAAACTAAAAACAGAATCAACTAAATATCCGGAATAGAGTTAAGTATCTTTTTTTTTTTTTTTTTAAATGATTTCAAATTGATTTTTTCTTTTGTTCATTTTTCAAATTATCAAATTGAGTTGATTGAGTTACAAGTGGTTTCTCTCTCCAACATTAAATTATTTGTACTGACCATTTTAAACGTCTGTTTACAGTTTGATTCAACCAAAGTTGAAAGAATTAAAATGAGAAAACAACAGCTCAATAAAAATGAATTCACTACCAATTTCGAGTTATCAAAATTAAATGCAACCATCCATGGAATTATAATATAATCCATAATCCTTCCTGCAATCCAACCAAAATTTGGTGATAATATCTGGATACAATGTGCAAAACTGCATAACTGATACACACTTCACTCATGCCACTGTCCTGATTTTTAAAGTGATGGCTTCCTTCAATTTTAGTTTAAGGATTGTATTGTGACAGACATTTTTGCAATAACTTTACAGATAAAATTTGGAGGGTTAAAATTACAGCTCTTACTGATGAGACTATCACCAAAGTGTCCTCGCACATCACTGAATGACAATAAAACAAAGGCTGTTGGATATTTATAACTGAAACTTCATAGAAGTTTATTTGTACCAAATGTGGTCGGATTGCAGAAAAAATGTTTTTAATTTATTTACAATTCCATGAGTAGCAATTTTTTTTTTGGGGGGGGGGGCTACTCTATATCATAATCAAATATTCAACATTCATTCAAAACAGGATGTAGAATCAAAAAAGAGTACAGAAACACTTAAGTTCAACGGTCATCGAACAAAATCCTGAAGAGAATTTGATTCAAATAAACATGCAATAAATACATTGGGTTACAAAAAAAAATTAAAAAAAAAAAAAATTATTCAAGAAACCTGTAATAAAAAAAGTAATGTTTTAATCTATATATAAAAAGATTGGATGTAAATAGTTTCCAAAACTTTCAATCCTTTAAGTAAACGAGAAATTGCTAAGAATTTTTAAGCCAGAAATGATTTTCTATTCAACAGAGTTAATATTTCTAAATTCCTTTCAAATTTCAAAGAATTACAAATTAATTTTTTTTTTTTTTTCAACTATTAACAAAACATTAAAATGGCTGACTTGTTTATGAAGAAAACGAAATACAGTGATGGATTTAATTTTATAATTAAATATTTTTAAATAGGATAATTAAAAAAAAAAAAAAAAAAAATACTTTTCTATTTTTTTTCCTTTTACTTTCATTCACTCCAAACAAGACACATTATCAGAAGACACACCTTGATGTAAGGGTCTTCTGATAATGTGTTAACATTACATTTAAATTTGTTAACATTACATTTAAATTTCTGTATGTGGGTACAATCTAAGAACTAGTGAGTAGAGAGGGAATTCTAAAAGCAGTATAAGAAAACAATGCTGTGAGGATAGAAAGCCTTCACTCCTAATCTGAAATGGAACACATACATCAAATCTGCGACCAAGATCTCTGGAAAAATGGTTGGATCACTCTACTGCTCCAGTATGTATCTCACATCCGATGCAATCCTCTATGTGTATAAGAGCCAGGTACACTCTAAAATGAAGAACTGTTGCCACATCTGGCCAGAAGCTGCTTGGCGCATCCTATCCAGTCTTGATAGAGTTCAAAACTGGCTTCAAAAGCTAGTAGGTGATGCCCTTTTCTCTTCCCTATAACCTCTTTCCCACAGAAGAAACTTGCGAGCATGTCTCTGCTCTATCGTCTTTTGTTTTTTTTATGGCAAGTGTTCGACTGAACTCCAATCTATGATTCCCTCTTGCCAAATTTCCACAAAAAAAAAAAATCTACCTACAACCACTATAAACGATTTTCCCCACTATCTGTGCCTTAACGCAGATTCTATGAACAAACCTTCTTTCTCAGTACTGTTTGCCTGTGGAACACTGTTTCGCTGGTCTGCTTCCCAGTTGAATACAACATGATAGCCTTCAAATTCGATGTAAACAAGTTCTTGCTGAGTCGTTCCCATAAATAATCAAATTCTATCCAATTTACACCATTAGCAGTTACTACACTATCATCTTACATTCAGTAACTCTTGTCCTCCAGCAGCCTTGACAAGTGGTGACTCGCAAGTAATAATTAAAAAAAGACATTTAGCAGAACCTCTAGAGTGAAGTGGTTGAATTCAGCTGATATCGACACTGAGGAGACACCAGTGCTGCAAGTTTGTTGGAGCACACTCCATGAAAGTACTTGTAGAACAAGCAGAGTGATGCACCATTTCTGCGATGGAACAGGCGCAGAGGCAGATAGTGTGTGATCTATAAGATAAGAGGCATTTCTATGAATGCTGTCTACGAGCGCAAGACTAGTAGTTGGTGCACCTACCCAGATGTGGCAACAATACCCCATGTATTGACTATTGATGACTTTGAGATATAGGTTACTAGCAGATGTGTGAAGTTTTCTAACATGGTAGAGGGAGTTCACCTTCTTTGCAGCAGCTTTAGCAATGTCTGTTTGTTCCAATTCATGTTATCCATTAATGTTAAGCCAAGGAGTTTAAATTATCAACTCTCAGAGTAATTTTTTTTTTTTTTTCAAATTGCATTTTACCCCAAACGAGGCAGAGTGTCACTTTGATGTAGGGGGCTACTATCTGGGACATACTTTGCAGAGATACTATGTAGGGTGTTGAGCAGCAAGATGTTTTTACATTACACTTGAACTTTTGCATGTCAGTACAGTCCGAGAAGCAGGAACTCTGAAGAGAATTCCAAAGTCTAGCAGTTACAGGGAAGAAACTATCAGAATAGAGGGTTTTCTGGCATCTGAGGGTCTCTACTGTGTAGGGGTGAGATTTCGCTGCTTGTCGGGTTTGTTGAGGTATTTATCTTGAGGACATATAAGGGCTTGTGGTTCGGAGCACTTACCATTAAAAACCATTAAAATACTTGAGGGTTACAAAGGTTTCTTATAGTTGTTAAAGGAAAATAGCTTTGTCTTAGTAGGATTAAATGTTACTGTCCATATATATCTCCATTTCACTACAAACTGGTGGTCATATTTTTTTTTTTTTAGAATTTGGTTATTGTCTTGGATATTTGAGTGTTTGTTTTGCCTGCATATTGAGTATCGAATGTGGTGTCATCAGCTCTAACACAATTGCATACAGAAAGTCTTTATAAAAATCAAGAGCAATAATAGTTAAAAGGATCAGCCCCTGAGGTACACTCATGTTAATATTGTAACATCTAGAAGTACAGCCAACGAGAACAACCTCAATCTTTTTTTTTTTTTTTTGCTAAGAACTATCTGATTATATAGGGCCATTGTTTTTTAAATGCGGCAAATTTTAGATTGACAATGATTTTCTTTAATTGCAGATTTGGCCACTATCAGTTATTTTGAGTTCAGCAGGATGGAACCACATGCCACAGTGCATGATATGATCGGTTTACTAAAAGAAACATTTGATAAATTAATAATTTCACAAAATGGACCTGTCAACTGGCCACCTTGTTTATGCAATTTAACTTTATTAAATTATTTTCTTTGGTGATATGTAAAGTCTCATGTCTATGTTGATAAACCAGACACAATAGAACACTTGGAAGACAACAATTTGTTATTGCCAAAATACAGGGTGGAACAATAAAATTGTCGCTCTAAAAAAAGATTTTATTTCTGTTTGATAAAAACTAGCACAGATCAAAAAAAGTTTACGGCCACGATTATGGTCTTTGGTGCAGTTTCAAGTGAGGGCCACATAATGCCACCTCGCATCTTCAAAGTTGGCTTGAAAGTCAACACCAAAGTGTACCTGGATGTGCTGAAGAGTGTGGTGATCCCCTGGTGCAATCAGATGGCTGCAGGCAGACCTGGGTGTGGCAGCAGGATTCAAAGCCGGCCCACATGTCTAAACAAACCCAGGCTTGGCTTCAGAAGGAGTGCTACGACTTTGTACCTGTCTCACTACCGCCTCCTCCTTCGATCTAAATCCACTGGACTATTTCGTTTGGTCATATATCGAGAACATCACCAATATGACATCCCACAACACCAAAGCCAGCCTGATCACCACCATCCACCGAGTATTCACTGAGCTCCCACAGGCACTTGTGGAAAAGGCATGTTCCCAGTTCTGGGCCTGTATTGAGGCTGAAGGAGACTACATTGAATAGATGTCAGCTCTACTACACAATCAAGTTACCTGAATTAATTTTTTCAATAAAAGTTTTAAAATAAAGCTGTTGTGTTGTTTTCTTTAAGACAACAAATTTATTGTTCCACCTTGTACGGTCTAATTTAATGTGTGGAGTTTGTGAAAATTGACCTCTAGATGACACCATGTATGAAAAGATTTAAAACCTGCACAAGTTATTGAAAAACGAAAACGTTCTTTTCTTTTCATGTATAAATATATCTAGCAGGTTTTGTACATATAACATAAGAATTTTGAGTAGAAATTTTCGGGTCACATTCATTTATCATGCAGCAGCAATAATCAATAACTATTGTAAAAATTTGAACAGGCCAGTTTAGTTTTCTATGTGGTTAATAAAGTTATTTTCTTAACCTTTTACATTTTAACTTGGCATGAGAAAATAAAAGTAAATATTTCAATAATTTGTTCATTTTTTGTCAATAAATTTGTTTTTTATCTATGAAAATTTATTTATTTTTAACATTTAGACAAAGACTTATTTGAAAGAAATTTCATTTCTTATCAATAAAGTTGAAAATTAATGGTCGCCAAATATTGGTGTTTGCCATTATTAGCAAATGAACTAATATTTTGTTTAAAGTTTTGTTCTATCAACTCCTACCTCATACTCACAGTAAAAATGTATTAAGTGTAAATGTTTTTCAAGGAAAAAACCCTAAAAACAGACGCAATATTCAATACTATTTTTGTTTCAATGAAATGAATTTTCTAATTCTAATTTTTCCATAAGCATACAATATACATACAACTAGTGTTTGAAAAAGAAATGAGTGTGTTCATTTTACTAAATTTTGAAAGTTCAATAATCTATATATCTATAAAAGTGAAAGTATCTGTGTGTGTGTGTGTGTGTGTGTGTGCCTGTCTGAACATTTCCCTACACAATAACTGTCAATTTTAAGTCTACAGACTCGAAATTTGATATACAGGGTACGGAGATTTGGGAAATCTATGTAATCCATTTTCGGCCAGAAATTTGGCTGATAAGGGGTCAAAGTTCAACGATTTGACCTTTGAGAACTCAACCAAACTCCTCCGTCAATTTTGGGTCTAAACACTTAAAATTTTAGATATAGGTACTTTGGCCATGGATCTAACTTAATAACTTGATTTGAGCCCAAAACAATAAATGTTAAGGAGTCATAATACGGTTTATTAAAAAAATAATTTAAAATTAGTTAAAAAAAAATTTCATCTCTGCGGTCTCTACCAAATTACTCAGACAATTTCTGGTTTAAACATTTGAAATTTTACATAAAGGGTATTCAGAGATAGGGCAAGCTTTTTAATCGGTTTGGGTCAAAAATTTGAGCTACCAATATATAAATGTATGTATGAATGCTTGCATGTCTGCCTGAAACTTTCGACAGAGGCAACGAATTTTCACAAGATCAGTATCGTTTTGAAGCTCGACCCTTCAGACGACAAATACCGAAAAATTGGCTAAAAACATTTCTTCACCCTAAACTGGGCACTTTTCAACAGGGAGGGGTAGCTTTTTTCACCAATATTTTCGAAAGTCATCCCCTCTTTTCAATTGTCTAGCCTTAATTTAAACCTATGTCACTTCCGGTTTGTCGGTGATCGTAACAGCAAAGACGTCATGTTTTTCCCCCCGTTCTTCTGCCATATGAGTTCGAGCAGCCTGCCTTCCTACTACCACTTTCTTTTTTGCTCAACACACACCTCCAAACACCCGGGCAACCATGCTAGTCTTGCAACTTATTTTTTTTCTTTTTTTTTGCTTCCATCAATAATAAATTGCTTTACTCGATTCAATAATTAAAAGATAAAAGTAAATTAGCAAAATTACATAAAGATCATTTGGTACAATTATAAAAGCAAATAGAAATATTTAGTATCAAAATAATTTTTTTACAAATTAGTAGTAAACATTCTGTATCAAAACTTATCATTGAAATTAAAGGAACATTTTTCTATTTTTAATTGCATTCAATGAAAAATAGGATGTTAATATTCCAATGTGACTAGCTTTTCAAATTAGAAAGTCTTGAACTTACAGTTACTTTCTTCCATATTTAAAAAAATTGTTAATTTAATTTTCATATGGAAACAAGTGTGAAAAACACATCTGCTGAAAGAACGAGAGCTCTAAGCAACTGAAGGAAAGCAATCAATCCATCTTTTCAAGAACAAAACAATGCCAGGATTTCAGCCTTTTGAAAAAGTCAGCAGAAAGCAATGAATATAGACTGACTAAATGAACACCAAAAAAAAGTTGCTAAACATGTTCGTTTCTCTCGATTTCAGAAAAAACTAAAACAGCAAGAAATCCTCGAGTAACTCTCTATCAAATTAGGCAAAGGGATTCAAAACACCTCATCATTGGGAAAATCGATTAAAAAATTAGATAACTTGTCTAAGTTGTCAATAAAACAAAAGGCCACAGTTACTGGTTTAGCCAAGTGAGTAGGACTGGAATCGAGTTAAAAAATCAAATATAACCATGGACAAAGGATGAACCAGAGATTTACCAAAAGAGATCAAAAAGTTGATAACAGACTTTTATCTAAATACAGATGCTGTGTATACCATGTCTGGAATGCATGATGAAATGACAGTTTGAGAAAATGGGTTGAAATCAAAATGCCGAAAATAAAATTTAATCATGTTTTTAAAGGATATTAAGGAGTTGTTTAGAGTTCTATCCTGACGTTGTGGTGTTCAGTAAATTTGCATCGCTGAGGCCTGTGAAGATATTGTTGCTTAAATATCATGTGCAAATGTGAAATTAAGAAAATTTTATTCTGAAAATCAAAGGTCTAGGCATAACCTATAATGAACTACTATTTTTTGTGATTTGAATTCTCCTTGTTGAAGTATTTGTGTTGATGGTCGATTAGAGAACAAGTTTACAAAGGAGAAAAGAAATGCTGACAGTTTTTTTTTTTTTTTTTTTGAAGAATGGATCAAAACTGGAACAGGACATCTGCGATTAGATCTAAAACAAGGGTGCATAAGTGAATTAGATCTTTTCAGTAAATTCTCGTATTTCAAACAACACATAAGAATTAAATGCATTCAGTCCAGATCATTAATGGAGGAAAAAAAAAAAAAAGAAATGATTGCCATGTTTTTTGGCATGTGACTTTGCAATAGCATATGGTTGTAAATATCCAAAT
Source organism: Euprymna scolopes (assembly GCF_053919585.1). Classification (NCBI taxonomy): domain Eukaryota; kingdom Metazoa; phylum Mollusca; class Cephalopoda; order Sepiida; family Sepiolidae; genus Euprymna; species Euprymna scolopes. The sequence continues at coordinate 126,639,786 of NC_136498.1, forward strand.
CAAATTCAAAGTGCTTTATAGTCTTTGAAATGCATAAATTTATTTACTGCTGCTCTGTATAGTAAAAGCCAAGTTTGTCAACCAATTCTGATGATTACAGATAGCAATTTCAAAGGAAAGAATTCAGTCTTTTATAAATGCTTTGACAGATTACGTTAAATTTGAAAAAGGTGACATGTTCCTTATGTACATAGATGCTCCACCAAATCTTTAGTGAAAAAAGAGTCATGAAAAAAAGTGAAAAATGCTGTGATTGGACAAAAGCCGATTTTTACAAAGTAAAGTTGATAAAAGAAATCTTGGGAAAATATGAAAGATATCACAGATATCAGTAACATGCTGGTTAATTAGTTGTTGCGATGGTTCAACTACTGAAATGTTCAAAACAAATTAAAGATCCATTAATAAATCATTGCATATGAAGATGAGGATATTAACAGAGGCGAGAAACTCAAAGTGATTGGGCCTAAATGTCATATGATGGAATAAAGTTCTCTGGTAAAGTTGTGTCTATTATAAATCCTGACATAGAAGTAATGAAATATTCCCCAATAGACAAATGGCACTAGCCAGATAAAATTGACAATTGCATACAAGCCAGAGAATGTGTTCAGAAAACAAAGTCCACCACTTCTGATAGGAACGGTATATATTGGAAGAAATCAGGATGTGCATTTTCATTTTCAACCTGAAATTATTCAATAAATATATTTCATAGCATTGCTGTATGAGTATGAATATGGTAGGCCGTTAAACAACATTGATTATTGAACGTTTTCAAGTGATATTTTGGCATGTAATGCACATGATGTCACATGTGCGACACAAATTGAAACTGTTCTTTCAAAAAGAAAAATGGCTAGAGTTTATTTTTTTTAGTAATTTGTTTGTAATAATATGCTCACATATAATCAGAAAGGATTTTTTCTTGGAGAACGAGAAAAAAAAGATGTTGCTTTAGCGCCACGTGTTATGTGGACGCACGTTTAACGTTATGAAATTTTTATGTAAAAATTATGAACATTAACCCTAAACCTCTATTACTTTGAAATCTTTGTAACAATCATGAAAACTGCAATCAAACAATTCTATTATTTATTACCAAAAATAAATGCTTGAAAAATAGGCAATTCTTTTATTTTCTGGTTTCAGTAAATTAGTGTTTAATGTTCAGAATCAAAAATTAATTTTTTTTTTTTTTGTAATTAAGAAGGTTGTTTAAAAAGAAAAAAAAAACGCTGGGAAATATTGGATACAAAATTCTCATTTTGGACCACTTTCCATGGTATGAGCCGACAGTGCTTTTCTGAGAATATCACATTTTGCAATAAAGCCATCAATCAGTTTTCTTGTTGAGCGTAATCTTAACAATTACCATTTTATTTCTCCAACTATTTGAAGCAGAATTCTTTAGCAAATGACTCATTATTTTCAGAAAGTACAGAAAGTCGCATCACTCTAAAAGATTAAATTCTTATCCAGGCAAAAACCTCATCAGGAGGAAACATTAAACGAGTTGATCGAAAACATTTTTCAGGTTTTGTAATCAATTAGAAAATCTGATAAAAACGCACCCTGTACATGCGATTCGAATGTCTACAATAGTTATTTAACAACATTTACGGTTGGGGTCAAAAATAAGACAGGCAGTTCGGTTTCTTGAAACTAACATGCAAAATAAATAAAATAAAAAAAAATATCCCTGAATCTGGTCAAACTAAGTCAAATAAAATCCACATTCACAGAATTCCCCCTCCTCCACAAAATTCTTATCCCCAAGATAAATATATATTTATGCTTATCTCCATGTATAATATTTTGATCACAGAAATTCCACTCTGGACCAAAGTACTGTATGTTTGCAACAACAGATGCCACATACAAATTTATTATGTCCAGACTATTAGCCACTATCTTATGTAACTTTAGAACAACATTTTAGACACATTTAGTCGTCATAATAAAATCCTACATTTCAACCTAAGAGCAACACCATCACAATCGCAGCATCTTTAGGGGAAGTAGTTCCTATTTTCCCCCCTAAATATCAAGTTCTCCTATCACCCCCAATGAAGACCGGGAGGAAATACACACATTCTACAGATACTGTGCTTGCACCCTTCATAACTGGATCATAAACTCATAGATATAACAATCTTTCTATTTGCTGATTCAAAAATAATAAATTCTCCCCATTCTCATTGGCTGAAAGCTGACAATTCAATTATTCCGGAATCTACATCTTAATACATAAACGAATGCTCCAGAACTTTTCAAATATGGCGGGACTCTCTACAAGAGGCAATCATTTTAAAAATAATAAAACAAATACAAACATAATAAGCACTCACAAACAGAAAATTAAGTACTGAGAACCTTACACTTACCTATGCACATTAACAACATGCCACTATCCCCCCCCATCCCCAGTAAAGGACTACTGTTTGTGATCATATCTAACAGGGGAGCTGTAGGAAGTTGAACACCGAGATGTCTGTTCACATTATATTTAAACTAGTGCAAGTTAGTACAGTCAGGGAAGCAGGAAGGGAATTCCAAAGTCCAGCAGTCCAAGGAAAGGAACTATTAGAGTAGAAGACTTACCAGCATCTAGGGAGCTCAACAGTGAAGGGGTGGGATTTTGCTGCTTGTCAGGTTAGTTGGGTGTATGTATGTTCAAGAGATACAACTGCTATGAATTTACCAGAACACATTCTATTGAAGTACTTGTAATACAGACACAGGGGTGCAACATTGCAGTGATGTGACAGAGGTTGGAGCTTGGTCGATAATGTGGGACCTATTAGATTTGAGACTTTTTGGACCCTGTCAAAAAGTGAGAAACTAGTGATCAATGCACTAGCTCAGATATAGCCACAATACCTTGCCCGTAGGTGAAAAACGCAGTACACTCTCTGGTACAAATAATTCACAGTCATGCAACACATGAATGAACTGGTTCTTTTCATTTTGATGTCTTATGAATTGCAAATTCATTTCATACAAAATTTGAAAGCATTCATTTTTTGTTGTTGTCTTATCAGTAACAAAAGAGCAACAAAGTTATCACTTATCACAAACAAAAATAAAAATTTTCAAAAAAGATAATCTTTAAAATTCAATTTTGAATTCATTACATGTCCAACATGCATAATTCAACCTGATACAATTATCTGCCCATCTTGCGAGATAATTTTAATAGATTAAATTGTATATCCAGGTCAGCTATAGGCAAACATATGATAAATAACTAGAGTTATGCTTCTATTTTCAGCGTGGATTCTTTTACTATAATCAAAAGATACCAATTATTAGATGATAGCCTTCCGTCCTTTCTCATAAACCTCAACATCAGTTCAGTTGTTTCCATTGGTTTGCTGGTCCGTTAGTTTCACATGGAAACAGTTATGGTCTTTGGTGTGGTTTCAAGTAAGGACCACATCATGCCATCTCACATTTTCGAAGTCGGCTTGAAAGGCAACACCAGTGTACCTGTATGTGCTGAAGAGTGTATGGATCCCCTGGTACAATCAGGTGGCCGCTGGCAGACCCTCGGTGTGGCAGCAGGACTCTGCGCTGGACCACAAGTCCAAAGAGATCAAGGCTTGGCTTCAGAACGAGTGCTACAACTTTATACTCTTCTCTCACTGCACCCCCTCCCCCCCCACCTGAACCCACTGGACTACTTCGTTTGGTCCTATGCCAAGAACATCACACCAACATGACTTCCCACAATACCAAAGCCAGCCTGATCGCTGCCATCTGCTGAGTATTCGCCAAGCTCCTGCTGGCATTTGTGGAAAAGGCATGCTCCCAATTCCGGACCCATATCGAGGCAGTGATTGAGTCTGAATGCGACTACATTGAATAGATGTCAGCTCTACTGCATAATCAAGTTACTGGAATTGATTTTTTTCAATAAAAGTTTTAGAATAAAGCCATAGTGTTTTCTTTAGGATGACAATTTTAGATTTTCTGTATATTTTCTGTATATTTAAACCACAAATGTTTTTCATAGAAATATTAATAGACTCATATTTACTGCATGTTATTAATTTTTCTGTCCCAAAAATGATTTTCCAGAAAAGTATGAGCTTTATGAAAACATTTTTTTCATTAATGGAATTTCTACGGGTCGTGATAGTTTTTTTTTTTTTTTTTTTTTTTTTTGATTACTAAAGATTCAGCACACAAGCAAAAGATTAATGAAAATTAGTTTTTTTCTCTCATATTTATGATCAGGATTACGTTCACTATATTTCAGACAGAAATAAAGAGTTTGTAGAGGGGTAGTACATTTCTAGAATTTGCCTCCAGGACTGGCGGTGACTAGTCTATGCATCCCAGCACTATGCAATGTGCAAAATATATCTCCATCTATCTGTGCATGGTGAGGAGTATATTCTTCAAGTAACCCTGTTTGTATACATAGGCATAAACAGCACACGTTGGATCTAGAAGAGTAGTGACCAAAATCCTAATATTCAAGGTGTAGCAGTAATTCTAGTTGTAGTCATCGAAAACCTGATCACTTGTTTCTGAGCACATGATGGTGTTGCAGATGCTTATATATATATATATATATATATAGCTTTTGTTGTTAATTTTTTAAACGATATTAAGGTTAATGTCTCCAGCTTGGAGATCCTGTGTTTTTTTTTGTTTTTTTTTTTGTTTTTTTTTAGAAAGTTGCCCATTTTTTATTTATTATTTTTTTTAAAATACATAAAGGTCCAGGGTTCGAATCCTAACAGTCAAGCTACGCTGAAGAGTGGTAGGACCCCGAAACACGCGTATACGTAGATTACGGTTTTTAAAAAATAATAACTATACATTTATCATTTTTTTTAAAACAGTAATCTACATACACACGTGACTCCTCTTCAGTGTAGCTTGACTGTTGTTGGGATTCAAACCCCAGAACTTATGTATTTCATTCCATCGCCCTAACCCATTACGCTATTGATGCCATAGACAATTTACTTTTTAGTTTTTTTATCGTTTATCTGTTTATGTATTTTGTTGATTTTTTAAACGATATTAAGGTTTACGTCTCCGCCTCAGAAATCCGTTATTTTTCTTAGAAAGTCATTCATTTTTTTTTTGGACGTATTTTTTATCTATTTTTTATAATTTTTATTTTATTTTATTTTTATTAATATACACATTTTGCCATATAAGGTGACTATCAGATAAGATGAGGTACAAAATTAGAGCAATTTTTCATAAATGTATCATATATATGACTTTTATATCGGCTATGGAAGATGATCCCCAATTTTTTAAGATGATTTTTTAGTTTAAAGGTTGTCTTATATGCCAAAATATATGGTGTGCATATATATATATATATATATATATATTACAATGGTAAGATATAACTGCTTGAATTAGTGAAGTAGAATGGACCATATTCGCTCGATAGTGATAAGGAATTATATCCCTTTTGAGGTTACCCTGTTAATATGCTTGGGCATATACAGAACACGTCAGATCTCAAGGAGTAAACCTTGAGCAAAAACCTTGCTAATCAAGGAGTAGCAGTAATTCAAATTGATTATCTGGTTATGAAAATGGTTTTGCAGAGGATCATTTATGTATAATGTTTATATAGATTGTTTTCCTAGAAGTAAATCCAATGAAACCGATATGATTATTAAAGAGTGCTCAATGCAGGACAGAGCTGGTATATAGTTTGTTTATTATACAAACATTATTGGTTGCATATGTGCATACATGTTTCAGTGGAATCCTAATTCAAGACCACATGAGATCGTACTTCCTCCCTCTTACCCTAACCCACCTCTACTCCCTTCCTTCACCACACCCCCTTCCAAAACCCCTACTACTCACATTCACAAATTATATACTCCACTTTCTTTCAAAGTTTAAAGCATACCCAAGTATCTTATAAACAATGAATGTAATCTTGACTCTTTTCAATATCGCTTTTTTTTTCTTTTTTTTTTTTGTCTGATAAAGTAGTCTCCTTGAATTAGGATTTCACTGAAACATGTACATATGTAACCAATTATGTTTGCATAATAAACAGACAATATATATATATATATATATATATATATACACACACACACACACCAGAGTCATAAATGAAAACTAAACCAAAATTTACATGTAAAATTTATTTTTCAATAGAATCCCTCCAATAAATAAAGACGGTTAAAAATATCCTTATTTCGCAGAGTTTCAAAGAATGCAAGATTTTTCTCTTCAGAGGAAAGAAACGAGTAAGCAAATTAAATAACAGAACTAAAAATTTGCTGGTTTTAACATTTTATGAAACTGCATTTTATGATGGCAGTCATAGAATGCAGAATAATGTTTGTGGAATGTTTGTCGAGGTGAATAAAGGATGAGGAACGAAAAAAAAAGTAAAAATCGAACTGGACTGGGTAATTCCAAGGTGTGATATAGTCTTTTCGAGATATCAAGAAGCAAGGGAAGTATACATCTGTTTTCAGAGTTTTAAACAGAATTAAACTTATCCTATTAATTGCATGACATATCTATATACCTCTTTGGTGAATGACTGTTTTTGTATAGTGAGAAGCTATATCCTTCTCCAGGTTAACCTGTTAATATGTATGGGCATAGAACAAGGCTGATCTAGAAGAGTAAACCTTGACCAAAAACCATGCTAATCCACTGCTTCTGAGAAGATGTCTGTGCAGATGATTGTATTTGTTTGACAATGGGAAGACATAACTAATCCAGTTATTATGGATTATGATGTGTAGGTTTAGTATGTTGCATATACAATCAGCCGTGATAAAAGAGATAATCATTTCTACATCAAATGATGGAAGAGCCAAGAAGAGATATCATATAAAATAAGGAATAAAATTATTTTGCTAAAATGTTAACAGTCTATGTTGAGAGTAATTTTCTTTTTTCCAACAGGAAAGTTGGCTAGCTAAGGAAAACGATTAGTCAAGATTGTACAGAGTGGAATTTTTAGACAGTTGATCGAGTGCATCGTGTGGAGTGGAGAGAAAGCGCGTGTAATAATAGAAAATGTCAGACCCCTGAACAAAGAAGAAAAAAAAATTGCATTAAATGAATAGAAGAAACACTTAGGTATGGTTATGTACATACTCTGAAGCAGAGCTCTATGGATAAATTTATCTTCAGTTGACTTTTGATAACTAAATATTTTTGTTTACTAGCCAAAAATAAAAGTTACTAGCCAAATCCATGTGATTTTTGGAATACAATATCTTCGTTCCGTGATGAGTACAGACATCAAAGATTTTTCTGTATTTTTTTTAAATAATTATAATTCTAAATATGCATCGAATTTTATGAGATTGGAACGTCTAAAAATTTATATTTCTTCAGATATTTTTTTAAACAACCTTCATTAAAAAGAAAGTATATTGTTCTGTTAACCCTTTTATTGTTTAAATAACTTGACATTGATTTATTAAAAAAAAAGTTGAAAAAAAATTTACATCTGGAATGAGCTTTGGGAGATTGTCGCTGAAAAACAAAAAAAATAAATAAAATAATCCACAAAAGATAAGCGTTTTATTATTTTTAGTTGCCACTTGGAAAAAAAATCAATCACAAATGCAACTGTTTCACTCGCAATGTAGAGGCCTGTGAAGGCTTCAGCACATGCTTGAGAACAAACTTCAACTACCCACCACAATCTTGGAACTAGGGATGGATTGTTTAGGTACGCCATCACATGTGTGATATAGCAAATATTTAACTATAATCTGTAAAATGCATTTTCATGGCTAAATAAGTTGATGGCTCACCAAGCTTGTATACACAACACTTTATTGTGATCTTCTCATTCGAGAAGGGCACTTCTCTATTATCTGGAATGGTTTTCCATAAAATAGCACTGAAGAATTCATTTGTAAATTGTTACCAAATGAAACAACTAAGGAATTGAGGGAATTCTGTTCAAAGTCTACTCCTCTAGATCTGCTGTATTCTGTTCATGTTCATGTATATTAACTTATTATTCTGTTCATGGTCATGTATATTAACTTATTATTCTGTTTATGGTCATGTATATTAACTTACTATTCTGTTCATGGTCATGTATATTAACTTATTATTCTGTTCATGGTCATGTATATTAACTTATTATTCTGTTCATGGTCATGTATATTAACTTATTATTCTGTTCATGGTCATGTATATTAACTTATTATTCTGTTCATGGTCATGTATATTAACTTATTATTCTGTTCATGGTCATGTATATTAACTTATTATTCTGTTCATGGTCATGTATATTAACTTATTATTCTGTTCATGGTCATGTATATTAACTTATTATTCTGTTCATGGTCATGTATATTAACTTATTATTCTGTTCATGATCATGTATATTAACTTATTATTCTGTTCATGGTCATGTATATTAACTTACTATCCTGTTCATGATCATGTATATTAACTTATTATTCTGTTCATGTATATTAACTTATTATTCTGTTCATGGTCATGTATATTAACTTATTATTCTGTTCATGGTCATGTATATTAACTTATTATTCTGTTCATGGTCATGTAAATTAACTTATTATTCTGTTCATGGTCATGTAAATTAACTTACTAATTCTGTTCCTGGTCATGTATATTAACTTACTAACCTCGTGAAGGATGTGTCTCGTACCTAGGCTGTATTTTGTATGCCAGAATGCTTGGGTTTAATTTTAAGACATTGTGAATAGAACCGTCCTTGTGTACATAAAAAGATTTTTTTTATTAGGTTGGTGCAAAAACAATATCGTTTTCTCACATGTTATTTTTATGATTTTTTAATTAATTCATTGATATTAATAGCCATGTTAGATATCATTTTGAAGCGCGTTATTCGTTACCGTTCTCAATCTCTTCATTTATTTTTTGCAAACTTTTCGACAGTATGGACAAAATTCAAATCCACGCGATTTATAAGGTTATAATTCAAATGAGACCGAAAAGCTGTTGAGACAGTTCGTGATATCAATGATGCGTTTGGCCCAGGAACCATTAACGAACGTGTGGCACAACGGTGGTTCAAGAAATTCTGCAATGGCTACGACAGCCTCGAAGATGAATATGGTTGCAGCCGGCCGACTGCGGTTGATAACGAACATTTGAAAGCCTTAATTGAAGCCGATCCTCGCAAAACCACACGAGAAGTTGCTGTTAAACTCGAGGTCGACCACTCAACAGTTGTTTGCCATTTAAAACAAATAGCAAAGTCAAAAAAGTTGGCTCAATGGGTATCGCATGAATTGAACGATAATAAAAAACATCATTTTGAGGTGTCTTCTACACTCCTTCTGCACAACAAAAATAACCTATTTCTCGAGCGGATTGTCATGTATGATGAGAATTGGATTTCCTACAACAACCAGCAACATTCGGCACAGTGGTTGGATGCTGGAGAAGTTCCACAACATTTCCCGAAGCCGAAATTACACCAAAAAAAAGGTTATGATGACTGTTTGGTGGTCTGCGGTTGGTCTCATCCATCACAGCTTCTTGAATCCAGGCAAAACAATTAGGCGGAGAAGTTCTTCCAAGTTAACAAAATGCACCCGAAACTCCAACGTATGTGCCAGAGATTTGTCAATATGAAGGGACCAATTCTCCTCTATGACAATGCTTGTCAGCATGTTGCTCAACTGACCTTGCAGGTGCTGGACAAGTTGGACTACGAGACTGCCTCATCCGCCATATTCACCGGACCTCTCGCCCACCAATTATCACTTTCAAGCATCTCAACAACTTCCTGTGCAAAAAATACTTCAAAAGCTAAGAATGCCGAATCGGCCTTCAATAACTTCATCGCTTCCAGAACTCCAAATTTCTAAACTAATGGGATAAATAAACTTATTTCTCGTTGGCAAAAGTGTGTCGATTCTAATGGTTCTTATTTCGATTAATAAAGTTTATTATGAAAGGAGTTATGATCTTTTGAAGTTGACGTCAAAAAACGACATTTTTGCCCCAACTTAATATAAATTTTTATTTATAATATTTTAATGCATAATGTTAAGTAATCAAAAGAAATGAAAATATTTTTTTAAATCTCCAAAATATAGATCTCAGAAGCTGCTATGGCACCTTTGCGAAATTTCTTTAGAATGAACCATCAATTAAAGCAGATGAATTTCTTTTAAGAGAGAAAATAGGAACAAGAAGTTAATGGCATAAAAAAAGAACACTTGAAAACCAGCTTTAATGCTCCACACCAAACAATATTATAAAATTAACATTTGAATACTTTTTGTTTAAAAAATAAATTTAATTGAAGAGAAGAAAAAAAAATTAAATTGAAAAGAAAAAAAATTAAATTAAAAGAAAAAAAAAATTAAATTGAAAAAAAGTTTTTTTTAAGTATGTGAATATGGGTACAATATAGACATGAACAAAATTTGCCTTTGAACCATTTACGGGGATTGCATTCCATAAACAGTTTTAGAAAGTAAATATTTCTTAAATTAAAATACCAGGTAATCCCCTTCCAATTACTAGACATGGAATTGTCAATCAAAATACACAATCATTCCTGCCATCCAACCATATTTAGGACGAAGAAATGTTGACTTTTCCATCAAATTTCATGCATCGTGTTTTTGTCTTTGATTGCTGTTTCATGAGAATGTGCCAAATATGCACACCTGGATATGGCGTGCCCAAACTTGAGAAGGACCATCAGATAGCACTCAGTACTGATCAATGCAGAGGTACACACTCTGAGGATATTATTTATCGCCATATTTAACATCAAGTTCATATGCTCGCATGCATTGGGCAGTTGTAAAAAAATCGACTTCAAAGCATTCAGTTTTCTGGTCAGGTCTTTATTACTCTTATCCTTATCTCTTTTTTCAAGGTTTTCCTTGGCTTTCCTCAGTAAATTAGATCACCAAAGTTAAGCAATGTTGAGCCTGGTCAGTACTAAAATGGGTGACCATTTGGGGAATTCCAGGTACTCTATATGCTCTCTGCTTATCTCAGCATTGTTTCCAGTCGTCCTGGGTCTCTCATTGCCATTGGGCCATTGGACTCAAACAGTGCCGATTCAGGAGACGTGTGTTTGGCACAACCTTTTCCTCATAATTACATGCACAGCTACCCTTACAGCAGGTATCCATTGTCTTTCAAGACTGAATGGAGACTTCCATACACACACACACACATACGGAGGCTTCCATATATATATATATATATATATATATATATATTATTCACACACTAACCCAAGAGCTCACCTCCATTCTTTCACTATAGTCATACCTTTGAAATCTGTTCTGCACATATCTCCCTATACTGTCCAGATTTAATCTTCCTCTGAGAACATAAGAACTAAGCGTATAGGACTCATTACACATTTATTGTATCATTCTCATTATTTCTCTCCATGCAACGCATGTCCTTAACCCTCACTGGCCAGGTTACATTTCTATGTATAATCATACTGCGTGCACATACTTAACAAACTCTTTCCTTCATTGAACAACTATAAAACAAATAGGCATGATTGAAATTTGATGAATAAGTCATAGACTGGAGTTTATTTATTCCAAATATGGTTGTATTGCAGAAAGGATTGTGAATTTTATCAACGATTCCATTGATGACATTTGGTAGAGGGGAGTCATGTTGTGGTAATACCGCACGTTCATTCGAATATAATCAGTCTAATTCACTCAAAAGTGAAAAACAAAAACGCCCAAAAGAATGAAAAGATAAAAATATCAATCCATGCAAAAAAGGATCTACAATAAATAGTGGTAACGAATTGATGCTCGCTAGAGACATGCATGGAACCAGACGAAGACAAATATTAGAAGAGGAGGAAAAAAAAAAATGGCTTCATTCCACTCCTCACCATTGCAAACACGTTAAAAATGAGGAATCAAGCAATAAGCCTTTTTATTTTCTTTTTAATAAGAAAATTTAACATTTGAGATCAAATTACACCATGGCTGTACTTACCCGGAGTTGTCCGGGAGTTATTTTTACTATTATATCACACAAATATTTTTTTTTTTTCAGCTGTTAAATTTATGAATAAATAGATCACCTGTGATCCTAATTTCCATCAATTTTCTGTTGATTTAAAAAAAAATCTAAGTAAAACTAAATAATCTGCTTACTATTGGAATTGGAAATAAATTAAGTTTCAAACAAGATTAAAGTTTAAATAATGTATGCCCTAAGTGAGGTTTGAACTCACAATCCTTGTCTAATTATTGCACACTAAACTATATCCATGGGGATAAATACAAAATAAATGTTGGTCAGCCAAAGGTGACAAAAGAAAAGAGAAAATCAGTGAAAAGAAAAGAGAAAATCAGTGAAAAAAAAAAATATACTCCTTTCCATTTTTTTTTTACTGGTGAATAAAAAAAAATATCTTCAATCAAATTATTATCAAGGTAGTTTGGATGGCAGTATTAAAACTTCTGACTGGGCTTAAGAACTCATCCACCTCTCTTTATGACTAATAAAAAATAAACTATTTCAGAATTAAACATTGAAAGCAAATTTTTTTTTATATAACAAGACAGACCAATACTTGCCGAAAATCACTGGTGAAACAAATTCTGTCATGTAACTTGTAATGGAAAAACTATCGATCATAAAAGTATTTGAGAAAATTATCTTTAATTTATATAAAAGATGAGAACTTAATAATAAACAAAAAAAAACAAAAAACTATGCGAAAGTCACGCAGTTGTGAGAAACACCCACAAGCCATCATCAATATAGAAATACAAATCTTTAAAAGTATTCAACGTACCTACTTAACATTACCTGGGAGTAAATGAAAATAAAGAAAAAAAAAATGGCTGAATTGTTTACACAAAAATTGAAAACCTATTTTGAAATATTATTTTCAGAAAGCAAGAAAAAGAACTCGTGCCACAATTACTTCGTTTTGATGCATAACGATATTCCATATTGGGATCTTACACCAGTAAGTATAGATTATGTTGACTAGTATGAATTTTGATAAAGGTCACGTAAAGTACATGTCAAGATAATCTGGTGGCAAACAAAAATAGACCCAGTGCAGCTAGCAGGATTGAGGCAAAAGTTCAAAGGTCATATTCCTAGACAAAATGCACTAGAAAGTCAGGTGTCGAATGACATTAACAAAAATTACACCATGTGTTGGGGGGGGGATCGAGTTTCTAAACAGTCAAACTTGAGGAGCAAGAGGAGTGACACGTGTTGTAAAACTGTAAAGAGAAACTTAGCGAATGTCATCCCAATGATGCTGTCGGTGTCTTTCAATCTCCAAGTAAAAGAACAAATAAGAAATTAATTTTAGCTTCTCTTTTAGTCTCTCTCTCATGAACAAACTTTCTCTTCCCAATAAAACTTTGAAACTGCAACAAGTCTCCATTGTATTTCCATACAGGAGTTTTATTCATCTTAAGTTAAAACAGAAGATGACAGCCACCAAGAATCAACGGACCAATAAAATATATTTGTGCACATTACAAGATAGTGAAAGAAAGAAAAAAAAACAAAAAAAAACAGGCTAGTTCAAATCAAATATCGATATGTCATATCAATTGCAATTTTGGTTTAATTTGGAAAATCCAGCAAGATAATTCTAGGAGTTAGATTAAAACAGAATTTGTTTTTAACATCTGAAGACTTTAAAGGAACCAGAAAATTTGGGAGACTGAAAATGTCCAGAAATAATCAGATAGAATCACACTATCGACAAAAATATGAAAACAACAAACTATTAAAATGGTCAATTATTATGACGAAATTATAATAGTTGATCATTACGATTATTAAAATATATTTTGTTAGACAGAAATATTTTATGGATGTGAAAAGTTATGTTAAGTTGAAATATTTACATTTAATTGTCAGGGATGTTAACTATGTTAATTTGACAGATGGAATTTAAACTAACCATAATATAAGCAAATATATGTGACAAAAACCCAGCAAGGATCTTTAGGCTATGTGTAGCGATGCCATAATAAAAATATAGATTTTGAGATGTAGAGGTAGTTACAAGGGAATCAGTTCAATATGCTATGCATTAGCAGACAGATGAAGTTTTATGATTGGATGCTCATGAAAGTCAGAAGGGGGCAACTTAGGAAAATGCAATCTTATACAAAGCGCCCCAACTTTGAAAAAGAACCCAGCAAGAAATAAATGATTAGCATTATCTAAAAATAATTCCTGTCTGAGAATATTCACTTTCGGAGAGAAGCGCCTTTAATTTCAGGATGCATGGAAGGAAGATCCGAGGTATGCGTCTTTGCTGGTGTTCCAACCAACAATGATATCAAACTGTTAATTTATGTATGCACACATCAACACCTAATAGAGAATAGATTAATCGCATATCAGCACGTTAACAGTCATAAGTTAAGAGACTCATTATAGAAACACACACACACACACACACACACACACACACACACACACACACACACACACACACACACACACACACACACACACACACACACATATATATAGGCCTTTGTCCGATAAGTGCATGCCCATTGGCTGATACGAAGAGCGTGGTGGATACTAGAAAACTGACTGGCTAACTAAAATCTCAATAGAAGATGCGCATATAAAAACGACAAACAACCACAGAATTCGCGCATAAGCCTGAAGAGTCCTAGAGTGGATGAAACGCGGAATATTCAGTATAGCTTAATCGCCATATACATTTTATAACTTACTAACTAGCTCTACCTATGTATTGAGCACTTTTGAAGTAAATACCTAAAGTTTACGCATAAATCTATACTTTCGTATATTAATTTTATTTGAGTAAATTAAGTAGTTATTTATATATATATATATACACCCATATATAAGACAAACATATATATACTCGTTATACAGCTACAATGTTTATATACAACCCCAATATACAACATAACTGTTTGGTGCCATTTCAGAACCTGTTTATATTGCATATACCCGTTTTGAATCTCCGACAATCTAAGAAAATAAAGTCATTAGAAATCTAACGGTCAGCATTTTTCGATATTTATGTTATCACCTTCCACACTCATTTTTTAAAAACAAGATCATCCAATAATCAACGATGCAATACAATGTCAAAACTAAAAATTAACTCCGGTTGCTAAAGTATACAAAAAAAAATTTTGACTATCAAATTTAGAATGAATTGTTCCCAAATTAAATCCTATAGTCTCGTTGACATAATTTTAAAACATTACTCTTTATTTTTTTTTTTTTTATTTTAATGCAATTTTACTTCCCTTTTTATTGTTAGAATTTTTAATTCATAAAGTGACATTTTATTTATGTAAAGGAAACAGGCAATTAGAGTTACAGAAAGATTTAAAATTTAAAAGTTAAAACGTTTAATGATTCTTTTTTAATAAAATATTTAGTTGAAAAATTCTTTTTACAGTAAGAAAAAATTTACTGTTACAGAAAGATTAAAATTGTTGCAACTTTTGACAAATAAAGAATAGACACATCCATTTCATTTTGTTAAAGAACACTCAGTTAATGATAACTATTTTTTACAGAAACAGTTTTGTTTTTACTATTATTAAACAAAGACAATTATATGAAGTGGGATATTATCTAAATGAATAAATAAGAATGTTCGGCTTAAAGAAATTTCCAATCATTTCATCATATTCATCATTATTAAGCTCTCAATCTATCTCAATAATAACTCTTATAACTAAGCATCTTTTTGCTTCCATAAGTAGTATCTCATTAGTAATTAAAAAAGTGTTCATAGTGAAGTCAGTTGATGCAGTTCCCCAGCCGACTTAAGTAACTGGTGGTAAATACTGGAACCCATATTGAATTCTAAAAAAAATCCTATGCAATACTTATATTCATTTCTTATACAAATTACATTCCAGTAATAAATTGTGAGCACTTAATCGTAGGAAGTTACCTTTCAATCACCTTCTATAGAAAAGCTTATTCACAAATTCAATGTAATTTATATAATAACTGGCACATGTACCAGGTATTGCTTGGGTACTGGATTAAGCAGGTACATCTGTATGCATAATTAGTTGATTCTCGAGCATCAGGCTTTTTACATATTAAGGAAATTACATATATCGGATACATTAAAATAATCAAGAGAACTGGCTTCATAATAATAAATACAAGATCTGCATAAACTAAAATATCATATTTAAGCATATTTTTGACTGGGCAACGGTGGGTGGCCTGCTAGTGCACTTCAAAAAGTGACATTTTATTGATTTAAAGAATATTTAGCCAATAAATATTTTTTACTATAAGACAGAATATGGATTTTAAAATAATTGAATTACTACAATTTTAAATATGTCGCTTATCTAATAAAATTAGATAAGGGACATATCTGCCTTATTTAAAGAATATTTAGCTGACAATGAGAATTATTTTTTTACTGAAAAAGACTAATTTTTTTAAAAAATACAATTAACAAATATTTATGATTTCAAATAGAAACATTATCATTAAGAGTAAATTATGCAATTTGATGTAGAAAAAAAACTAGAATTTTGAATAATTCAATACATTGAAAAATAGAAAAATTATTTGAAGACTTTTTTCTTTTTAATTTTACTCCATGTAAGAATAGGTGAATTAAGATTGGGTGGGGGTGAAGTTGGGTGTTAAAATAGCAGTGTGAGGTAAAAAATCAGTTGAAAATTATCTTTCATTCACAACGGGCTGTGAGGCAATAATGAAGATGTTGACAATGGCTTGCCCAGTCAGGATGGCTTTTTAAGTCGGACTGTATAGAAAAATAAGTGAGATCTAAAAAGCGAGACTCGTAATCGCAAAAAGAGACAAATGTTATGAATGTGACACAGGAAGTTGCAAACCAATAACAAGATGTTTGTTTAGTCTAAAAAGATGCGTTTCAAAAGAGAAAGTTATACAATCAAAGAAAACTAATTTAGATAAGATTAAAAGAAAAAAATGTTAAATGCAACATGACTAGAAAATATGTCTTGGAATGCCAGCATTGATTTTGTACAACAAGTTTGAAAAACTCATGCAAGTTTGCGAATAAACCCGATCATTTAGAAGTTGTTAATGCATACACGCTGAAGAAAACCGTAACCAAATGTCAATTGTGCGGATATGAACAGAAAATAAATTCCCAGCATTTAGAAAGCCATGCAAATTGTTTAGAAAAAAATGGCTTTAAATCAAGAAAAATGTAGAAAGTGTTGCCTCCACCGACTCAAAAAAGTTTAATTATGAATCTACTAATGGAAAAAAAAAAATGTTGCTAAATACTTGAATAGATTATAGCGTACCAAAGTATCTCAAAAATGTTGAGGACCATATAAGCAAAGTAAGACTATGTCAAACCCATCTGCAGTGACATCAATTTAATGTTTCCATTATTAAGATATTTGAGGATTCGCTGCATTTGGGAAGCAAGTTTGAGGCAATACCTATCATTGTTGCAGATTACAGAGAGTACAACAAACTTGTGGAGAAATAATTGAATAGTACCGCAGTAAAATTGGCTAATGCAATATAAATGAAAGAAGAATTCTAAAAGCTATAATGGAAACAAAAAGTTTTGATAAACTAGAAAATAAAGTTTTTACATTTTGTACATTTTCCTTCACTACTAAACAACCAGAAAAAAAAAATAAATAAAACGCTTTTTTTTTTTAACATAGAAATTTTAATTTTGTGAGTGCAATTTCTTATTTGTTGGACATGAAAAATTGGATTTTTTTTTTTTTTAATTTTGTTTTTCTTAATACATTTTGCAATTAATTGTGATTTTGCTTGCTAGACTGTTTTTGACTACTTTGTCATCGAACTTTGTAAACAGACTTGCGAGTGAACCTACTGTTGACACATGTATCATTTTTCAATTTACTTATACTGACCCCTTCAAAGGTTTAAAATGGTATTCGTTTCCTATTATGAAGCATAGAGTAGCAATATATTAGTTGTCATAGGTGGTAGTAAAGTGGAGAAGATTTGCTTGGGAAAGACTTTGAACATGTCTATAAATTTGCCGATAGTTTTGTTATATTGTTTATAAATTTATATTGTCACAACCTTCAAAATCGCAACCCTATCTATACATTACACACAATTTTTAATGCTAACTACAGCACTCGTTTTTTTAATCTGAAACTTATTTGAAGAAAAAAAAAAAAAAAGATCACATTTAAATTGGAAAACTTGATCAAACATCAGACTTTTTCAGACTATTTACTAAGAAGACTCATTATATATATATATATATATATATATATATATATATATATATATATATATATATATATATACACACACAAACACATTGTATATAGGAACTATTTTTCTTAGCAATTTTGAATAAAAACAGTTAAGTTCTAAAACTAAGTCATCTGACAATAGATTATTTTTTCAGATGTTATTAAAAGTATAAATAATAAAATAAACCATTTGATTCTATTAATAAATTGTTGTTGGTTATCTTTAAGTTTCTTCACCCATGTTGACAAAGACTTTCTGTATGAAACTGTCAGCTGTAATATGAACAGTTTTTTATTTTGTTTGCTTTTTTTCTTAATTTTTGGGTCAAGTTATATTTTTTAAACAAGGAAACGAACAAAAAAACATTTTTTGTTCGTTTCCTTATTTAAAAAAAAAAAAAAATTGACCAAATAATGAAAAAAGAAACCTGTTCATTTTGCAGCTAACTGTTTTGTCCAAAAAACCTTTGTCAACATGGGGTGAAGAAACTTGAGTATAATCAGTTACTGATAAGAATCCTGATACACATACACCCAAGAAAGGATTTATCTGTGGTTGCTATAAAGTTGGCTGTTTAAAGAAAGAGTTCAAATAGTTGACGAACTTGAAGACCAATTAGTGTCCACTACAAGAAGGGGAGAAAACTGGGATCAAAGGGAGGTAATCAAATAACAAAGGAATGTCATCCTCTACCGGGAATCGGGGAAGAGAGGAGATAGAGTATATATAATCCATGCTGAATATGGTGCAAGTCAAACCTTTCATTTCTTCCTTACAACAAGACCTGGTTATAACAAGGTTATCAAGGGCCACATCTCCTGGGAGGAAGATAAAAAAGTAATCGTTTAATCTAGAGAAAAAAGTTCACAAATATAATGAGAAAAAAATAAACGAGTCTTTTGAGCAGCAAGATTGTGTGGTTGTTACAAGTTTTTAATGCCAGTCACATTCGAAGTTTTGCTTAAAGAAAGAAAAAAAAAATTGTTTTTAATAATAACATCAAAACAATTTTAAAATTTCTACAAGATCATCTTGTAATCAAGGTTCAAATTCAATTCAAACAATTCTTGTCTATATTTTGTTTGTAAGATATTAATAAATATTGTTATTCGTGTTTTCTTTATTTTAATAATTTCCTTGGTCTATATTCTTTTCATAAAAATATATATATATATTTCACTATAATATTTCAACCATGTACTTTTGGATGGCGAGTGAAAAAATTTAGAGAGAAACCATTCGAACCAATTCAACTCAAGATAATGCTTTGAAATGGCATTTTGGAAAAGTGGACAGAGGAGGGGTATAAACTATAAATGGTTATTATAGACAATTAGTCAGGAAAAAGGAAGATGAAAATTCAGATGTGGCAGCAAATGGAAATTTATATATTAAATTAACTGTGTAACAATGAAATACAATAAGGCTCATCCTATACTCACTAATATTGAGAAGCTGATGACATGCCAAGCAAACACGGGCTTCTTTATTTTCCATATACTGCAATTTGTTTTTCAGACTACAGCATGCTGAACAGAAGACCTGAAAAGTAAAAGGAAATATTTCTAACTTGAAATTATAAAACAAAACAAAGTTCAAAGCTTAATGTTAACTAATAAGTTGAAATGAAACTCATAATTTATAATATTCAAATTAATAATCTCATCTTCATTATTTTCATGTTTCAACTGATGCAACCAATCTTTCTCCAGATGCATCTTTTCAAACTTTAAAACTGTAGAAACTCTAGAACAATTAGATTCTTAAGACCCAAGAAATAAGTAACTGTGAAAGCGACAAATTCAAGTCTACACTGATTTCTCCTGGTGTACCTGCGCACACTGTAAATGAACAAATAAAAAACCAGAGTTGTTGTTTTTCATTAGATTTCAAACATCTAAAAAGATTTATTTGGAAAAAAAAAAAAAAAAAAAAAAAAGAGGGGGAGAGGAGTACTAAACATTTTTGGTGTGTTCGTCTTATTTACAAAACTTTTTAATAAACAAACAAAATGCCCCTATTTTTCAGGTTGTGTACGCTTTTACCATCCTAAATTCTTATTTGTAAATTAATTCCCTAAGATTATTTAATTAAAACCTAATTCAAAATTTCAAACTTTATTTAAGCCAGAGGCATGTAGATTGTTCTTGTTCCATCAGTCATAGTAGAGTAAAAGTATTCATTTTTATCTCATTTTTAGCTACGTAAGTAAGGACTGAACCATCACCCATCAGATGACTGTCACTTGGAACTAATTGTTAACCAATGTCTTGAACCACTATGCCATAGGTATGTGGAGGAAAACAATCTATAACCGAATTAAACAGAGAAATAAGTTCCAGAGTCTGTATAGATTCCCAGAGTTTAAAAACATGTGCATGAAGAAAACCGGTGGTCACTTCAGCATAAATAGGATGAGAATCACATCCAAGATGAGAATAGTAGTCCAAATAATATAAATTATTAATCCTCATCTCAAAAACAAAAAAAAAAAAAAAAAATATAACAGATATTCTAAGAAGTCTCCTATGTTAATATACTCAATCCAAAAATTGAATGATTTAAAACCATTAGATACCTTTTTCATAGTGGAATTATAGTTAAGTATTTTATTTATTTATTTTTATGGATTTCCCCACATTAAAAACTGACCTTGTCGGTAACTGCCCTTGTGGGGGTGGTGGTGGTGGTGGGGGGGGGCAAGTAAATAAGAACATATTTTATTTCAAACAAAACCTTGCAATAAGATTGAACACAACTTTTCAACATTTTAGAAATCCAATGACGGTTATCTCGCTTGTATTGCAATAATCATACCGTAGAGTAGAACGACACATTTCACACTTATTATCAAATTAAATTGTTTACTTTCATAAATACCAACCATGAAGAAATGGATGAAAATAGAACTGAAAAGTTTATTTGGATTGTTCGGACTACTGTTTGCAACTTTGATGTTCTCACAAAAATTTGACGCATATAAACTTCAACATTCTTCAGATGTATCTTATCTAATTCTAGCATCTGTGTGGAATTTCAAACGGAAACCTAAAATTCAGTACAGATTTCCAGAATTCAACAAGATGTATCTAAAGAAAATTGGAAGTTACATCAACCGAAACGTTGTGATAAAAATATCCAGAATAAGAACAGTAGTCTAAATAATACCAGAATACAAATTATGGATCCTTATCTAAAAATTTCTGAAACAAAATATTGTAAAGCTGAGTTTTCTTTCTTAATATTCAATAAATACACTCATATAATAGCCATAAGAATTTAAAGTTTTATTCTTAGAGTTGTCTTGGCTAATTTTGTAGGTGTTATACTTAAAAAAGCAAAAAAAAAAAAAAAAAGCTGTTTATAACTTTTTACTAGAAAAAAAAAGCATTATTTGGAAACCAAGGAAATTCTAAAATGTAAAAACTTATCAAAGTCAACGATTTATATGATTGAATACATTCCAGATAACAGGTTTCATTTATCTCAAGCAATAAGTGTTATATGAATAGAGTACACCCCCCACCCCACTCAATGAAACTTTATCATTTGTCAATAAGAAAGATGTTTTAATAAATAAAAATTACTAAGTAATTGCATATTTTTTTTTCCTTTTTTAAATGGTAAAAAAATAGCTTAATACACCCTGAATAAGAAAATCCGACCTCTGCCTGCATGGACATGGGAGCATAATTAAATATGTTGAAATGACTCAGAGTAATCAATCTATTTCTTCATTTTTATATATTTTTGTAAAAATGTTTTTCTAATGTAAAAAAACATTTTAATATACTTTTGTAAAAATATTTTATGTAAAACAAAACAATATAATCAATCTATGCAATTTTTTAAAAATATTATTTTTCTGTCACGAATAGTGCACCGATTCATTAATTATGTTTTCTAACTATTCTTTAGCTAGATGCTGACCCAATAGGTCACAGGTAATCTAGTGTATGAGATTAGATATATATATATATAAATATATAGAAAGAGGAGAGATGAAAACTTGCTTCTATAGTTTGAAATGATCTGAAATAACAGCAAGGAAAGACTTGATTCCAAATATTTCTCATATGTTATATCTCTCCTCTTTTGGAAATAGAGTACAATTATGAATATCTCCAGTATCAAATAATCTTTATACATTGTGAAATTTACATCATGTATGAAAACCAAAGAGGGGAGATATAACATATGAACAATATTTGGAATCAAGTCTCCCATTGCTATTATTTCAGATTATTTTTTTATTTCTTTTTATTATTTAATCTTCACCCCAAACAAGGCAAGTGCCACTTTGAAGTAGGGGCTACTATCGGGGATAATTTGCGGGGGCATTATGAAAGGAGATGAGTAGAAAGATGTTTGTTGACATTACACTTGAACTTCTGCATATCAGTACAGTTGGGGAAGCAGTATCCCGGAAGGGAGTTCCAAAGACTTGCAGTTCTGGGGAAGAAACTATTGGAGTAAAAGGCTTTCTTACACCTAGGGATCTCTACTGTAAAGGGGTGGGATTTAGTTGCTTGTCGGGTCCGTCGGGGGTAGTCACGTCAAGGAGGTACAAGTGTTTGTAGTTCGTCAGAGCAGCCACCATTAAAGTATTTGTAGAACAGGCAGAGGGATGCAACATTTCGTCGATGGGACAGAGGCTGAAGCTTAGATGACAGTTCAGGACCTATCAGGTTGGGGACTCTCTTTTGAACTCTGAAAAGGAGTGAGAGACAAGCAGCAGATGCACCAACCCAAATGTGACAGCAATACTCCATACATGGGCGAATGGTGGCCTTATAGAGGTACAGGATACCTTCAAGCGTAAGTAATTTTCTAGCACGGTAGAGAGAGCCCATCTTCCTTGCAGCAACCTTGGCAATGCTCTCAATGTATCTATTCCAGTTCATGTTTCCTGTAAACATTAGGCTGATGAGTTTAAAGGAAGTACTTTCAGGCAATGTATTCTTAGCACTTGCTATTGGTGGTAGAAAAGGTTTCTTGTAGTTATTGAAGGAAACAAGCTTAGTCTTGGCAGCATTGAATGTGACCATCCATTTTTGTCCCCATTCCACTACAGATTGGAGGTCATCCTCTAGTGATTCTGCCATTTCCTTAAATATGTGTTCATTTGTTTTCCCCTCAAGCCTGTTATAGAGGGTGGTGTCATCGGCAAATATACCCATCTCTGAAACAATTTTATCAGGAGGTCATTTATGAATATCAGGAACAATAAAGGTCCAAGGATAGACCCCTGGGGTACTCCCACATTTATATCATATTGTTTAGATGTACGACCGTCAAGGACAACTTGAATTTTTCTCTTAAGAAGGATTTAATTACATTATGTATTCTTCCAGTGATACCATATGATCTAATTTTCCTTAGAAAACAATCGTGCCATACCCTGTCAAAAGCCTTAGATAAATCAAGGGCTACCACTCTCCCTTCCCCTGTTTTGTCCAGTGAACAGTATATACGTTCAGAGACTACAGTTAAGATATTTACTGTTGCACGGGCTTGCCTGAATCCATATTGTTTGTCGGTCAGGAGTTTAGCAGCTGTTAGGTGTTGGACTAGGGCTTGATTAACTAAGGACTCAAATATTTTGGCGAAAAGTGGAAGGAGGCTAACGGGGTGATAATTAAGTGGGTCAGTTCTTTCACCAGAATTCTTGAAAACTGGTACCACAGAAGCCGTTTTCCAGCAGTCGGGAAAGCAAGATAAACCATCACAGCAAGTTTTAGTCTCCCCCTCCGCCAAAGCCAAAAGTTTTGGAGATATATCAGATATTTTGTAATTCATATGTAAAACTAGGAAAACAAATGACTATGATTGAAACATTTTATGGCTGTAAAAAAGTGAAAAAAAATAGGCTCTGAATGATGGATGATCTTACTATGCAACAGTAAAGGCAAAGGTCACATAGTCAACTACACAATTCAGGTCATTACCTTTCCAATAAGCCTTCATTTGTTAAATTCTGATCAATAGTCGCTGAAATTTCGAACTTATAAAATTGCCAAAAGAGGTGGTATACATATATATATATATATATATATATATATATATATATATATATATATATATATATATATACATACACACACGCACGCACACTCATATCCAAATTGAATATTGAAATGCTCATATCTTTGGTTCTTTGGGATGAAACTAAATGAAAATTTGCGTGTTTTTGTAAGATTATAATACTATTCTATGGTTAAAACTTTGTGACAATTTATAAAAAAGAACCTACATTTTCAAACCAATAAAATATGCCCAAATTTGCCTAAATTTGTATAAGTAGTGTCCCGGCAGGCTAGCTTTAGTTTTGCTGCTTTGAGATGGTTTTTGTCTCTCCTCTGGCCTTGCCAGGCCACTAATATATATATATATATATATATATATATAAACTACTTAATTTACTCACATAAATTTAATATACGAAAGTATAGATTTATGCGTAAACTTTAAGTATTTACTTCAAAAGTGCTCAATATGTAGGTAGAGCTAGTTAGTAATTTATAAAATATGGCCATTAAGCTACACTGAATATACATAAGCCTGACGAATCCTATAGTGGATGAAACGCAGAATATTCAGTGTAGCTTAATCGCCATATATATTTTATAAATTACTATATATATATATATATATATATATATATATATATATATATATATATATATACCGTCACTGGATTATTTATCTTCCATCAGACTATCCATTCATGTGTAATCACCTTTTTCTTCACCATATTCCCTCTGCTTCACTTTTTTTGTTATCAAGTAAGATCTTTGACTTACTTGTTTCATCAAATATTTCTGCATGCAAAATCCGATCCCGCATTTTGCTAATTCCTACCCTCTGATGAGAAGGAAAGTATTTCTTCGAAACTTCACAGATTAAGGACTATCCACTTATCTAGTGTTTCCTTTTCAGATTAAATATGTTTTTAACTTATTTCAAAGTGTTTTTTAACATGTTTTATTAACTGTTTGCACACATATATATATAAAGAAATAAAAATTACATTAAGTTTACCAAGGTAATCAAAATGGTAAACTTAAAATATATGTATATATATATTAATATATTAATCATTTGTTCATATTTATATATATATATATATGAATAAATGTGAAAGAAAGTCTTATTTGTTTTTTTTAGATGATATTGATGGAAAAAGAACTTTTATTTAGATAAAATAAAAAACTATGAGCAGCATATTTGGAAATCTCTACAAAGAAGCATTAAGTTAACATAGAAAATAAAGTCTTCTGGGACATTGATGTCCAATGTAGCAAATTTGGAAAATTTATAGGGATTTGTAATTTAGTCTAATTTGGTAACAAAATTATTATGTATTATTAATAACAAATGCACTTTTTTTAGTTAGCATTGTTTCTCACATTTTCTGATGGCAACCATTTTAATATAAATCTGCTGTTGATCCAAGTAAATCCGATAAAAAATCCGATAAAAAATACCCTAATGCTAAGAGCATCAAAATAAGGTAAAAGTCGATTTAAATTAATGTTTTATTATAGTCAAATATATTGCATGAATTTTATGTTAATTTTCCACTTGGGCAATGTTGGATGTCTCGGCTAGTCTATACTATATTTGGGGTGTCTCTCTTGTGCTCCTATGGGGATACATTTTAAAACAAAGCCCTCTCTCCCAATGCTGCTTTTGAGCAATGGCAGTTACACAAGTAGAAAGGGAGAGTGGGGTTAGCTACAAAATATTCTGTGTCGAAACATATGCTGAAGTCGTCTTCTTTGTACACTGCTCCACAGGACGAGCAAAGATGCTGCTCCAGGAGGTCATCCCTAATGGCTTCCCATTTAGCCTTCTTGTTTTGAGCAATGGTTCTTCAACTTCAGTTTGAGAGTTTAGGGTGATGTCTACCAATATCACATGATCAGCTATGCTCATTTGTTACACAATCTTCAGGAACTGTGGTCAGAAATTTGTCTAGAAATGAGACTTACTGATTGTGACAATCTGGGAAATGGGTCAGAAATTTGTCTAGAAATGAGACTTACTGATCGTGACGATCTGGGAAATGGGTCAGAAATTTGTCTAGAAATGAGACTTACTGATCGTGACGATCTGGGAAATATGTCAGGAAATTGACAGCCTGTGTCAGCAAATGGAATATTGAAAATCTATGTGTGATGCTACCAGTTGTGTCTGTAACTCGAGAAACCAAACCAATTACTGTGGTAGACATTTAAGTCACCAAATACATGTACTTGAGCACTAAAACAACTTTATGCAAGTAAAATTTTATGAAGTATCCAATGGTTGTATTAATTTTGTATTAAGGGTTTTACAATAATACCTTGGCGTCTGGATTCACACTAAACTTATATAAGCAACGACATTATACACCATTTTATTTAAAACGAAACCCTATAAAAAGATTGAACACAACTTTTCTAGGATAAGATTTTACAAGGAATAAAAAGAGTTAAAAATAATGCCTGAAAATTAAGAATAAACCATTCTTTTAACAATTGCAATAATTGTTTTGTTTTTGTTAGAAAGATTTTTAAAGTTTGGAGTTTTTTTTGTTTTTTTTTTTTGTTTATTAAAATTGATGTTTCCTGCTGTTTAGTTATTTTAAGATAATTTTAACAAATATTCAAAGTTACACAAGGATCTTCATCCAATCCCAGGAAATGTTGTGTATGCCTGATAGTATATGTGAGACAGAGAAAAACAAAGTTTATTAGCAAAGCAAGTATTTGTCAATATAAAACACATTACTCCTTTAAACGAAAACAGAAAAGTGCAATACATAATGGTGGGAACGCATGGAAATTTCACAGTGGATTACTTCATTTGTATAATTTACTAACAATAACATTTTTTACATGCCCATAATTACATTGACATAAAAATTCCCATTAGATCAAAGTTAAGTGACTTTAAGCCTAGTCAGTACTAAATGGGTGACCATTTTGAAATACCAGGTGTTTCATGTTGGAGGACAACACTACCCTTCCTGCAAAACCTAATGTCAAAGTGATTGCAGACTGACAAACCACATAGAAAAGTTATTGTTTAATGTTTATATTTCTGTGAGAAAACATGAAGCAGTAATGTTTAACATACTTAAACGAAAAAGATTATTTGAAAAGATAAACGGCTGTCGAGTTATATTTGGGAAAAATTTGACATTTTTTTCTGTAAAAGTAACTTTCAGTTGAATCTTTAAATAAACTGGATGTGTTCTGTATTTAAAATTGTAATAAATCTGATATGTTGTGTATAACGCTAAGCAAGCGTAAAACAACCACCTGTTCTAGTTCGGTTTATAAATATGAGCTACCTGCTAATATGTAAATTATACTTAATTTGCATATCACTACATCTCCCTATAACGGAGGGGCTTTATGCCACTAGTACTTCTTGTGCCCTCCTGAACATCTTCCTTTATCTTTCTCCTTTTCCTTGAAGATCTGCATCCATCACGTCTTTCCCTATAATCGCAGTGTTCCTCTTGCCGATTCTGATCTTCCTCTTCTGACTTTTCACATTCTAATTCTTCTAACTCGTCCCTCTCTACTTCTTCCTCCTCTGCAGTCTCATTCTGCAGTAACTTTTCTGTTACGTCAATAATGGGCTGCTCTGAGGGCATTTCCTCATCCGATTGTTCTCCTTGGGATCTTATTTGGTCGGCATGAGCTAGAACACTGTTCCTATTTTCTTTATTTAATTTTGCAGTATTATGTCCTTTCTGCATAATAAATTCTGCTCTTTCGGCTTCCGTATTCCTTTTTCTTTTGTACCACATCTTTTGATTTGTGACATATGACATAGTTAAAGGGGATCTTAAATGTCTGCCCATTAAGGCAGATGGACTTTCTGGCCTGCCTGCATGCAGAATTGTTCTATAACTTAGTAATAATCTTGGTAGAAAAGCATCAATTTTCTCCTGTTGCACGCATGCTTTTATGCTCTTCTTTACTGTCTGGATCATCCTTCCCGCTATCCCATTACTTTGATCGTGGTAGGGAGGGATCTTGTAAGGTCTGCATCCTGTTTTTTTTTTTAAACCATTCATGCAAATCAGCATCCGCAAATTCTGGCGCGTTATCCCTCACCAATGTTCTTGGTATCCCATTTCTCGACAATATTACTTTTAATATTTGTTTTATGGTGGTACTTTTTTTTAATCAGGTACTCTCACCACTTCAGGCCAACCTGAATATGCGTCTACTAATATTAATAATAGTCCTATCTCATTGACATAGGCATGATCCATGTGCACTCTGCTCCATGGTTCTGCTTCTCGGAGCCACACACATTTTTTCTTTTGCTTGAAATTCCTGAGTTCTGTGCATTTTGTGCATCTTTTTACATAATCCTCTACGTCTCTTGAGTACCCCGGCCACCATGCTTCCAATTTTAATCTTCTTTGCGTAGCTGCTACTCCACAATGTACATCTTCATGTACACTTTTTATAACCTGTCTCCTCTGTGTTTCTGGGGAAACTACCATGTCTCCATTATATATTACCCCGTTTTCTATAGTCAGTTTATGTCTTATTTCTTTGAATTGTCTTTCAGCCATTGAACAATTTCCCCAGCGATTCTCTTTTATCCTCAACACCATTTTTTTTAATTTTCCCATTTCTATCTTATTAATCAACTTTGTTGAATTCATTTTTAATACATCATTCCCAATAGTCCATGCGTTTTTTTGGCAATTTGTAACTAAAATGGGTACTACTTCATATTTTTCTTTTGGTTCTATTGAACCTTCAAAGTAACCCATAATTGCTATAACTAAGTCATCAAATTGATGTAATTGTACGTTGCTTTTTTTTTTTAAACACGGTTTTTCCATTTTTTCACACAAATTTCAGGGAATTATTGTTACTTCACTGCCAATATCTATCTGCATTTGAACAACACAATTATTGATTTTCATTTATATTTTTGTATCTCCATTCCTTGATCCAGTATTTTGTATATTAGCCTTCTTTACATAAAAAAAAAGTTGTCTATTTTCATCCTCTATTCTTTCCACATTTTTCGTTTTACATACTTCTTTGAAGTGATTCTTTTTTAAACACTTTGAACATGTTTTCCCAAACACTGGGCATTTTTCTTTTTTCTTTTCATGAATTTTTCCACAATACATTTTTTCTTTTCGTTTCTACCGTATACGTGTCAGCCATTATTTCTTCATCGCGGAGTTTTTTTTTTTATTTTGGTATAAAGTATGTATTAATTCCTGCTGTTGTATAAATTCTAGACACATATTCAAGGGTATGTTTGCAAGTTGTAACTGTTCCATTAACATATATCTATGTGCCGAATTATGCATATCTTCAATTAATCTTAGTTGAATTAAGCCTTCTTCTGTTGTCTGTTCTTGATTTTTCAAAGTCACAGTATTTACTCGCACTTCTTAACCGGTGTAAATATTTTACTATCGGTTCATCCACTTCCTGCTTCATTGCCATAAACTTGGTCCTTTCTGCAATCACCAGTCTTTTCTTTGCCCTCATGTTTCCCTTGATAACCTGACTTATTTCTTCGAAAGTCATTTCTTCTAGTTCTCGAGGGTAAACCATTATAGCAACCTTCATAATTGCTTCACAACCATCGTTAGCCATGAACAAGTCGGTGATTTCATTCTCCCCCCTTGTTTTTTGTTGTTTTTCAACTTTTTGCTTCTCGCATTAGCAGCAAAGAAATGACTCCAAGTATCTACGTATTCCGGGTCTTCAAAGACTAGAGAACATCCTATCAGCGACGCCATTAATATGTTGTGTATAACGCTAAGCAAGCGTTCAACAACCACCTGTTCTAGTTGGGTTAGGGTTTATAAATAGGAGCTATCTGCCCATATGTGAATTATACTTAATTTGCATATCACTACAAAATCTTTAAATAAACTGGATATGTTCTGTATTTAAAATTGTAATAATTTAAATCTTTAAATAAACTGATTGTGTTCTGTATTTAAAATTGTAATAATTTAAATCTTTAAATAAACTGAAAGTGTTAAATATTTAAACGTAATAATTTAAATCTTTAAATAAACTGAAAGTGTTAAATATTTAAACGTAATAATTTAAATATTGAAATAAACTGAAAGTGTTAAATATTTAAACGTAATAATTTAAATATTGAAATAAACTGAAAGTGTTAAATATTTAAACGTAATAATTTAAATCTTTAAATAAACTGAAAGTGTTAAATATTTAAACTTGTAATAATTTTAATATTGAAATAAACTGAAAGTGTTAAATATTTAAACGTAATAATTTAAATATTGAAATAAACTGAAAGTGTTAAATATTTAAACGTAATAATTTAAATCTTTAAATAAACTGAAAGTGTTAAATATTTAAACTTGTAATAATTTTAATATTGAAATAAACTGAAAGTGTTAAATATTTAAACTTGTAATAATTTAAATCTTTAAATAAACTGAAAGTGTTCAATATTTAAATGTAATAATTTAAATCTTTAAATAAACTGAAAGTGTTCAATATTTAAATGTAATAATTTAAATATTGAAATAAACTGAAAGTGTTCAATATTTAAACTTGTAATAATTTAAATATTGAAATAAACTGAAAGTGTTAAATATTTAAACTTGTAATAATTTAAATATTGAAATAAACTGAAAGTGTTAAATATTTAAACGTAATAATTTAAATCTTTAAATAAACTGATTGTGTTCTGTATATAAAATTGAAATAATTTAAATCTTTAAATAAACTGAAAGTGTTAAATATTTAAACGTAATAATTTAAATCTTTAAATAAACTGAAAGTGTTAAATATTTAAACGTAATAATTTAAATATTGAAATAAACTGAAAGTGTTAAATATTTAAACGTAATAATTTAAATATTGAAATAAACTGAAAGTGTTAAATATTTAAACGTAATAATTTAAATCTTTAAATAAACTGAAAGTGTTAAATATTTAAACTTGTAATAATTTTAATATTGAAATAAACTGAAAGTGTTAAATATTTAAACTTGTAATAATTTAAATCTTTAAATAAACTGAAAGTGTTCAATATTTAAATGTAATAATTTAAATCTTTAAATAAACTGAAAGTGTTCAATATTTAAATATAATAATTTAAATATTGAAATAAACTGAAAGTGTTCAATATTTAAATGTAATAATTTAAATATTGAAATAAACTGAAAGTGTTCAATATTTAAACTTGTAATAATTTAAATATTGAAATAAACTGAAAGTGTTCAATATTTAAACTTGTAATAATTTAGATATTAAAATAAACTGAATGTGTTCTGGATTTTAAATATTTAAAATGATACGAATAAAGAATAAATGTCCGATGAATATTTTTCACTAAATAAAAGTAACCCTTTAGACGTTTATTGGAAAAATTAAAATATTTTTGAAACAAGTTATTCGAACTATTGTTTTCATCTTGAATGGCATTCGGGCTGATGTAACTTCCAACCTTCTTCATGCGTTACATGAAGCAAACTGAAATTTGCACTATATTTCGAATGGAACCCATTATATACTAATAATACAATTACAAATTACTTCAGAGTATTACCTGATTATGGCTGATGGAATGAGAACAAGCCACCCACATGTATTAAATGAAGGATCTCATTCAAACTATACAGATTTTGGAGTTCGACTAGACGCACATAATGGTAGGTTACAGCAGCCAAAAATGTAAGAATAACATGTCAGGTGAGAACAGTAGTCAAAATAATACAAATTATTAATCCTCATCTCAAAAATTGCAAAACATTTGTTTAATATAACTTTTCTTTTGATTGCAAAAATAATTGTCAGTTCAATCTCTAAATAAAAAGAATGTCACTCCAAAAGTTATTTAAAATTGTAGCAATTAAATGTGTTAAAATTAAAATAAAAATAATGCAAATATATAGGATAACAGAATTCGATCTAAGAACAATTTATTTTTAAATAAAATTCAAATTATATTTTGTAGTCGGCGACATTTGCTTTTTCACAAAAAAAAATTACATTTTATCTATAGTGATAGGACGATTTCATTTTTATTAAATAGGTGTGGTAGGTGATAACATCTATTTGCTCCAGGATTTCATATCATACATAGATTATCACCGTTCATGCATAGTAAAAAAAAAAAAAAAAATTACCCAGTCAACAAAGATAGTGATTGATGATTAATTTAATGTCGCAAAAGTAAATTATTCCAACTTCACCCATTTTAAAGTGAATTGTTCCAAAATCAAATTATGTCATGTTGACTAAAACAATATAAATGTAAATACATTTCAAAAAATGACAATCGTTTTATTGATTAAAAGAATATTCAGAAGATTTAGCTGAAAATTTTATGGTAAAAAGAATATTAGTTTAAAAAAAAGAATTAAATTGCTACAATATTAAAAGAAATAAAAACAAGACGTTTGTATTTCAAGAATATTTAGTTGATAATTATTTTTATGGAAGAAAAATAATTTATTCTTCAAACCACTGACCTCGACAAACTTTTTTATTTTTAAAGAAATATAACTGAGAATAAAATAAACAGATTGATGCAGAAAACACCATGGAATTTCCGCGGTTCCCATTAGCATGTACATGTTTGTTTTGTGGATGGAAAGAATAAACATAATTAAAAAGTTAAGTTTTTGAAGGATTTACCTTTCCACATGCTCGACAGTGGTGTCTTCGCTTTGTAAATGTGAACCTCGCTTCACACTGCATACAATTAGGAGCATCAGAGTCCGGGATCCAAATGGGTGCAACCATTCCAAGCTGACTGTGGGACATGGTCTCGGATTGTGCCTGCTGCTGCTGCTGCTGTTGTGATTGTTGTTGTTGTTGGAATCCATCTTCACCATCTACACTCCCTCCTCCTTCCCCTCCTACAACACTGGACTGAGAACTGGTTGGAGAACAAGTTGCTTCTTGGCCGGTTTCAACTCCAGCTGCAAATCAGAAAACAAGGTTTTTGAAATTTTAAAGATGATGATAATTCGATAATTCGTATCATTCGAATGACTTATTCATTTCACAATGTTTCAGCTGATGTTATCTCAAACCTTCTTCGTCGCGCGCATCTTTTTGAATTTGGGAATCTTTGTCGAACTCAGAAGCCTATATAACATTTCAAATTGAACTCTCTATTTAATCCATGAAAGTAGATTATTCTTGTTCCATCAGCCATGACTGGGTAGAAGTGATCTACTGTTATTCTTACTTGTTATTGCGTGTAATAAGCATTGAACCATCATCTTCAAGAAGATGATCACTCGACAGTGATTACTAATAAATGCCTTTAACCATTGCACCTTGCATTCATGAATGGTAATCTACACAGTGGATTAAATACAGGGTTCCATTCAAAATTCTGTGTAGATTACCAAGTCCAACATAAATATTCCTAAGTTTAAAAAGATGTATCTAAAGAAGGTCGGAGGTTACATCTGGCAAAACATTGTGAAAATAACAACCAAGATGAGAATAAGAGCCAGAGTAATACATTTCAATAAAATCGAAAATAAAATATTTGGAAAAAAAAAAAAATTCAGCCTGTCGACTGACACAAAACCAGAGTTGCATAAATGCAAAAACAAAAAAAAAGCTTTGAAAAAACAATATAAGACATACAAATTTGCCAAACACAACAACCAAGAAACAATGAGCCTAAAACAATTGATCTCAAGGTTTAATGTCAGGAGTTATGAAAGCAATCTGTACATTCTAAAACATTCACAACAATTGGCGGTAGAAATAGAAATATCTCTAACTATTGTTGTTACATAATAGCTTCATGTTTTGAGGTAATGCTCTTTTTTTTCTTTTTTTTTTAGTTTTATGGTTGCTGATGGAATCTCAGATTGGTCGTAATAACTCAATTACACATGTCGAAGAAGTAGACACAATGAGAATCTAATCTTAACTATACAGCAATCCAATATATTCCTCGAGACATTTTGTTGTTTCATTACTTCCCGTTTTCTAGATGGTGATAGATGATTTGGCATCCCCAACGAAACATCTTCCAACAGATATTATGCATTATAATATATAATATATTATTAACATTTTATATGAAAATAATTGGAACAATGAACAATTCTTATTAAATAAATGTGTAATATTTATTTCTTGTAATGTAACAATGTTACTTACCCGGGTAACACCAATTCACCCTTCTACAGGCTAAGAGTTGGGTGGGGTGTTCGGCATGGGGTATTAGAAATTTATCTTTTTCTCCAAAGTCTGGAATATGTTTTATTGCCGATATGATAAACAGAAAAGAGAAGTAAAGTTGACATGGCAACGAGAGGTCTGCTCTATTGGCTGGAAAAGATGTTGTCAAAGTCACCTGTTATATTTAAGTGCTAGACCATGAAGTAAGTGATAGGAATTGAACCTTGGAAGATAATACAGTTTCTTTGAGGGAAAAGTAATTTGAGTTGAAGAGAAAGAAAAAGAAAATTAAAGAGATATGGTTAGGAAAGAGAAGAGATTCACAAGAAAAAAAAAAAGAATATGAAATTATCGGATAGAGAAAGGAAAAGTAATCTTCAAATGACAGCGGGGGAAGAAGCCGATTTAATAAAAACGATTGTGTTTTTAGAAATAGGAGACTTCTACTGCTTGGTATCGAGGAGTGCACATCGCCTTGGCCTCCTGCCTGGTATGAGAGGGGGGGGGGGTAACCCCCCAGAAAAGCTAAGTTGAAAAGCTCTTGTTCCTAGCTGGGAAATTGTCTAAATTAAATTAAATTGTACAACCTGCATCATGAAGCCGTTAAGAACCCAAAGAATTCAACTTTATACAAGTGTACCCTGCATATCTTAAGACTATTTTATGAATAATTATTTTGTTTTGTTTATAAGAAAATGATCCTGAGTTTTTCTTTACTTCTCGATTGCCAGCCTAAATGAAAATGCAGTTTATTTCAGATATGCCCTGACACCAGACGATGGAAGACACAGGCCAGATTCAACATGAAGTCAAAGCGACGGCCGAAGTAGGCAGTGTTGCCACACATTTTGCATGCCCTGAGCAGCAGAGCGTTATTTTCCAGTGAGAGTCTAGTCACCCTTGAAGGCCCCACCACTAGACAGTTAAGAGTGTAGCCCTGCTGGATTGCATCTATGGTCTGGAATCAACGAACATGGCCAGGGCTATATCCCAAATATGGTACCGTGAACCAGGATCTAACGGATGTGGCCCAGAGGACGTGCAGGGTTATAGTAAATGTTAACTTTCTTTTTTATGTAAAACATTCTTAAAAGTAAATAAACATTTCTTTTACAGAAAAGTATCGTTTTTACACCAAACTACT
This sequence comes from Euprymna scolopes, assembly GCF_053919585.1. NCBI lineage: Eukaryota > Metazoa > Mollusca > Cephalopoda > Sepiida > Sepiolidae > Euprymna > Euprymna scolopes. Next base: position 126,675,354 of record NC_136498.1, read on the forward strand.
TATATTACAACCACTACTACTATTATTAATACTACTACTAATAATAATAATTCGTCTAAGAATGTGATAAATTCCTTCAGTTAAAATAGCTGTTGGAAGATGTTTCATCGGTGACACCAAATCATTTATCACCATCTAGAAAACAGGTAAAGTAATGCAATAATGAAATGCCTCGAGAAATATGTCAGAATGCCAACTATGTTCTTACTATATATTCAGTTCATCAGTTTAATACATATTTAATATGTATTAGTATGATCAACTTCTAAACACCATAGACCTGTGGATCAAAGGTATGTTTGACAGTGGTTTTGATAGTGTGCAGCATCATCTTCAGCTTCCCGGGTGTTTTCACCAATTTTCGAGTTATTCTGCAGCTACTGCTTCACGGATGAACTTTCCAGTGTTGTGGTGCACAGTGTCGCTGAACCAACAAAGTCTTCTCCTTAAAAGCACTCGGTTAAGAGGGATGATTCTGCACCACGTCCAGACTCCTATACTAGAGACAAAATGGTGCCAACAGACCAGCAGAATTTGGTGGAGACAATATAAGTCAAACTATACCAACCTTTTGAGATCCACATTTTCTATTAGGAATGAAGTTAAAGATATGCATACAGGATATTGCATTATAAACAGGAAGAAATCACTATAATTCCCCCCCCCCTCTTTATCTGTGCCTAAACCTAAACGTAGATTCCATGAACAGAGCTTCTTTCTAGAATTGCACATCTGTGAAACTCTTCCGTTTCCCTGCTTTCCAGCTGACTACAATATGTTTGTCTTCAAGTAATCCAATGTAAACCAGGTGTTATGAGATCAGGCTGTCTGAAGTATTGGCTTTCTAAGACGAAATGCACCTAACATTGATGCTTGTTGTTTTTCTACTTGCTTTTTGCAAAACTTAATCATGTTCTGCAAAAACAACCCACCTTTTCACCCTTTTCTATCTCCTTCACTTCCTGACTGGTTTTTTAACTTAAAATGTACCAAATATTAATACTGTAATCTATTATTCCTCCAACCTTTCAAAACTCATGTTCTGCAGGACAGGAAATAAAAACGATGAAATCTACTATAAAACAACTAAACCAAACACTACAAACTATCGATTGACGATATAAAAAACTTGAATAAAAATCTTCTACAAAATAACTGGATGCAACATGAATACTATTTCCAAAATAACTAGATTTGACATTAAATAACCTGAAAAGGGTTGATATGCCGTAAAACAACCAAACCAAACTCTACAAATAAATATTTGAAGATACAAAAAACTTGAAGAATAAAAATCTTCTACAAAATAACTGGATGCAACATGAATATTATTTCCAAAATAACTGGATCCAGTATTAAATAACTTGAAAAGGGTTGATTTGCCGTAAAACCAATGTAAACAAGTTCTTGATGAACAGTCATCTTCAGTAATCCAATTTAACAAATTTCCGCTAACGATTACTACGATATTTTCCCATTTACTACTGTACACTCATTAACCCTTATCCTCGAGAGGCCTCCGTGTGACCAGAAGTGCATGGCCCCGACAGATCGCCAACTCCCAACGTCGTGTACCGTGGATTTTTCGTCCGACTATTCCTCTTTTGGCCGGATCCTCATTTTCTCGCTGGCGACTGTCGATGGGAACACGCGTGGTTTCACAAAAGTAGAAATATAATAAATCGTGGAACAAAGAAAGGAAAAAAACAAACGCCAATGTTTCACATATAATTGACGGTTGGACTTGTGTGTGTGAGTGTGTGTGTGTCTTCTCCCCATTCTACCGATGTTACGTTCGTCTATTTCTGTTTCACAGTCAACTCTAAAACTGTCCAACTCCCATCCGCCGCGATAGGCATCTAGTTGTCAACTAACTGTCTCCTCTACGTTGGTATCTGAGGTCGCCCCACCCCCCACCCCGGCTACCGGAAGCTGCCCCTTCCTGTTTTATCTGTAGGTTTCTATTGTCATTGTCAACTCTAAAAGCTCGAACTAAAAATACCTAGAGATTCATTGTTCGTTACTTCCTATCTATTGTTTCCTGTTCCTTTGTCTATTGCCCCTCCCCTCTCAGAACTGAGTTACTCAAGTCCCCCTCAGGTCCACTTTATAGTATCACATCCAGGCCTTGATAAGTAGCGACTTCTTTAATTAAAAAAAAAAAAAAAAACGTAGCAACACATAGACAAGCTAATAAAATCTTTGCTGTTTTTTTTTTTTAACAATGAGAGAGAAGAGTACTGTTCAGGACAGCTTTCCCCCATTCTATTATGAAGTATGGGTTTGGCGTATTTATGTTTACTGCATGTTGGAGAAGAAAAAAAACAAACAAGAAAGAAACATTAATTGCTATGGATGGTTTTCATATTGAAGAAACACACTGCTTCAACAAGCTTCTGCGATTGACCTTTAATCCTGATCTTAAACTGAAGACTTACAAATTTAATGACAAGGTCACAGGAAAAATGATTGCATCAGTCTACTGCCCCCGAAGCAGGACTCTACGGACAAATTTATCTTTAGTTGACCTTTGACAACTAAATATTCTCGATTTTTGGAATATGACATCTTCAATCTGTGACGAGTATGTACATCAAAGATTTTTTCTGTTTTTTTTAAAAAGAAGTGTAATTCTAAACATACAACAAATTTTTATGTTGATACTTGAACGTATAAACATTCAAATTACTATATTTTTGTTTTAAACAACCTTCATTAAAAAAAAAAGTATATTGTTCTATTAAACTTTTATTGTTTAAATAATTTTACTTTTTTCGTTTTATATAAAAAAAAAAAGTTGTGAACCTTGGAAGATTGTCAGTGAAAGAAATACAATTGCCAAAAGATAAGCGTTCCATTATTTTTAGTCGCCACTTTGAAAAATCACTCGAAAATGCAACTGCTTCACTTACAATATACATCCCTAAGAAGGTAACTTACTCCAGACACTATCCTCTACCTGTATAAAGCTAAATACATCCTAAAATGGGTTAATGTTATTATATCTGGGGGAGGAGTTGCTCGATGCACTCTTTCCTATCTTGGCAGAGTTCAAAATCGGCTTCCAAACTTAATAGTTGATATCTTTTTCTCCTCCCTGAAACTTCTTTCCCACTTTTTCACAGCAAGTGCTCACCTGAGCTTCAATCTATGGTCCATCCCTGTAAAACTTTAACAAGTACTCATCTAGTTACAACCACTATCAAGAATTTCCCTCACTTCCTGTGCCTAAATCAAAATGAAAATTCCATGAACAACGCTTATTTCCTAGTACTGCCCACCTGTGGAACTGTTCTACTGATCTGCTTTCCAACTAAGCATGGTCATTTTTAAATCCAATGTAAGGTTCTTGTTTAATTACCCCCTTAAATAATCAAACTACTTTTTTTTTTCTTTTTTTGTTGCACAGCTTCAAACACTCTGACAACATCAGCCATCCAGGTTAGTTCTAGATCAGTGGTTCTCAACCAGGGTCCATCTGGACCCTAGGGGGTCCATGGAATATTTCTGGGGGTCCACAGGCAAAACATAAAATTATCATAATTATTATAGTTGTTGTAGAATACTTTATTTGCATTAAATTAGTTTTCATTTAAAAATAAAGTTTAATTATATAATATTTCTTTGATTATTAAAACCTCAAAATTTATATGAGTGAAAAATAAAAGATCGTCTTATGACCAATAGTTATGAAAGGGTCCACAAAGATAAAAAAGAAAAAAAAGGTAAAAGGGGCCGACAAGTAAAAAAAGGTTGAGAACCACTGTTCTAGATAAACGTTTGGGAGTGTGCCTACTTGGAAATAAACTAAGATTCATGCGAAAGAAAGTCCATAAAATTTCAGAGAAAATTTACATTGAATATGATGGAGATATAATTGTGGTTGCAAATTAAGTCTTGATGGAAACGTGAGGAAGCAAAACATGTTTTGAGATTATCTCACGAATAATACAAATTAAGCCATGAGCTTAAAATAAATAAAGTCTCTCTCTCTCTTTCTTTCTTTGTATCTATTCTGCTTTTCATCATGCAATTCATCAGATTATTACAGAGATAGAGATGAATAAATCATTCATTTTCTATAAAAAGAAAAAAAAATCGTGTATTAATAGAAAAATTCATATAATAAGCACAGGAGATGGCTTGCTATTAAAGTTACTAAGCTTCCCATAAACAATCATCGTCATCGGTCCTGCAGGATAGCATCACACATGCAGATGAGACATGATTTTTAACAGATTTAAGTACTGATTATTTAATGACAAACCAAGTTAAAACCTGTGTAATTCATTGCCTCCGAATTTCTGAATATCTACATTTATTGAAACTTACACAAGGTAATCACATTTTTGGAAAGTTTCAGTCTAATGCCACGAAATGTATTAGTCTTGTTTATTGCCATATTTATGAAGTGTGCCCGAAAAGTAACAGGATGTGCTGTGTGAGCTCTGGGCGAAAGAGTGGTAGGCAGATTGTTAATCATTAACCATGATATTTTGGGTGTGTAGAATTAATATTAGTTCTACACAGCCATTCTTTTTCTTTTTTACATGGTACATTTCTTCACAAAAAAAAAAAAAAAAAAAGGAGAAAACCTCTTTATTTTTTTAATGAAAGAAAATCTCAAGCAACACCAGGTTGATACAGCTATTTATTACTAAACAGGACATCACATTTAGAAATTTGCAAAAAGACTTGCCTCTATGGCTTGTTTGTACAGAAAAAAAAAACCCTCATTAACACAAAAAGAAAATGCCAGAATTAAACACCAGTCTGTAGACTAATGTTTGGAATTCTGATTTTATTTATGGAATCTATCTTTATCTCAGAAAAGTTTGGTCAACTTCCAGGGGGGGAAAAAAACGTGAATTTGTTTTTAAGACAAACAAATTTTCACGCTTATCTGTGAAATAATATTCTTGCACTTTCAGTTGTATGTTATCACCCATCATACCCATTAAAAAACAAAAAAAAATGAGATTGTCTGATTGCCAAAGATGAAATGCAAAATATGAGAAATATCTAATAAATTTAACCATTAAAAAAATGAATCTTGCCAAAATAAATGTCATCCGATTTTTTTAACAATTTTAAACAATATACTCTTTATATTTTTTGTTTTATTTTGAAAGTGTCACAATTTTAAATGAATAAATTAAATTTGTTTCATTTATTTAAAAAATATCTACTTGACAAATATTTTGTGGTCATCATATCAGATGAATCCGAAGAGTCTATTGTTGGCATTGGTTTCCCCGATATTTTCTACTCAGAATTCTTTCTAGAAAGACATTGAAAGTTACAGGAGAGATTGCGTGAAGGTTGCCAACATCCTAAGTTTTTGTGGAACGAACTGGGTTTGAACCTGGGATACCCAGGTTGTCAGTTTGTGTCTTTAACCACTAGGCCACTGTCACTTGCCATTTTTATGGTAAGAAAAGAAGGTGGTGATGAGCGATGTTAAAATTATTACGGGTTCTGTTAGATTCAGCTATGCTTTTTATTTCTTTTGCATATACTGCGATTGCATTTTCTTTACAAAGAATTTATAGAGTAAGAGACAAGATAAAATAGATGCTTCCGGTACATCAGGTGGTAACATTAGAAAGCTATTAACGCACGAAAGTATCCTGTACCTCTATAAGGCCACCATTCGCCCATATATAGAGTATTGTTGTCATATTTGGGCTGGTGCATCTGCCACTAGTCTCTCGCTCCTAGACAAGGTTCAAAAGAGAGTCGCCAATCTGATACGTCCCGAACTGTCATCTAAGCTTCAGCCTCTGTCCCATTGACGAAATGTTGCATCCCTCTGCCTGTTCTACAAGTACTTTAACGGTGAATGCTCTGACGAACTGCAAGCACTTGTGCCCCCTCGATGTAAATACCCCCGACAAACCCGCCAAGCAGCTAAATCCCACCCCTTCACAGTAGAGATCCCTAGATGCAAGAGAGCCTTTTACTCCAGTAGTTTCTTCCCCAGAACAGCTAGACTTTGGAATTCCCTTTCGGGTCCCTGCTTCCCCGACTGTACTGACATACAGAAGTTTAAGTGTAATGTGAACCAACATCTTGCTGCCCAACTTCCTACACAGTACCCCTGATGCGTATGTCCCTGATAGTATCCCCCTACAACAAAGTGACAATGTGCCTTGTTTGGGGTGAAAATGTAATTAAAAAAAAAAAAAAAAATTTACATGTGAGGTATAGAGAAGCCGGGGACCACACACATGCACACAAAGTGAATCAGACTAACTCCTTGAGAGGCCTCTTCATCAGCATTTGTTAATGTCGGAATATTTTTAAGTGCCATATTTTGCATACAGATACGTGTCTCTTGAGATATTTCTGACTTGGATAGCTGGGCCGCCACTGCCATGCTAAGGTTTCAGGTTTGGCTTTTTTTCTATTTTTTTTTTCACTATAATCTGATGTACATAGTCTATTGAACATTGAAATTTAATTTTTAAGTTTAATTAAAATAGCAAATATCAATTAATTTTAATATCTATTGTTTTCAATTTTAACATTTAATATATTTTTTATATATAAAATTTTTAGAGTGTCTATTTTCTATATATACTTTGTATTGTATTTATTTTGATAATATTTTTATATAAAAGGTGCTTTTTAGAGACTGCAACTTTAAATTAAAATAATTCATAAAAAAATATTTTTCTTATAAAAATGTGGATTATTCCAAAGATTATATTTTGGCATTTATAATTTAAACACAATTTCGAGCATATGCCCCCATCACCACCACAGCTGCATAATCTAGAAATCCAATTATTACAAACTCTTAAATTAGACTGTAGGTCAGCAATAACCTATCTGATTTTATCTTCCAAGTGGTCTGTTATTACTGGTTCATCAGCATAAACTTCACATATCCTGAAAGAAAACAATCTAATGGGATAAATTGCATGAACAAGATAACTATTTCATGAAATTATTTGTTCAAATGTTTTTCTCAGTAAACTGATCATAGCATTTGCAGATGGGTGTCAGTCTCTTTATGATGAATTGCCAAACCAAGCTGAATTCAAGAAATTGCCGCCTCTTAAAAAAAAAAAAAAAAAAAAGTTTCTCTAATTTCACGGTTTATTTTATTAAATGTTATAATCCTCCATCACCTTTATTAATATGTATGGCTTTTGTACGTTATTATTGTCATGGTTATAATTAATAATTCCTTTGAAATTAAATAGAAAAATCATTCTCCTGTTTATCATGTTGCTTATAGATTATTACTATTGTTAATTACTTTATTTCAATTTATATTAATTCTGTAACCGATTTTCTTTATCTTCTAATTATTTTAATATTTATTATATTTTAATATATATTAATATATATAATATATAATATATATATATATTTTAATACATATTTAACATATTGGAACCTGTACTTTTATTATTGTTCAATTTTATATTTTTTTATTCTGTATTTAAATAATTAAATTACTATATGCTGTATGCTATTAAAATTATCATTGAGTTCATAGAGCAGCATAAAATTATATAAGTTCTGTTTCCTATATAAACTGTATATTTATTTTACAAGGGAGTCACCACTGATCAAGGCCACTCAAGGATAAAGATTAATGAATGTAAGATGGTAGTGTAGTAACCATTAATGGTGTAAATTGGGTAGAATTTGATTATTCAAGAGGACGGCTCAACAAGAACTTGTTTACATTGGACTTGAAAGCTGCCACATTGTAGTCGGTCGGGAAGCACACCAGCAGAACAATGTTCCACAGGTGGGCAGTTCTGAGAAAAAAGCTTTGTTCATGGAATCCGTGTTTAGATTTAGGCACATATACAGAGTGGAGGAAATTCTATATAGTGGTTGTAGCTAGTCAAGTGTTTTTTTGTGAAAGTTTGGCATATATGATTTTAAATGCTAAAATTTGATGTTTTTTCTTGCTTACCTTCTATGCGAAATGCTGAAGAGACATTTTTTTTGTTTTAGAAACATCTAAAGTATAATACAAAATAAAATATCCAAATCATTTTAAAATTGACCATATGCCAAAGATTTGTTCAGTTTGAATTCTTGAAAACTAATATAAATAAGGTGCTAATTGTATTTATTTCAACATATATACATGTATGCATGCATGTGTGGGGGGCGATAGATGTACAAATGCAACAAAAGAACATAAAAAAAAATCAATAACTCCTTCACAACTATAATTTCCATGAGAAAATAGGTTAAATATCTTCAATGTTACTTTTATCATGGAGTATATTCAAACTGTCAACTTACGTAAACTCTCTACAAATCAATTATTACTATTTTTTCTGAGCCAAGATCAGTAATTATAAACTTTAAAGTGAGAAAAACAAAAAAACAACTCACTACCACCACTACTGACCTACATGATTATCAAAACTGATTTTGATTTATTAAAAACTTTTAACTCATTTTATTTTATTCTTAAACTAGTCATACCTATCCAGTTGTGCCCAGAATGCAGTTATGTTATTTTACTTTTTGTTTTAATTTTACTTGTAAAAGAAGACAAATTTGTTTTTCAATTAAAAAGATCTTGTTTTTTTCCCCTTTTTTTTTTTTGATTACTTCAAAATATATATATCTATAAAAGTGAACGTGTCTGTCTGTCTGTCTGTGTGTGTGTCTGTCTGTCTGTGTACATTTTTAGTCTATAGACTCGAAATTTGAAATACCGGGTACTGAGATTTGGGAAAAATCGATGTGACGGGTGTCAGCCAGAAATTTGGCTCTTAAGGGGTCAAATTTCAACGATTTGACCTTTAAGAACTCTACCAAACTCCTCCGACAATTTTGGGTCTAGACACTTGAAATTTTAGATATAGGTTCCTTGGACCTGGATCTAACTTAATAAAGTGATTTGAGCCCGAAACAATAAATTTTAAGGGGTCATAATAGGGGTCAAAGTTTTAAAAAATTAACCATTTTTTTTGTTTTTTTGCTTTTTTTGCACAGCATACACCTCCAAACACCCAAGCAACGCCGGGCACCCCTGCTAGTATTCTATAATATAAATTATCTATTGAATTTGGAGTTGTAAGTCATTTTGGTTTAAGAAATGTTGTTCCAAATAAAATGGCAGAATCAATCCAGAGAAACTTTGAATGTGGCATTTTGTTTTGATATTTTGCCATTTTTCCTCACGTACAAATGTCACAGTTTGTAAAGTTCTTAGGTTTTTCATTTCATCCGGAAAAGTTTTTTTGTTACGTAAAATTAAAAAAAAAAAAAAAACATGAACGACTGGCTTAATTTTCTCCAAATGTTAAAGAATTTTACACAAAATAAAAGTAAAATAAGTTTTTATTTTCATTCCATCAACCACATCCGGCAACTTCTTGATATCTGGAATATTGCAGTCTCTCAGCATTTTATGCAAAGTCCCTAAATAATTTTATGCCAAGTCCCTAAATCATTTTATGCCAAGTTTCTAAATCATTTTATGCCAAGTCATTAAATCATTTTATGCCAAGTCCCTAAATCATTTTATGCCAAGTCCCTAAATCATTTTATGCCAAGTCCCTAAATCATTTTATGCCAAGTCCCTAAATCATTTTATGCCAAGTCCCTAAATCATTTTATGCCAAGTCCCTAAATCATTTTATGCCAAGTCCCTAAATCATTTTATGCCAAGTTTCTAAATCATTTTATGCCAAGTCCCTAAATCATTTTATGCCAAGTCCCTAAATCATTTTATGCCAAGTCCCTAAATCATTTTATGCCAAGTCCCTAAATCATTTTATGCCAAGTCCCTAAATCATTTTATGCCAAGTCCCTAAATCATTTTATGCCAAGTCCCTAAATCATTTTATGCCAAGTCCCTAAATCATTTTATGCCAAGTTTCTAAATCATTTTATGCCAAGTCCCTAAATCATTTTATGCCAAGTCCCTAAATCATTTTATGCCAAGTCCCTAAATCATTTTATGCCAAGTCCCTAAATCATTTTATGCCAAATCCCTAAATCATTTTATGCCAAATCCCTAAATCATTTTATGCCAAATCCCTAAATCATTTTATGCCAAGTCCCTAAATCATTTTATGCCAAGTCCCTAAATCATTTTATGCCAAGTCCCTAAATCATTTTATGCCAAGTCCCTAAATCATTTTATGCCAAATCCCTAAATCATTTTATGCCAAATCCCTAAATCATTTTATGCCAAGTCCCTAAATCATTTTATGCCAAGTCCCTAAATCATTTTATGCCAAGTCCCTAAATCATTTTATGGCAAGTCCCTAAATCATTTTATGCCAAGTCCCTAAATCATTTTATGCCAAGTTTCTAAATAATTTTATGCCAAGTCCCTAAATCATTTTATGGCAAGTCCCTAAATCATTTTATGCCAAGTCCCTAAATCATTTTATGCCAAGTCCCTAAATCATTTTATGCCAAGTCCCTAAATCATTTTATGCCAAGTTTCTAAATCATTTTATGCCAAGTTTCTAAATAATTTTATGCCAAGTTTCTAAATCATTTTATGCCAAGTCCCTAAATCATTTTATGCCAAGTCCCTAAATCATTTTATGCCAAGTCCCTAAATCATTTTATGCCAAGTCCCTAAATCATTTTATGCCAAGTCCCTAAATCATTTTATGCCAAGTTTCTAAATAATTTTATGCCAAGTTTCTAAATCATTTTATGCCAAGTTTCTAAATAATTTTATGCCAAGTTTCTAAATCATTTTATGCCAAGTCCCTAAATCATTTTATGCCAAGTCCCTAAATCATTTTATGCCAAGTCCCTAAATCATTTTATGCCAAGTTTCTAAATCATTTTATGCTAAATTCCTAAATCAGGCAGTTTTTGATGAGACACCGCTTTAAATAATATAATCTTCTATTTTCTTTAATATCAGATACATTTCCATTTGAATACACCAATTTTGATTTATTGGGACTAAAGTTTATATTTGCATCTTGTTTGATAGCAGCTTGCACAGAAAATGTTTTAACATTGAAAGTAAAAGAGCATTTTCCAGAATACAAAAATAAAATTCACTTGTATTATTTCTTAGAGGGATTTTTGCATCGCCTCTCTTTAAAACTATATCATTTACTCGACTACTGTTGTTTAGCTCCACAAAGTGACTCAGGGTCAAAACTGAAATCAAAATTGATAAAATCAGATTCCTTAGTGATTAAATGTGCATTGGAACTGTACTGGGCCCATAACCTTTTGAGTTATAAGCTATTTTAGTTTTGGAAGAAAAGAGAAATATTGTTTATAAAAAGAAATTAAAAAACATCCAAAGAAGTTTTGGAATTATAAAAGCTTAAAGATGAAGAATAGAATTTCCGGTAAGTAGCCAATCCAAATAAGTCCTGAGACAAAGAGCAGCGTTCCTTCCTGTGTGAAGACGAAAAGTTAAGTGCAAGAATTCTTAAGAGATTTTTGTTTATTTGATGGAGCGATTCTGGTTTCTGATTGATAGAGTGTGGTTCTATCTGATTGGTCAGTTTTTATCACACCTGTTTATAAATAGAACCTTATATTTTTTCATAATCATACCTCATTATAGCAAAAATATTACAACATAGTACAAAGTAACTGTTCAAATAGATGGTAACAAAGTATATTGTTAAATTATCAATAACATGGTACAACAATAAGAAATGAATATTGGATATATTTGGGAAATCCAGCAAGATATATATATATATATATATATATATATGTTAAGTTAAACTCTTTAAGTAAAGGAATTTGTCTATATAGTTATACATTTTCTTTTCATTTTATTTTTTCAAATAAACTAGCTAGCACCCACACTGATGAATGAAAACTTCTGTGTGCTCCAGACCTCAGTTCTGAACTTCATATCAAAATCATTCAAAAAGGATATCTATATAAATAAAACAGTAGATGTGTGTATGTGAAAGTATTTAACCGATAAACACTTAAACTACTGGGGCCAAATAAAACTGAAATTAACAGGAAGTAGTAATCATACACCAAGGATGGTTTATGTAAGAGTAAAATCTTTGTTTGGATGGATGAAATACTGTGTACAAAAATATATTGGCAAGCTGAAAAGCAAAATGTTCATTTAACTTGCCAACATTATTATTTTGCACATGTGCAAATTCATTCATTGCTTGAGGTAGTTTAATTTTTTTATCTTTGTTATCTGTCAATAGCTCAAACTGTAGGGAACATATAAAACTTAGAAAAGCCAAGTACGTCCAAGGATGGAATATTGCTGCCATATCTGGGCAAGAGCTGCAAAAAACAGCCTATCCTGCCTTGACAGAGTACAAAATAGACTTCGTGGCTTAGTGGGGGATGCCCTTTTCTCTACCCTGCAACCTCTCTTCCACAGAAGAGACGTTGCGAGCCTATCCTTGTTTTATCGTTATTTCCATGGCAGACGCTCGTCTGAACTTCAATCTCTGGTCCCCCCTCGCCAATCTTTCACGAAAAACACCCGTCTAGCCGAATCCACTGTGAAAAATTTTCCTCACTCTATATCTGTGCCGAGATCAAAACGTGGATTCCATGAACAAAGCTTCTTTCTTAGAATTGCACGCCTGTGGAACTCTTCTGTCTGCCTGCTTCCCACCGGACTACAACTTGGATGTCTTCAAGTTCAACGTTAACAAATTCTTAATGAACCGCCCCCTTAAGTAAACACTTCATCAAATCTCCACACTAACGTAATGTACTTGCAATAACCCTTATCCCTGAGTGGCTTCCGGGCCTTGATAAGTGGTGATCACTGTGTAAAAAAAAAAAAAAAAAAAAAAAAAAAACATGGCTAGAGCGCTAAATGTTTTGGTTTCGCTTCTAACTGATGGCATCCAAGTAATTGTTTTTTTTTTTAATTTGAAATCAGGACTATATATTAAGTACAATATAATATTCAATAGAAAATTGGCTCTGAAAAAATAAAAAAGAAATCTTCATGAATTAAAATATATTTAAGCATATTTTATGACTGTGCAAAGTTAAGAGTTAGAGAGACACAATCAAGAGGGGACGAGCTAGCGACCAGTCGATAATGGCTAGGAACATCTGAGGAAGCTGTCGGATCAATGCAGATAAGATGTGCAACTTTCCAATGGGAAAGCATCTTGAATAATGCTGCTGAAAATACAACCAAGACTTCCAGTTTCCTTGGCATGAGTTTTCTTACAGCTTTCCCGTCAAGACAAGGCCAAGATGGACAAGGTATGTTTTCCATATTGGCCAATGTAAAACCCCACAGAACCGTGTTCCGTCCCTTTTATTGTCTGTGTTATCTTTCCTGTCATAGATATATCTATGACAGGAAAGACACTCAACATCTTAGAGACAATCACAACACGTCACACACGGCAAACTATGTTACATATACACACATTGAACACGTATTAGAGACACGTCACACACCGTTAAGGAATTAAGGAGTTATATAGCCCCACCACCATTCTACCACATACTAGTTTAGTGCCGCTTATAAACTTGTTATATAGTCGACTCTATAACAATCTTTGTTCTAATTATTGCCTTGTTTTTCTTATATATTTTCCATTATATATGCTTTGACAAAGTACAAAATAGACTTCGTGGCTTGGTGGGGGATGACTTTTTCTCTACTCTGCAACCTCTTTCCCACAGAAGAGACATAGCGAGTCTGTCTTTGTTCTATCGTTATTTCCATGGCAAGTGCTCGTCTGAGCTCCATTCTTTGTTCTATCGTTATTTCCATGGCAAGTGCTCGTCTGAGCTCCATTCTTTGGTCCACCCTCACCAATCTTTTTCAAAAAACACCCGACTAGCTGAAACCACCGTCAATAATTTTCCCCACTCCTTATCTGTGCCTAAATCAAAACGTAGATTCCATGAACAAACTTCTTTCTTAGAACTGCGCACCTGTGGAACTCTGTTCCACTTGCCTGTTTCCCTCCCGACTTCAACCTGGATGTCTTCAAGTCCAACACAAACAAATTCCTGATGAACCGCCCCCCCCCTAAGTAATGACACCTTACCAATTCTCCAATACTATTGCTACACTATCCCATTGATTACTGTACACACAATAACCCTTATCCCCGAGTGGCCATTGGGCCTTGATAAGTGGTGAACTCCATGTAAAAAACATAATAGATGAAAATCAACTCTATCCATGCACTCAGCATACACAAATTATTCACTGCTGAGATCCTTATCAATGCTAATGCACTATGATTTTTTAAATGACAACCTTTGTATTTATTTATATAGGATTACTAAATTAAATACTGCTTAGAAATTATAAAAATACATGCGTAATTACACATTTCACAAGAAAACAAAAATACATTTTTAAAGTGATAATTTGCATGATAAGAAAAGAAAAAAAATAGCAATGTTCACATGATAACTTGCATCCGGAAATGGTGGCTAACTTTACTGAATGATTTTTATTTTCTTTTTATAGCAGAAATCATTGTGAGAAAGATGATTCATAATTGGTTCTCTAACCTGAAGCTTGCAAATTTATATTTTTTTGTTTTTGTGTCTCATACCGATGTTAGACATTTTGTGATTGACCCACTTCCATCTGTTGACATTTAACTTGCACTAATCGCTGAGAAAAGGTTGTCATAAACTGGTCCTCTCCATGTCTTGGCCAACCAACCATATGGATTTTGACCACTGACATTGATGTGGAACATTTTTTAGGTTGGTTGGTTGTTTTTGTTTTACGGCATATCAACCCTTTTTCGGGTTATTTAATGCCGAATCCAAAGATTTTGAAGAAAATTTTTTTAATAGAGTATATTTGTTGTTTTCACGTCAGTTTCTATTTAACCCATAGTTGGGACCCTAACAGGTACTACCACTCCAGGTTAGAGTGGACCTGGGAGCAATGGTAATTAAAGGGTGGCTCCACACTCCCCAAAGCCCACAAGCTGGGGCCTCACCACTGGCTTAAGGTCATATCCAGGACCCCCATTAAGGGACTTTTATCCTCTGCAGGGAGGTGCAGGGAAGCAGTCGGCGTATTCTAATGTCCCACCGACAGGGCCCATTTTTTAGGTGAGGATCAATAATTTGTTTAATTTGGATCGTTTGGATTACTGTTCTCATTTTGGTTGCTATTCTCACAACGCTTTGGCCAACGTAACACCCGACCTATTTTTGGTGTATCTTCACAATGGCTGTTATCGGTGAAAAAGAAAAATGTTTTTATTTTTTTCATTAAAAAACATTGTGAGAATAACAACCAAGATGAAAACCTTAGTTCAACAAATCCAGATAATAAAAATTATTAATGCTCATCTCAAAAATTCAGAAACATTTTAACAAATTGGGACGGACCTGAATTGAACAAAAAAACTCAACGCTCTTTTCGTTTTAAAAGAACATCACACAATTTGAACTTTAATGATTACAGCCGAGTAGAAATAAAATAAAAACATTTTTTTCGTTTGCCATTCACCAATAACATCCATTTAAATCAGGAAAAAGTGAAAAATAAAATGAGTAGAATTTCTCTTACATTTTTCTACCCCCCTCCCATTTTTTCAGTCTATTTCTGCCCAGTTTTCATAAAAAAAAAAAAAAAGCAAAAGTTTCTGTGAAGATATTGTGTAGGTAAAATAAAAAATTAGTTGAAAGATTTCAAAATTGCTTCTTGTATAAAAAAAAAAAAAAACATCCGTTTTATTTACTGATGTTTTTTTATCATCTGTACTAAACGTCTTTCGATGTAGTTTTAAAAGAAGGTTTCTTGTTTTGTTTTTTTTTGTTTTTTGTTTTTGTTAATTTGAGATTTTTTAAAGTAATTATTACCCAAGAAAGTTTGGCCTGTTTCATTAGACACTCTAAAGATAAGTACACTAATTCGGGTTTACATAGTTGTATATTCGGTGGCTCCAAATCATTCAAGCATAATCATAAAAAGTGATTGTCAAGGTCAAAAGGTCAGACTTAAGTAATCAGAATCATTATCAACTAAAATTTTAAAGCAAGAAATATATATATATATATATATATATTAAATTGTAATTCAATGAATTTCAAAAAACTCTCATTGAAATGAAATGAATTGGTTGAGTTTCATATCAAAGAATTTTTATTATTCTAAGCAAGACAAAGAATGTTTTAGAAAGTTTATCTCCTTAACCTATAGGGTTTCGATGTCTACCATCTCATCAGAGGAGTGAAAATATTAGCAAATAGTTATAAAGGTATGCACCCTATTTGCTAAAGTCAGTGAGACATGGAAAGTCAAAGTGAAAATAATACATTTATCAGAAGTCCTGGATCAACAAAAACATTCGTATCCTTTTTCTACAAATACAGGACTTCTGATAAATGTATTATTTTCACTTTGACTTTCCATGTCTCACTGTCTTCAGCAAATAAGGTGCATACCTTTATAACTATTTGCTAATATTTTCACTCCTCTGATGAGATGGTAGACATCGAAACCCTATAGGTTAAGGAGATAAACTTTCTAAAACATTCTTTGTCTTGCTTAGAATAATAAAAATTCTTTGATATGAAACTCAACCAATTCATTTCATTTCAATGAGAGTTTTTTGAAATTCATTGAATTACAATTTAATTTATTTGCTCTATCTTGCATATCGAGCAATTCTTGTTTAGATGGGATAACTTATAGAATATTACTGCCAGTAATATTTTGTAAACCAACAATCTCACGTTTACATAACCACTGATTGTTAAATAAAAACTATTCCGAAGTTATATATATATATATATTTTGTATTGGTGTGTGTGTATAATTCTCCTACAGTCAACACCACTGGACCTATCATAATCAAACTTGGCATGATGAGTGTCCTTTACCTAGGGATGGTGCACACCATTTTTCAAGGTTAAGGTCAAAGGTCATAGCCTATGTATACAGGATGGAACGATAAATTTATCACCCTAAAGAAAACACTACAGGTCTATTTTAAAACTTTTATTGAAAAAAAAATCAATTGATTTTGTAGTAGAGCTGACATGTATTCAATGTAGCCACCTTCAGCCTCAATCATCACCTCAATACCAGTCCGGAACTGGGAACATGCCCCTTTTTCACAAGCCAGTGGGAGCTCAGCAAATGAGAGAAAAGTACAAAGTTGTAGCACTTTTTCTGAAGCCAAGCCTGGCTCTCTCTGGATTTGTGGGCCAACGCAGAGTCCTGCTGCCACCTGAATACACTTTTTTTTTTTTTTTTTTACATGAAGGTCACCACTAATCAAGGCCCAGAGGCCACCCGGGGATAAGGTTTTTTTGATTTTTTTTAAATTACATTTTCACCCCAAACAAGGCACATTGCCACTTTGGTGTAGGGGGCTACTATTAGGGGCAGCAACTTATTTTGTGTACAGTAATCAATGGGATAGTGTTGCAGTATTCATTAGTATTGGATATTTGATAAAGTGTCATTACTTATGGGGAGGGGCGGTTCATCAGGAATTTGTTTATGTTGGACTTGAAGACATCCATGTTGAAGTCAGGAGGAAAACAGGCAAGCGGTAGAGAGTTCCACAGGCATGCAGTTCTAAGAAAGAAGCTTTGCTCATGGAATCTACGTTTTGATTTAGGCACAGATAAAGAGTGAGGAAAATTATTGATAGTGGTTTCAATTAAGGGGTGCTATAATCTGTGGTCTCTCCTCGCCAAACTTCCATGGAAAACACTCATCTAGTTGAAACCACTATCAATAATTTCCCCCACTCTTTATCTGTGCCTAAATCAAAACGTAGATTCCATGAACAAAACTTCTTTCTTAGAATTGCATGCCTGTGGAACGCACTTCAGTTTTCCTGCTTTGCAACTGACTACAATATGGTTGCTTTCAAGTATAATGTAAACAAGTTCTTGATGAACCGTTCCCTTAAATAATTCAATTTACCATATTTCCACTGTACTAATGATTGCTACGACATTGTCTTATTGACTACTATAGACTCATTAACTTTTATCCTCAAGAGGTCTCCAGGACTTGATAAGTTGTAACTCCTTTGTTAAAAAAAAAATAAAAATAAAAAAATAAAAAATAAAAGAAAGGCTGAAATGCCCAATTATTTTCTAAATAAATATAAAGCTGTTTCTTGTACTCATGGTCAAGTCAAAATGCCTTATTTGAAGTTAATTCCATTTAACACAATAAACATGCCATTTTTTTTATACTATGCATATTGGATATCGGCTGCAAAGCTAATTTGCATATTGGTTTTGAAAAATGACATTTTCTTAATTAACTATTATTTGTCATAGTGCTTTTCTTTTAATTCTATGATTGTTTGGATTTTGTAATGTTTCTATTTTGTAATGTTTTATTTCCTGGACAAATTTTTAGCATTTGTAGTCAAATGTTCCTTTCTTTAGAGGGATGGACTTTATTTTCAAAAAGTTGTGATCTATTTCTAAACTATCAAGTGAAAAGGCATTTTTTTTACCATTTATCGAGGCCTGAAGGCCACTTGAGGATAAGGGTTAACATTTCTTTTCTTTCTTTCTTCATTGTCAAATTTGAAAGTCAAAAAAAAAAAAAAAAAAAAATGTTGACTTCAATTTATAAATGTGAAAGATTGTGTTAGGTATGAATCAAACATTATTTTAAATAACTCCTTCAATGAGTTCAAGTATTTCAAACTTCAAAAGTGATAGGGAGCCAGCTAGTAGCTCAATAAACTTTATTTTCATGGCAAATACTATATCAATTGGCTACCTATCTTAAATGATCTTACCCCGGACTGCCGCACTATGGTTTAAGATGTGATGCATGTCAGGGAAAACGGCTCAACCCAACCAGGGTAAATACTATCATAAATAATACATACGATTAGCTGCCGAGTGGAAAGGCAACCTAATAATCAGCTGCTCTGTGTTTTAAGACAATTTAATAACAATGCACAGGTGAGGCAAACAACAGATGCCTGCACTTGGCATGGTTACAACTAAAATACTAATATCTATATCAGTTATCAGGACAGCAAAAAGAAACAGGGAAAGAGAAATAAAGAAACCCTATATTGAAACGGATCGAGAAAGACTCGAGTTTCAAGCTAACAATTGACAACTGTTACAGGTTCAAAAGAAAAAAGTAAATAAAAACAAATGAATAGAATTTAACACAAGAATAATTAGAGAAATTTCAAGTTTATATTCATAATTCAATGGAACGCCATCTACATTTACGTGAGAGTTATAGCCATCATCTTTAAAAATGATGGCCCTATATCTATTATCTATAAATATAAAAGCGAAAATGTATGTATTTATGTATGTATGTATGTATGTATGTATGTATGCTTCTCCTCAATGTCCACAAAAGGCTTCTTTCAGAGAAGCGCTCGCTCGCTTCACAACTTCTTAAAACTTTTTATATCATCTATGAATTGTAATATCTCACACTTAACCACGGAGCTCGCCTGTCTATTTAATTTTATTGACTTTCAAACGTTAATTATTCCACATTTCCCGCATCGGCACACGTTACATTCGGTTTTCGGTATAACCAAAAAGCGAAACTTGACTCTAATCACAGGCCCAGAGCCAGTGGTCTCTAGAGAGCTAAGTAACGTTTGGTCAATGTCGACTTCGTCATATCAGACGGTAGCTTTCATTTCGAGACGAGGGAGCGGGTTTTTAAAAACGATTTATTGACCTCATTAAAAACTGTCCTGCACAAAATGCTAACTGCTGAATACCTATCGCCGTCACGTCAATCAAAAACGTGCACCTGTTTTCTTTTCACACTTTACTATTTTCCAACTGCGCGTCGTCAAGGCTTCGTTTTTTTTTTTTATGGGTGTCAAGGCTTCGGGTTTTTTTCACACACACCTACAAACACCCGGGCAACGCCGGGTACCCCTCGCTAGTACTACATAAATGAGCACTCCCAATTCAGATAAAAAGATGTTGTGAGGCAAGACTTGGAGATGATGGAGATCAATATTAGGTCTTGGGAGAGTATTGCAGAATTATTGCTGGTTTTGCACGCACGCATATGGAGCTTGGTGCACACACGCAAATATTGTTGACAAGTCTTCAAACCAAGAAATGTCATCAGAAATGTACAAAAGATTTGGAACGCAACATTCTTCAGCCGACCAAGTTTTCAAAGATGTAAACAACCACTTGGAATGTGACTTTGATTTGATAATCATGAAGATGTGTCAATATAAACAAATGAATGCAGGTAAAATGGACAGAAAGAAGAGAAAAGACAGCAAAGGAAGCCGATCTTTGTCGGTCATCAACAAGCCACTTGCTACTGAACATCTTTCTCTCTCTCTCTCTCTCTCTGTGCATACTGTGGAAGTAATATTGAGAGAAAGAAATTGTCATTTTTTTTTTATATATATACCCAAAATTGACAGTGTTTGCTATATACATTCACCAAGCATTTTGACATACAATTTATGAGTAAATAGACAACATGGTTAAAAAAACAATAGTACTACAGCGTAGCATAACACGAGGTGGCAAGGATAGAGACTTTTAAAAAGCATGTGTGTGTGAAAAGACTTTGGAAAAATAATTAAATGCGTTGTTTTTAAAAAACACAAATAAATGCATTTCATTTGCACTTTTAAAAAATATGCAGAATCGGATTTTGATTTCTTTTATTTGTTCCTGTGACGTTACAACAATAACAACAACAACAGATTCTGCTGTTCTTGCAACAAGCAGTCGGGTTCTGGCCAAGCAGACAGCCGGGACAACTAGGCTAAGGATGTCTCATCTGTAGTCGGCCCTGACCGACAGATGTTTATTACTATAAGAGTTGATCAATGTTGATTTTCCCAATGTTTTCACTTTGTATTTTAACAGTAATGTGCTGATAGCTGTTTAATTCTGTGAAAACTATGAATTTAATTTTAACAAATCCTAGAGAAATTTTATGCATTCTCTGAGAAACTTATTACAATTCCAACAATAAGATTTAAAAAATAAATAAAATAAAATGTAAAAAATCTGATAAATATGTAAATAGTCCTTATATTTTGTTTTAATTGCGAATTAAACAACTTCTTGTCGAATGGTTTATGTGATCAATATTCGTATGCATTTTAAAGAATAGTTAACCCTAAAATGCCGCTTTTGATATTCCAAGACACCTTGTACCAATAAAAGGCAACAATGAGATTTTCAGCTGCGATCCCTTAATCTTAGTCATCTGTATATATAGAGCAAAAAAATGTATTTCCCTGGTATTTGCTGCAAAATAAAACTGTTCACAAAAAAATTACAAAAGACGATGTGCAAGTCAGGTCAACTATGGAGATGGAGAATCTATACTATCAGTTTTTGTGTACTGATATTCATATTAAAAACCCTTTTTCTATTTATTTAAAAAGAAAATACAACTTCGTTATATATGGGTCGTGGAATTGTGTTCATCTGCAAAAGATCTAATTTGCATATTTTTTTAAACATTCGTTTTACCTAGAAAATTCCATGATTAGTTTTGTTTTTTTTTTTCGTTTTTCTTATAGGATGATCATCTTTAATTATTATGAGTAATTATTTTCATGCAGATATTCTACATGATTTATACTTGCATAATATTTGCATAAAAAAGGTTAAAGTAAATACAAATCTCTTTCTATATATATTTATGCATGCGTATATATATTTGTTTAATAAATTTTGCCTACCAAACTGTCAGTTTTTGGTCAACAGACATGAAACTTAATATATAGGGTATTCGAACCCAAGCAAAATTTTATATTTGGATTTTAGCCAGGGAAAACTGTTGCAAAAGTGTGAAAATTAAAAAAATGGAATTTGCTAGGTAAAAGTTGAACGACGCCCTTACGAATATGCATGTGTAACGTAATAGCTATTGGTTCATGTTTTAATTTTTAGCCTTGTAGCAAACATATCTTCATAGCTCAAAGGAAAAAGTAAATCGTAAGCTAAACGTTTCAGTTTCGATTCTTAGTGATGGTGCACAAGTTTTTTTTTTTATCTTTAAATCATTACTATATATTGCGTCCAATATAATACAAAATCTGCATTAATCAAAATATCATATTTAGCATATTTTACGATCGGGCAATGCTCGGCCGCCTGCTAGTAAAAAAGAAAAGAGAGAAATAAGAACTCGCACATCTGCCGCGGTTTCTGTGTGCATTGCAGTTGCCGTGCAGAGAACTTTTTCAGGGCAGGTGCTCAAGTGAGAAAAAAAAATACAGCAAAAAATATAGTAATGAATACTGTCTCAGTGGGGAACAGGCCTATAATACTTTCCTCTGAAAAGAGCACTTTTAAAACAGGAGTAAAAGAGGCAGGTGCTTGGGCACCCCTAGCACTCCAATTCTGCATGTCCCTGGTGCATTGAAATGCAGTTTTTATTTTGCAATAAAATTAGTTTGCATCCTCGGAATACAGAGGTAAGATTTTTGTGCTTTTAGATTATGTATCTGATGCAAGACATAAATATTAACATCTCTGCTTAATAAGAGAAAATACATGCTAAAATATAACTTAGTTCTGTGATTGAGCTATGTTTGTGATGTAATGAACACAAGTAAATCCAGGTCTTTCCCCTCCTTTAAGAATACGATTAGCTGGTTAAGCCATAAATACTGACCGAAAGAATTACTTGGATAGATGTTGAAAGTTTCACGCTAAGTATACCAGCTTTGACCACAAACACTCGTTCAGTAAGGAGACTCACCAAATTATTAATCAAAATTGTAGCAAGGCCCACTCAGCTACTTCAAACGATAAATCCCTTTTGTGAGACACATCAGTTAAAAAAAAAAAAAGAAAAAAGAACAAGTCATCTCTCTTAGATATCTATGTACTTTTCTCAATATATCGATTCAAACACTAATATTTTTTATGTCTTTGAGAGCATTTAAAGAATTACTTTATTTAGCATGGCGATCTAGCTTACATGTGTTTGCATACACCACAGAGAAACATGTAAATTAGATAGCAAAATAAGTCTTTACTTTGTCATGTATGGCAGGTTTTGTAAATTTAACATTTTTTTGTTAGTTTTAATCAAGCATTCATCCTTTCCCCAGAATATCTATTAAAAAAAATTTTTTTTTTTTTCCTTTTTTCTAAATGGCAAGAAGAAAAAGGATATTTTATGTTTAACAATATCATATTCGTTGTAATAGATGCTAAACTGATGAATACGGAAAAGATCCATTTCCTTTCTCCATTATTCTGCTGGCATCACTGGAAAAAAATGGTTTTATCATATGAAGTAGTCATATTTCAACTTTTCACTCATAAAAATCCAAATCCTCTTTACACCTATGTGTGAAGAATAGAAATAAGAATCTAAAAATCTTTTCAAGCAGCAAAGAAATATTCTTTTATCACTTTTCACAAAATGACAAATGTCAGTCATGTGACTAAAAACTTTGAATTACATTCACACCCAGTGCAGGATTTATTGTGGGAGCCAATCAGTTTTCAATATAATTTAAAACTAAAGCTTCTTCAGTTTTCATCCTGTCAGTTCAGAGAAGCCATTTTTTTTAGAGAGAAAACATCTGATCTCTCACCCTGAAAAACATAATTTTAGAAACCCAAAGACATATACAAAAGATATAGTTCTTTGAACTTTAAACTCTGCCAGCAATCATGTCAACAAAATAAACATTTCACTTTTTACTTAAAAAAATATGAAACTCTCACCAATGCCTATCGATCTACTTCACAAACAAGTATTCATCTCCTGACAATATTTCATTAAAATGTTTTTTAAAAACAAAATAAATTTTAAACACCTGATCAATGCTAGGAAAGTACGGTTGACGTCTAAATGAAATAATTACAAATAAAGATACTTGATTGTTCCACAATAAAAACCATGCACAAACAAGTTTGTAGATGAATATCTTCACTTGACAATGCAAGATAAAAGTTAAAATGACAAACTCGACTAAACTTACATTTCTGGATTTTTTAAATGAGGATTGATTATCCGTATTGTTTGGATTTTTCAAACTACTGTTCTCATCTTGAGCGTTATTTTCACAACATCTACAAAGACTTATAGCATAGTGGATGAAGTATTTGATAAAATTCAGTTGTAAAGTTATTCTTCTGGAGGTTAAAGGTTTAATCCTCAGTACAGATGACACTCAAAATACAACTGAATTACTTAGAACTTCTATCCAGTCATAGCTGAGAGAACAAGAACATGCTACATGTGTGGACAAAGTAAAGACTTCCATTCAAAATTCCATGCAAAAACGGTCCTCTCGTGATGACGACCGGTTCTACGCATGCGTCAGATGACATCATGACCTGATTTACTTTAAATAGTTGAAGAATTGACTAAATTTCATGTATGTCATGTTAGCTCAGTTGGTTAGCGCGTTGGTTCATTATCTAAACGTTTTGGGTTCGAATCGTGGTGTGAGATGTATTTTTTTTCGATTTTTTAAATTTAAATATTAAAACATTGTTATTTAAGCCATTTTTTACGTAATGTTCATTTTTCTGTTTTTTTTGTTTTTTTTTACTTCGCTTATCCACCCCCGACCACACACCCAAAAACACCTGGGTACCCACCAATTTTTTAAATTTTAATATCGAAACAGGCTTATTTAAGCCATTTTTCACGTGCTCGTTTTTCTGTTTTCTTTTTTCGATTTTTACATTTAACATCGTTCGTTTGCCTTACGTTAGTTTTTTTTGTGTTTTTTTTTTTTTTTCGAGGTTTTGATTACCCCCGCCCCGCTTAAGTTTTAACGTTCGTATTTATGTTTTCTTTTTTTACTTCGCTTATAACAAACAAACCTGGTCATTGACCTCATTTGCTGAATAGCTATTGCTTATGTCATCGTAACTCTCTATGACTCCCGTGCAGGCACCTGTCAATTTGGTTCTTACTTAAATAAATTCAAACATCTTTCAGTAGCTCATTCTGGCTGGCCGAACGGTTCATGTTTTTTTTCACGTTTTATTTTCAAACTCCACCTCATGGCTCACGGTTTCTTTTTTATTTAACAGCACACACATCTCCAAACACCTGGGCAACGCCGGGTACCCCCGCTAGTCTATCTATATATATAAAAGGCAAAATGTGTGTGACCATTTCGTGTATGTCTTCAAAAGGCTTTTCTCGCACACGGTTCCGATGTCGTTACGATCGCTTACAACTGTTTATATGGGTCCTAAATAATAATATGTACGATTTGGGAAAGTGCGTCGCATCTAGATTTATTTACGTCGACTTTTACAAAATTATTGCTATTTTGGCTTCTCGCATATTGATGAGGCTTTTTCGTATAAAAAGCGAAACTAATTCAAAGTTAACAACGAACAACGTAATCAGCTTTGATCAATGTTGTACATCAGACAATTGTTATTCAATCTGGACAATTGGGAGCTGGTTCCCCTCACCCCAACATCTGTTGGGGGAAAAAAACAAAAACAGTCAAACTTGGGTAAACAACTGCGTGGCTTCTATTTGACCTTCTTAATTAGGTCAAATGGAAGCAGCAGAGTTAACTTTTATTGCGCACGCCTGTTTTTATAGTTTAATAAATAAATTCAAACCTGAGTATGTTGTATGTATGTCGCAGTGGCCTAATGGGTAACGTCGACCGTTTTTTTTTTTCACACATTAATTTCCAACTCAAGGGTACGGGTTCGATTCTCATACTTAGTTTTACGAAGTTTTGATTTACCTCAAGACACCCGGGCATCGCCGGGTACCCCTCGCTAGTATATATATAAAAGCGAAAATGTGTGTATGTATGTATATTTGTTTGTGTGCTTGTATGCCTTGCAAAAACTTTCGACACGGGTCACGGACTTTCGCCAGATCAGTATCATTTTAAAGCTCGATCCTTCGCCCGACAAATATCGAAAAATTGGCCAAAAACTTTAATTCCTTCACCCTAAAATGATCAGTTTTCTACAGGGTGGGGGGTGGGGGGTCAGCAAAAACCGTCCTCTCACGACGAGTTCGCTTCTACGCATGCGTCATACGACGTCGTAACCTGATTTCCTTTAAATATTTGAAAAAACAACACAATTTCGTGGACGTTGTCTTAGCTCAGTTGCTTAGAGCGCTGGGTCATTATCTAAAGGTTTTGGGTTCGAATCGTGGTGTGAGATGTCTTCTTTTTTATTTTTTTCGATTTTTTAAATTTTAATATTGAAGCAGGGTTATTTAAGCCATTTTTCATGTAACGTTCATTTTTTCTGTTTCACGTTTGCCTCATGTTGGTTTTTTTACTTCGCTTATTCTTAGATTTTCATTAACACCCCCCAACCCCACCAACTACACCTCCCCCCAAAAACACCCGGGCAACGCCGGATACCCCCCCCCCCGCTAGTATAATATAAAACTTTGCACCATCCGGGCATCATTGCTTGCTTTAATTTTATTTCTTATCTTATGTATAAACGGCTGTCTGTCAGTCTGTCTCGATATTTTCAAATTATCTCCTGAAACTAAAAGTCGCAGAACGACGTTAGTGGCCTCAAACGATTAGATTTTTTATGGGCTGTTTTTTACGGGTCTTTAGCCGGTTAAAATTGTTTTTAAGGGGTCAAAAATTGGTTAGTAAAAAAAAAAAAAAAAAAATTGAAGAAATTGTTAAACATTTTGTAAATTGATTTTAGTTTATTTTTAATCACTTTATGTGTGTCACGTTCGTACAATGGTAACGTTACAAGCTTTGAATGCTACAGTTTCAGTTTCAATTATAGCTGATGGCACGTAAATATTTTTTTTTTTTACTTTTGAAATCCCGACCATAATAATATATACAAAATCTGGACGAATTAAAATATCATATTTAAGCGTATTTTACATCTGGGGGAAAGCCCCCCCCCCTCACTATGATAAAGTCAGATGAAATCCTATTGAATTGTCATGTTAATTCCAATTCATTCTCTACATAGAAACAAACCTATTAAATGATTAAAAGATAACCATTCTGCATTTATTTAACAAGTGAATCAACTAAAACCTTCTACATCTATATATGGAAAAGCGAAAATGTATGTATGTATGTTCGCTTTTTGTGTATGTCCACAAAAGGATTTTTTTCGGTGGCTTCTCGAGGCCGTCGCTCATTTTTAAAACTTTTTATATCACGTCAAAATCATAATATCTACAAGTTACAAACAGAGGTCGCCCCTCTATTTAATTTGCCTGACTTTGAAACGATAAATATTCAGCATTTTGGGATCGCCGAATATTGCTTTCGCTTTTCGGTATAAAAAAAGCAAAACTCGATTCGAATCCTGGCCCAGGGCCAGTGGTCTCTAGAAAGCGATGTAACGTTTGGTCAATGCCAGCTTACCGCCGTCATATCAAACGGTTGCTTTCATTTCGAGACAAGACACTCCCCTAATAAACGGGAGGAGCTGATTTTCCCCAAAATTAGGTAAAAACAAACAAACCGGGTTATTGACCTCATTAAAAACTGTCCCGCAGAAAATCTTAAAAGCTGAATAGCTATTGCTTACGTCGTCGTCATAACGCTCGCACAAAATGTTAACTCTACGACTTTCACTTGACGTCATTAAGTGCAGGCACCTGTCGATTCTCTTTTTACTTAAATAAATTCAAACTTCTTTCAGTAACTCATTCTTGCTGGCCGAGCGGTTAACGTGTCATGTTTTTTTTTCACACTTTATTTTCCAACTTTGTCCCAGGGCTTCGGGTTCGATCCTACCAACTTACCAAAACTTTTTTTATCCCCCCCCCCCCCGGGTTTCTTTTTGATTTAAGAGCACACATACCTCGTAACACCCGGGCAACGCCAGGCACCCCCGCTAGTCTATATATATATAAAAGTGAAAATGTGTGTATGTATGTCTGCTTTTTGTGTATGTCTGCAAAAGGCTTTTTTCCGGCGGGTTCTCAAGGCCGTCGATCATTCTTAAAACTTTTTATATCACGTCTAAACGATAATATCTACGACTTAATGAGGGTCGCATGTGTATTTAATTTGCCCGACTTTTACCAACTCACCACGTCTTCAAAAAGTGAATGATGGAGCGGGAAAAACAGTAACTGGCTTGCCGCGCAAAACTAGATCAAATATCAAGCCTCACACCTGTATATTTCCTCGCACCTGTATATTTCACTTTATAATCCTTAACTGAACACGCTTATCGGTTCCTCTCCCTTCATGGCCAAGATGTTTTTTTCCTCTTCGCATCAAGGCTTCGGGGTTCAATCCTACTTTCCTACTAAAATTCTTCTTTTACACCTCCAAACACCCGGCCAAGGTTTTTTTTTCTTTTAACACGCACACCTCCAAACACCTGGGTAACGCTGGGTACCCCCCCCTCCCCGCTAGTATTATATTAAAAACCATTCAGTATTTCAATTTATAAGCTGAGAAATCAGAATACCGATACAGTAGAGAAAAGCAAACTACCTTTTTTTAGGGCTTTCTCCACTAGATTACAAAGTCATTTTTGTACTCGTAGGAAAGCAACACCTCGAGAATTTGTGATAGTACTTGGACAGATTTGATTTGTACAGAGGAAGAGGATTACATCAGACATGGAGTAGTTTTTGTGGTGGTAGAATCATCTAATCATTAATTCAGTAAGTTTAGCAATGGATTTGATATGTGCTTCATCTCAAGTCTAAAGTGAAGGTCAGTCTTAGAAGTTTATCAACAAGAAAGCAATTTAAATTTGAGCGAAGTGAAAATCTAGGCTTTGATGGTGAAAGGAACGGAGAAGTTAATACATTAAATACCAATACAGAACTTTTTTTCTTTTTTACATAGGCATCACCACTTATCAAGGCTAAGAGGCCACTCGAGAATAAGGGTTAAAGAGTGTACAGTAGAAATTGGACAATATAGTAATCGTTAGTAATAGAAATTCGGTAAATTTGTTAACTTATATGGAACGGCTCATAAAAAAACTTGCTTACATTAGACTTGAAGACAACCATATTGTAGTCAGCTGGAAAGCAGGAAAACGGAAGACAGTTCCATAGGCGTGCAGTTCTAAGAAAGAAGCTTTGCTCATGGAATCTATGTTTAGGTTTTGGCTCAGATAAAGAGTGGGGGAAATTATTGATAGTGTTTTCTGCTAGTCTAGTGTTTCTTGTGAAAGTTTGGCGAGTGAGGACCATAGATTGGAGCTTAGCCGAGCACTTGTCATGAAAATAACAATAAAGCAGAGATAAACTCACAACATCTCTTCTGTGAGAAAGAGGTTGCAGGGAAGAGAAAAGGACATCTCCTACGAGGATACGAAGTCTATTTTGAACTCTATCAAGGCAGGACAAGTCCTTTCTAGCAGCTCCTGCCCAGATGTGTCAACAGTACTCCATCCTTGGACGAACCAGGCTCTTATATAGATAGAGGATTGCATCAGCAGTGAGATATCTACTGGATCAATAGAAAAATCCCACCATTTTTCCAGCAGCTTTGGCAACAGATTTGATGTACGTGTTCCATTTAAGATCAGGAGTAAAGGTCAAGCTCAGAAGCTCGTCAAAACATGAGGCATCCCCAAGACGAGAGCCATTCATTTCAATTGATGCCAGATGGGAATCAGAGCGTTGATGACGTGAAGATAAAAGCTTGAAGTAATTTTGCTCATCATCATAGGTTTAACATTTGTTTTAAATGCTGGCAGGTGTCGGACAACTAAGAAATTAACTTCCAAACTAACTTAGCTCTGGCCAGGTCTTTATTCTTCTTTCAAGTCCATTATTATCATTTTCGACCCATTTTCCTTGGCTTTCCCCTGCGAGCTAAACTTGTTATCTCAACTGTTCTATATCTGCTAACCTAAGAACTCTCATCCATTCTTTAAATGTGACCATACCAACAAAGTCTCCTGTTCTGCACACATCTCCTCATACAGTCTAGAATGTGATACTCTCGGGGGGAAAAGTAAATACAAGTTCCAATATCTGGTAACATACAATACGAATTGCCAATGAATCTACATTTTTTAAATAAAAATCTAAAATAAATCTACATTTTTTAAATAAAAATCTAAAATGAATCTACATTTTTTAAATAAAAATCTAAAATGAATCTACATTTTTTAAATAAAAATCTAAAATGAATCTACATTTTTTAAATAAAAATCTAAAATAAATCTACATTTTTTAAATAAAAATCTAAAATGAATCTACATTTTTTAAATAAAAATCTAAAATGAATCTACATTTTTTAAATAAAAATCTAAAATGAATCTACATTTTTTAAATAAAAATCTAAAATAAATCTACATTTTTTAAATAAAAATCTAAAATGAATCTACATTTTTTAAATAAAAATCTAAAATGAATCTACATTTTTTAAATAAAAATCTAAAATGAATCTACATTTTTTAAATAAAAATCTAAAATAAATCTACATTTTTTAAATAAAAATCTAAAATAAATCTACATTTTTTAAATAAAAATCTAAAATAAATCTACATTTTTTAAATAAAAATCTAAAATGAATCTACATTTTTTAAATAAAAATCTAAAATAAATCTACATTTTTTAAAATAAAAATCAGGTGCATCGAACTTGGGGAATCTGCATGGAATTTCAAATGGAACCCTTTATTTAATCCATGGGAGTAGCATGCTCTTGTTCCATCAACCATAATCAAGTCTTAAGTAATCCACAATTATATTCTTAGTATCACCCGCATTTAGGTTTCAAGCTTCAGCAAACTTATTTAGAACTGAATTTACCTAATACTTTATCCGTTATGCCATGGGTTCTGTTAGAAATTCTATACAGATCCCTGAGCTCAACAGAAAGATTCCAAAGTTTAACAAGATAAACCTAAATGTCGAAGGTTACATCGGCTTAAACATTGTGTGTGAATAATGTTCAAGCTGAAAAATGGTGCAAATAATTGAATTGAAATGTTTAGAAATAAAAAAAAATATATCTTGCAAATGTTAGAAAAATGAAAAACTTAAAACATTACGAACAGATTCAATCTAATCTTCACGTCAAACTTTGTGATGATGTTAATGTCACTTCTAAGCATTTCTAGTTTCTTATCCATATTATCCTATACCTCTATAAGGCAACCATTCGCCCATGTATGGAGTACTGTTGTCACATCTGGGCTGGTGCATCTGCTGCTTGTCTCTCGCTCCTGGACAGGGTTCAAAAAAGAGTCGCCAACCTGATAGGTCCTGAACTGTCATCTAAGCTTCAACCTCTGTCCCATCGACGAGATGTTGCATCCCTCTGCCTGTTCTACAAATACTTTAATGGTGAATGCTCTGACGAACTGCAAACACTTGTACCTCCCCGACGTAACTACCCCCGACAAACCCGACAAGCTACTAAGTCTCATCCCTTTACAGTAGAGATCCCTAGGTGCAAGAAAGCCTTTTACTCCAATAGTTTCTTCCCCAGAACTGCGGGTCTTTGGAACTCCCTTCCGGGATTCTGCTTTCCCAACTGCAATGATATGCAGAAGTTCAAGTGTAATGTTAACAAACATCTTTCTACTCTTCTCCCTTCATAATGACCCCGCTAATTAATTCCCTAATAGTAGCCCACTGCTTCAAAGTGGCACTGTGCCTTGTTTGGGGTGAAAATTGAATTAAAAAAAAAAAAAAAAAAAAAAAAAAATATTGCCAGTTAATGCCATGTAGATCTGCTAGTAACTATATGCACATTAGATATTTTGAAATAGTTTCTCTGAACTCTAAACCATGAGTCTTGCTTTAAAAATAGATTATAAAAATAAGCCTGATTATTTATATATTACTAAAGCTTATCTTGCTCATCACCATACACCCTTCGCCTGTGCATGAATGGTTGAAATGGTGGTAGCAAAAACAGATGACGTAAATAGTGTACGATAAAAGAAGTAGAGAGAATCAAATAACACAAATAACATTGGGCCAAGATTACAGTGTAGTATCTGTTCTGATGTTACAATAACCTTTTCTATCCTCAGTCAGTGGGGTAGAAATCCTTCATGACTGAGAATTTTTACTTTTGTTCCCATCCAGAGGACCACCTTTTGGGAGCTTGATTTTCCCCCACATTAAAAACCAAACTTGTGTCTAACTCTGCCCTTGTGGGAAGGCACTGTGCGATGGATCGGAGTTTGACAGAAATATTCCCAAGTTCAGAGGTTATATCAACTGAAACGTGAAAAATGGCACTCAAGACAAGAACAGTAGTTTAATGAATCCAAATAATGTGAATGATAAATCCTCATCTCAAAAATCAGAAGCATAATTGTATTTGGGGTTGGCTTTCGGCGAGTTTTCAGTTGAGGGCAGATGTGAGTTTGACACAAACTCAAGTTGTGACTGAGTAGATAAACATGAACTGATGTCCATTGATGAACTTTGCCTCAACCGAACGTAGACGTGGATCTTAATGTGTAGCAGGCTAACAGAATCACACAGAGTGCAAACTGATATTTGCTGAATGTTCTGGAGTTTGCATTTCGTGTTGTATTTTATTATTTTCATACTTATGAACCATGCCCCCCCCCCTTCGGCAGCCACCAACGTGAGAGATGACAAAGCCAGAAGAGAAAACTACGAAAACAACATTGGGGTTAGCATTTGGTGTCTAACAACGTGGTACACATGTTATTACACTGGAAAGTCAGTTTGTATAATATCAGAAAATGCACGACTCCTAAATAAGGGAAAAGTGACATTAAATGAATAGAAGAAGAATAACTGACCCTTTTATACTCTGCTGGAATTTTGTCTGAATGAGCGATGACTCAATGTGTGTGTGTGTGTGTGTGTATGTATATATATATATATATATATATATATATATATATATATATACACACACACACATGTATATAAAATTAGTGAATTTTTTGGTGTTCTGAAATGTAAAATTCAAAGCTGAAAGATACAAGCAACAAAGAAAATTATGATAACAAAAAAAAAATACAAATTACCTGCTTCGTTTTCCTCTGATATTGGTTGTATCAAACCTTGAATCCAACGACCACTTGCCAATCCGTCTAAATCATTAGATAATGATTGAGGATCAGAACCCCCAGACCAATCATTTTGAGAGTTAACGTCTCTATTCCGTTGTGGTAAATTTAAGCTTGTTGGCCGTTTCTGTTTTTGTGAAGCAATGTTAGATGTTCCACTAGACGGGCTCCACGAGTGAGGCCGTGCAGGTGTCGACAAAATAGAGTTTGATGGGCTTGAAGTCTGTGACAAACTTAATGTTGTTGGGAGAGCTTGCATAGTTTCATTGGGTATATCCGTCGGATTCCTTAAGACGAGTTTATCCTCATCCTGTTGCATCCCTTGCTCCATGGCATCCTTCTCTGCTATCTCAACAACCACCCCCTCATCTTCAGACTCATCCACCTTCTCTACAGTGCCATCACCATTTCGGATGTCACAAGGCAACAAATTAGCATCACAGTCATGCTGAACAATTTCTTCGTTGGCCACAATTTCGTTATCAAGGCGTTGTTTTATTTCCATACTAATTAGTTTTTTCTGTAGCGGACTCAAAGACTGATGCATCTTTTGTTTCATGTCAGGACCAGGTATTACATTCTCAGCCAATGTTGCTGAATCCAGATAGCCATTAGGCACATCATTCAAAGATTTATTCGCATTGGCAGGAGGAGTTGAAAGGGGTACAATAGTGGCCGCAGCAAATGGCGTATCAAGACACACCTTAGATAAACCCAACAGACTACTTGGTCGTGCCAATTTTGGTAATGGAGGCTCTTTAGGACGAGCACCCAATATTGATGATTGTTGCGATTCAGGAGACGGTGTGCTAACACCATTCTCTAAGGGAGGTCCTGGAAATCCATTTTCAATAGGCTCTGATAGTCTTGTATTGGCAGTTGATTCTACAGTCATTCTGGCATCAACATCATTCAATGATGGGAAACCATTGTCACCTAAAGCACTTTGTGTCGTGTCATTACTTTGTACATTGTTATGGTCGCTGTCATTCTTACAATTCATCCGTGTCCACTCTCTTTTGTTAGTCAAAAAAGAACCCTGATGGTCATTTGATAGGTCCATAGCTTTAGGGGCATCAACAGAAGTTAGGGCTTCTGTCGCAGAATCGCCATTGCTAACCGCACCAGGCAGTTCCATGGGAGAGTCTGACGGTACAGAATGGACGATGCATTCTGCTTGAATCGAGGAAGATTTTGGTGCAGAAAAAATGGTGTTGGTCATCGCTGCAGAGCAACACTCATCAAGATAATCATCCACGTTTTCATCGTCATCCATACAATCAAAGCCTACAACTTCGGGTTCTTCCGACGTTTTTAGAGAGCTGGGTGTGTCCAACAACTGGTCAATCGTTTTAGGATGCGAAGAGTCTAACGATTCCACCTTTTCCGTGCTGCACTTCTGATCTTCTTTATGCAGGTTGTTGTGCCGGGTACTAAATATCTGCTCGTCTTTTAAAGAAGGTTCAAGCAAATTATTCAGGCAGACAGCAGACACATTTTCCACGGTCTTTATCACAGTCTCACTACTTTCATGCATGGGTTCTTCCTGAGAATCGGACATGTTCCAAGCGACATTGCACACCAAGGGTTCCCCTGCCTTGCTGGTGATAGAGTCATAGGCAGGTTCACTAACCATTGTAACATCAGAATCATCGGGTTTTTCATATACACCCACATTTTCAACAACCGGTTCCACAAGCGTATTTGTATCGTCACAAGATAAGAATGTCTGATTAGGTGAGAACGTGTTGGCATTCATGTGTTGAATGATGAGTGATTCTGTCTTTAGAATAGACTCTGAAATAGGGGTCAAGAGTCCAGGTGGCTGGGTCTCTTGACATGGCTTTCCTTCTGTTAATTCCAGATCTGGTCTATCCTTCATAGTTTGGTCACAATTTTCAATCTTCTCAGTCACCGAAGCTTCTACAGTTACAGGGGGTGGCAGGGGTGCGGAAGGGGTAAGTTTGGCATTTATACAGTTCTGGAAGTTTATTTGGTGTTCGTTGTGAGCAGAAATCTCAAAAGATGAGGATTCCTGCTTTCTCTCTTCTTTATGTGATAGAGAGAAGTTCGCCTCGGATATGTCAAATTTGTGGGCAGCTTCATAAGGCATATCATACGCAAGTGTTTTAGCGTTAGAAACTGCATCAATGCACACTTGGTGAGCGTTGTTGGCAGAAGTGCGCCTTTGAGTGTACGCTCCCCAGGGGTCATTTTCACATGGTGGCAGATAATGCGAGTATCCAGCTGATTTGGTTTCCTGCCCAGGAACCAACGCGGATGCTTTTTCTGAAAAATAAAAAAAAAAATTTTAAATGTAAGTAAAATCAATTAAGATTTAAGTATTATAAACTAATATAAAATATATAAATTGGCAAAATTATTAGATTTGTATTATTATTTTTTTATTAGATTGTAGTATTATTATATTTGTAGTATTATTATTAGATTTGTAGTATTATTATTAGATTTGTATTATTATTATTAGATTTGTATTATTATTATTAGATTTGTATTATTATTATTAGATTTGTATTATTATTATTATTAGATTTGTATTATTATTATTATTAGATTTGTATTATTATTATTATTAGATTTGTATTATTATTATTATTAGATTTGTATTATTATTATTATTAGATTTGTATTATTATTATTATTAGATTTGTATTATTATTATTATTAGATTTGTATTATTATTATTATTAGATTTGTATTATTATTATTAGATTTGTATTATTATTATTATTAGATTTGTATTATTATTATTATTAGATTTGTATTATTATTATTATTAGATTTGTATTATTATTATTATTAGATTTGTATTATTATTATTATTAGATTTGTATTATTATTATTAGATTTGTATTATTATTATTAGATTTGTATTATTATTATTAGATTTGTATGCACATTAACTAGCCACAGAATGTCGATGACATTTCGATGCAAGATCATAGTCTTGTGAAAATGTAGTTGTACAGTAGTTTTATTTTTTTTAAAGATTTATTCATCAAACTGGAATTATTGATTGAGATTGTCGGACTGACTTCCTCATCTTGGTTGTTATAGTGACATATGGCCGAGTGGTCCTAGACGTTGTATCAAAGTTTACAGTTACCCAAAGGTGCTGAGTTCAATCCTGAATGAAGGCAGTGAAAAGTAACATTCAAAACAGAGAATCAGCAACTATGTCCCAGAGCCTAGCTGGAGTCCGAACACGGTACCCCCGTAATAATAATAAAGGGTTGGGTTCCCCAGTTCGATACAAAACACCTGATGAAGGCCAGAGGGCAAAACGGCCGAAACGTTGTGATTATAACAACCAAGATGAGGAAGTCAGTCCGACAATCTCAATCAATGAAAACACCTCATCTCAAAAATACAGACAATTACTAAACTGGAATTAGTTGTTAATCCGAAGAACAGGCACCTCAAAGTCTGCAGCTTTAATGAAATATTAAAAAACAAGTGAAGAATGCATAGTTCCGTGTGAGTGTACAATGATTTGGTTGGTTGTTGGTTGGGCCGAGTGCACAGTGAATGAGGGATAAAAAAAAAAAAAAAAAAAAAAAACGACTAAGTTCAACATTGCCTCCACTCCATTTAGCATCATCCATCCATAGCCTTGAGCCCCTAAGGGGCATAGGCCATCTACAACTTTGTAGATGCTTTTGTAGCGACAGTTCTTTTTACAGGCTGAGGGTGCTGGCCCCATGCCCAACCTTCCCAGAAGGTACATACAGCACCTAGCCTTCCCAAATGGTCACTCATCTGGTACTGGCCAGGCTCAACGTTGCTTAACTTTGGTGATCTGGCATGTCAACGTGATTGTGCCGTACTCATTTAGCACCAGGGGACGTCAAATCCTGGTGAAAATGAACAAACGGTGCAGTTTTAGGCCTTAACATATATAAATTTGAGTTCTGCACTATGGAAAAAAAGAAATGAATAAGTCCACCATTTGCCGCCAACCGCCATTTAGCCCAAAAAGTCCCCAAGGCCTTAACATATTTAAATTTGAGTTCAGCACCATGCAAAACTGCTAAATAGACATACACAAAAAATTTTGGACAAATATGGTAAAATAGTCCCAAAAATGGAGTGTTTTTATTAGCCCTAAAAGAGCCCCTGGGGCACACCCAAGAGTTATCGCGAAGTATAGACAAACAAAATTATATAGAAATCATTATACAAATTTTCAGAAAGTTTTATAAAAATCCAAGGCATCAATTTTTTTTTTTTTTTAATAAGCACAAAAGTGTCAATTTTAGCTATTTTAACCTGAAAGGCACCCCTACAGGGGCAACCAAAATTTTCCCGGAAAATCCGTCCTGTTACTTTTTTATTCATATTATGTTTAATGTTTGTGCAAGATTTCAAAAAATTCCAAGGCGTAGTTATTGAGAAAAGTGCGGATAGACGAACGGACAGCAGTAAATTTACAGGTCCACCCTCCTTTTGTCGGGGGACCGAAAAATATATTTTAGGAAATTTGAATAAATATTCCACATATAGAAAAAACAAATTTCCAAAAGATTTTAATAATTAAAAAAGATAAAAAATTTGGTAAAATCAAATTCAAAAAGGTCAGATTAAAAAAAAAAGAATACTTTAAATGAGGTTTTTAAGTAAAATGACTCTTGCAAATAACCCTCATTTGTAAACATTCACTTATTTTTATACTAAAATTGAGTGAATGTTTGTTTCCTAAGGGCTTCATCATTTTTACTGTACATCTAATTAAATAAAAGCAAAAAGTTTTTGTTTCTATATTAACATCAAAAAAGTCCACTCTTGTTAAAATCAATATATTTTGAAATACTGTAGATTTAATATAGACTAAAGATCCAAAAAAGGTATGCCTAATTTGCATAAGTATTTTTAAACAGTTCATAATAAATTAATGTTTGGTGTAATTCAGTGGAATTTTATTGTTCTATTGTTGCTCTCTCTCTCACATATACACACATACACACACACTAGCAGTTCCGCCCAGCTTTGCTCGGGTCCTATATACTGTTCATAAGGTTATGTGCATGTGTATATATTAAAAAGTGTGAATATGTAAAGTAATGCCTTTCTGTATAGTAGTCTTTTTTAACTACCATAGAGAAAAGACAGACATTTTCACTTTTATAGATATACTAGCATTTCAGTCCGGCGTTACCCGGGTATTTGGAGGTGTATGTTGAGCAAAATAAATAAATAAATTAAAAAAAGCGGTCAATTTTTTAAAACTTGGACCTCTATTATGACCCCTTAAGATTTATTGTTTTGGGCTCAAATCAAGTTATTAAGTTAGATTCATGTCCAAGGAACCTATATCTAAAATTTCAAGCGCATAGACTCAAAATTGTCGGAGGAGTTTGGTAGAGTTCTCAAAGGTCTAATCGTTGAACTTTGACCCCTTAATCGACAAATTTCTGGCCAAAAACCAATCACATCGATTTTCCCAAATCTCAGTACCCTGTATATCAAATATTGAGTCTGTAGACTAAAAATTGACAGAATTATGGCATAAGGAAATGTACACAGACACACACATATATATATATATATATATATATATATATATATATATACGAGCAGACAGTTAATAAAACATGTTAAAAAACACTTTGAAATGAGTTAAAAACATATTTAATCTGAAAAGGAAACACTAGATAAGTGGATAGTCCTTAATCCGCGGAGTTTCAAAGAAATACTTTCCTTCTCATCGGAGAGTAGGAATTAGCAAAATGCGGGATCGGATTTTGCATGCAAAAGTATTTGATGAAACAACAAGTAAGTCAAAGATTTTACTTGATAAAAAAGTGAAGCAGAGGGAATATGGTGAAGAAAAAGGTGATTACACATGAATGGATAGTCTGGTGAAAGATAAATAATCCAGTGACGGTAAAATCCAAATATATAACTAACTTACACACACATATATATATATATATATATATACACAGGGTGCCCACAAAGTCTGGCTACATAATCTACAGGATGCTTCCACAAAGTCTGGCTACATAATGTACATGTGTGCATATATATATATATATATATATATATATATATATATATATATATATATATATATATATAGCTTAGCGAGTTAGAAGAGATTAAGTTCAATTCTATAAGAGGAGACTTATCGGGATAATATAAAGCTCAACAAATTTCAATGGAGCTTATATAGGAAAACAACACACACACACACACACACACACACACACACACACACACACACACACACACACACACACACACACACACACACACACAGGATGTCCAAAAAGTCACTGAAGGTTTTGAACTTAAATAGATTCTTTATTTTTGATGATATCTATATAATTTTAACACAATCTAACTAAAACATTGGGAAATTTCTTTTAAGAAAATGCAAAATTCAAACAATGTTTATGAAAAATAATGTCTTTTAAATGTTGCTCATTTTCAGCTTTGCATATTTGTGCTTTTTCCAAAACTTTATTCATGAAAGATTGCAGAATCTCTGGATTGCGATTTAACTCCCTTATTTCGTTCCTGATGTGTTCCTTTAATTCTTGCAGAGTTTGTTAACAGAATCTTTCTTTAAGATATCCCCA
Source organism: Euprymna scolopes (assembly GCF_053919585.1). Lineage (NCBI taxonomy): Eukaryota > Metazoa > Mollusca > Cephalopoda > Sepiida > Sepiolidae > Euprymna > Euprymna scolopes. The sequence goes on from NC_136498.1 coordinate 126,714,829, forward strand.
CAAGAAAGAGTTGGGTCTAGTCAAGTCTGAGGAACTTGGTGGCCATTCTACATTGCCATAGTGAGAGATAATGTCGCCAAAGCATTTCCCGAGAAGCTCCACTGTATTTTTCACCGAATGTGCTGATACCTCATCTTGTTAGAACCATAATCCGGGCCTATTTTGAATTTGTGGGTGCAGGAAGTCTAATCATAGTCTGGTATCTCTCCAGTAATAGTGACAGCATTTTCGTCTTGATCTTCAAAAAATAAGGTCCAATAATCTTCTAAGCAATTACTGCACATCATGCAGTGCACTTTATGGGATGCAAATGCTTTTGATGAATTGCCCTTGGATTTTTAAAGCCCCAAAATCTGTAATTTTGTTTGTTAATAAATCCACTCAAATGAAAATAGGCTTCATCTGACCATCAACTTTTGCAGAAAATTGGGGTCATTTCGGACAAGTTCTTGCATTTGAACTGCATATCAAACCCTTGTTTGAAAATCTTCAGGTTTCAAGTGTTGAATAAGCTGCACTTTGTAAGGAAAGAGTTTTAAAATGTGCAGAATATTGTGTAGCTTCGACATATCCCAAGTTGTGTGGAACGCCGTCAAGGATGCTGCACCATGCTCGCTTGCAGTCTTTCCCTATTTTCACTTGTGATAATGTTTCAAGGTCTGCCAGGCGCGGAAGATCAATTACAGCTCCTTGGCCTTTAAATCGGCGCACAATGTTTCGAATTGTGTTGTGACTTGGGCTATCTTTTACATGAAAATGCCGTCGATAAGCTCAGAGTCAAAATAATTGACGCCCGATTTTGTTAAAACAATTTCACAACTTGCGTACGTTGTTCAATGCGATACTCATCCATATTTCCAAAACATTATCTGTAAAATATCTGAATTAAAGAAAAAAAAATAACCATTAATGGTAAAATGACAAATATTTTCAACACTTCAGTAACTTTTTGGACACCACACACGCACATATATATATATATATATATATATATATATATATATATATTACATGCATACAACTAACTGCGACAGTCCACAAGTTAACACCACATCCTTAACTGCTAGTCTTTCTCCTTATCCCTCTCCTCCTTTCGCCCTACCTTCGCATTCAAAGTTTTACCCACCTTACGCCCTTCTTTTCTCTCTTTTCTTTCTCTCTCCCCCCTCCTTCTATTGCTATCCATGTCTGGTTGAATATTTTGAACTCCCCCTCGCCACCTTCCAATGTTTATTAAATCTTAAAACTTAAATGTTGTCGAATTAGAATTGAAATTCTCCCCCACCTTTTTTTTAATGCTCCTTCTAATATGGTTTTTCTAATCATGATAACCATTTTTGCAAAGTCTTATGAAATTACTGGGTCATTGATGGATTCAGTAACCGAAACATGTGTAACTAAGCAGATAAAATGGTAATAAAAAATATATATTTGCTCTGCAATAGTATTGAGCACTTTCTTCAGGTTTTTACTAATTACCATTTTTGCTATATATATATATATATATATATATATATATGTTTTGGAAGTTTTTTAACCTTTAAGACTATATAAAAAAAATTTAATTTTTCATCATTCGTTGGAAAACAATTTAGTCAGTAAATCATTTGATCACCTGCAATCACTGCATCAACTTGCTTTCTCAAATTCACAATAGTTTAAATGTTATTTCAGGGATCATCAGTTGTCTACCATGAAACACAGTTGTCTACCATGGCTCCCCAGCAGTTCCCTTAATCACAAGAACAAAAACATATTCCAAATATTGGATCTAGTTTCCGGTTCCAAATTAATTTGACTAACCTAGTCATGCTATTACCTCATCCTTGTCTCCAGATTCAAAATGGATATGTATTTAAATGCTACCCACCTCATCATCATGTGACACAAGGTCGGGAAAGTGAGGTGTCCAGCAAGTTCCTTAAAGGAGGGGCACTCTTGCTTAGCAAAAATTGCCTGAGCATTCCCCAGTCGGGGGGGGGGGCTCAGACAGCAAGCAATAAACTTACTCCACCCGAAAGCCGGGTGGCAAGACCTGGGAGGGTGGACCTCCTAGGTGATACCCAGATGGCCTCCCTTATCAGTCTGACAGGTACTGGACCAGATCCTGTCAGACTGATTGTTAAGAACAAATTAACTGATACTTTACATACTCTGTCCCCAAGCAGCAAGGAGACTCTACCCATTCAAAATGGATGTACTTTTTAATTTACCAGTCTGTTGTATTTATACGATTTGGATAAATCCATTATTCTACTTATAACCCTCTACTATATATATATATATACATACATACATACATACATACATACATACATACATACATACATACATACATACATACATACATACATACATACATACATACACACAATTTTTTTTTTCTTTTTTTTTTTAATTATTATTGTATACATTACTAATGTAGTTTTGGATTTCCTTTAATAATATATTTTGATTAATTTTATACAATTCAAATGCTTTATTCAACTGTTTAAATATTTTAGTTTTATCACCACATTGTTTAATCATTCTTAACTTTAATATTTAAACCTATGTGTAAATTACTCGCATTTTTTTTTTTTCTTTTTTTAATTATTTTGTCATTCTTATTCCGACGCATCTTTAATATATCATTGTCTACAGTTCCTGAACTATTATACCCATGATTTTTACATTTTTTAATAATTTGTACAGAAAAAGACGATTGGCTACAGGTTTTTGAAGTGTTTAATAACATGGATACAGCCCTTGGTACTAGTTCTATGTATATATGTAATAGTTTTGTCAGTATTAATAGTAATTAAATTTATTGCACAAAAGAGGATAAATTATTAAGACCTTTCTTAACATTTGTTTAGAAATTTTCAAGGGAGAGAAGTAACAAACTAACATCATTGGCTTGAAAAAAAAAATCTGAATAAAAGACATCAGTGAAAAGAGTTCATTGAAGGGAGAAGTGACCGCTTGCTCGTGTTTTCTCACTCCTGATTAAAATTTTCTTACATATTATTTGGATTCTTCGGACTACTGTTTTCATCTTGACTGTGATTTTCACAATATTTTGGTCGATATAACCCCCGACCTTCTTAAGGTGTATCTTGTTGAACTCGGGAATTTGGAAAGAATTTTGAGCAGAACCCTTTATTTACTTCACAGGAGTAGCATGTTCTTGTTCCGTCAGTCATGACTGGATAGAGATCCTAAGTAATCTGCAATTGTATTTTTTTTTTTTTTTTTTTTTTTTACATACAATTGCAAATTACTAAGTACCTCTATCCAGTCACGGCTGACGGAACAAGGACATGCTACTCCCGTGAAGTAAATAAAGGGTTCTTTCTAAATTCCAGAGTTTGCCAAGACATACCTGAAGAAGGTCGGAGGTTACATCGACCGAAACATTGCGAAAATCACACCCAAGATGAGAAGAATAGTCCGATGAATTCAAATACAAATTAACCAATCCTCATCTCAAAAATTCAGAAACGTAACATTTTCTTTGTATTATTTTTGAAATTCAATGATTTTTGTAATCCTGTAAAACAATTGTATTTAAATGTTCCTTCCAGCTTTTAATGGACCAACTTTATTTCCTTAAAATTGCCAATAGCAATTTCAACAAAAAAAAAAAAATCAATTCACCTTAATGATATTGTATCGGGAGGAGAAGGGGGGAGGGGTCTTTTTTTTTTTTTTTTTTTTACAGTTTTATTGAAAAGATAAATCTTTACAAAAATTACTTAAATGTTACAATTCTGTATAAATAAAACAGTAGATGTATGTGTGTAAATATTTAACTGATAAACTCTTAAACTACTGGTCACATAACTCTTTCATACACCAAAAATGATTTATAACTAATAATATCTTTGTTTGGATGGTTAAATAATTCATGCAGAAATATGTCCGCAAATTAAAATACAAAATGTTCATTTCAACTTGCAGACATATTTCTGTTACTTTTGCACATGTGCAAATTCATTCATAGCTTGAAGTGGTTTAATTTTAAATCTTTCATATCTACCTGTTGGCAGCTCAACAGTAGTGAACGCAAATGGAGCACTAAATTCTTTTGGTTTCGATTCTAGCTGATGGCTCGAAGTCATTTTTTAAACTTTTGAAATCAATATTATATATTAGGTTCAATATGATATTCAATAGAGAATTGGCTATGTAATAAAATAGAACCTGCTATAACTAAAATACATTTAAGTGTATTTTACAATTAGGCAAGCTCCCCACCCCTTCCTGGTTAAATGAATAAATGGTAAAGTTTTCTTCAGTTTTTATTTACCATTTAAATAATTCATAATTTTTATTCATTTAAATAATTCATAATTTTTATTCATTTAAATAATTCATAATTTTTATTCATTTAAATAATTCATAATTAACTGAACAAAATCATTCATCTCACTCATCTCATCCTATCCTTTCTCACGATGTTCATTCAATCACTAATATTTTTTATGGAGCATTGTTAAATAGCAGCTTTTTAATTGCCTCTTAATTGTTTTATTTTACTATCTAATTCACATAGTGTATTCATACACACCGTAAACATGTATATTAAATAGAAAAATAATAGGTTGCTTTACTTTTTTATCCATGATGATACTGTAGAAGTTATATTTGGTTCTGCAAGATATTAAAGATATCTCAGTTTATAAATTTTGAAATGAAATCAAATAGATAAATAATGTCAGCGGTTTTAACTAGGGGTATGACAACAGCATATTCTTTTCCTTGTTTTGATATATATCCATTGATAGCTTATATGTTTTCATGTAGATTGATGTGATCCTCGGTTGATTAATTGCATCTGTGTCGGATATATACTAGAGAGTCAAAACAATGAAAAGAATATGCTGTTGTCATCAATTAATCGATCACGAGTAAAGTGTAGTATAACAAATCTAATTTTGAGTTACAAGGTAATACATTAGGTGTGTCAGAAATTTCGTGAAAAATAGTTAATAATTCCACCCAGTCTTTCCAAGCTTATAACTCCTCGAAAAATGTAATTCAAGCCCTAATTTTTTTTCTTTCAATTAAAGGACCAAGGTTTCATTTAAAAGAAAAAGAAAAAAAAAAAAACGTGTTTTTTTTTAAAAAAGGTTTTAAACTTCGGACTTTACAGGTAAATTTCTAAAAAACACTTTTTTTTTTTTAAATTTGAATATATTATTTATTGACCTTTTCTCTTCAATTTGTGATATATAACACTTTGGTGAGTAAATTAATTATTTACTTTTTAATAGACACTTGAAAATGGGGGGGGGGGCGTGAATTAAAAAAAAACCGTTTGTCTAAAATATTATATTCGGTTTATTGGAAAGAGCATAAAATTTCACATTGACCCTGAAAATATCGTAAAAATAGAATCAATAGAAAAATTTTGATAGATTTTTAAAGTTTAAAAATTGAAAAATATTGAGTTCGGAAAATTCATTACTGTTTTTTAAAAAATAAAAAATAATATTTCTATTACTTTTAAACAACTTTAATAGTTTATTTTGGAAGTATAATCCATAAAGAAAATAAACAACCCACTTTTAAAAGAGAAATTACGAGTTTGTTTATATTTTATTCGCAGTTTCGTGTTAGGGGTGTCAAAAATTTCTACAAAAATTCTGATACACCAAATAATACATATACAAATATCCAAATGAATTTAAAAATAATGGAAATATAATGCCTGTTACTCTTAAGTATTAAGTATCAAAGAATGTATACAAAATCATAAAATTACATGAAAAATAATGACAAAAAATAGAAATCGACGAAATTGAGACTAAATAAAATGAAAGCAATTAAGGATAAAATTACAGTTATTTTAGAAGCATAAACGTTATTTAAAAATTTGACAAAAAAAAAACGGTGTCATTGATATTCACAATATTTTGTTAGAGAAAAAAGAAAAAAAAACTATGAAACTTGATACAATTAAAACTGACATTGCTGCCAACCTTTCAAAAGCAACCTTGAAATACCCCCCACCCCCACCCCTGCCAAGCAGTCAGTTCTACCTGTTAAGCACTCAGTTATAGTAGTTTTCTTCCCCAGAACAAAACATTCCTTTCTTTCAGGCCCAGGAAGGTTTTCAGCTTAGGGGCCAAATTCTGATTACAGCCTGGTTACCCCTCTCCCCTAATGATATGTCAGCTTCTCAGAGGATGAGGCTGTAAGTCAAAACTGACAGCTAAGTTAGGTGTGCCTCGTCATTCGAGCAGCCACAGGCTACAGCCTCAGCAATAATCACTTTATTTGCTAATCCACAAAACATGAGCCGTAACATTTGATGAGTGAAATTCAACTCCATATCATACACCAGGAATGAAAAACAAAAAAAATTAAAAAAAAGCAGATGTACACTTGCTTCAACTAATTTTCAAATCATAACCAGAAAAAAAAAAAAAAAAAAAAAGATTTATAACATCAATTATCGGTATTATTTATATTATTATTCTCATCTTTATTTTCAATACGTTTAACCTCCAAATCTTCAGGTGCATCTTTTCAAATCCTAGGCTTGATATTGAATTTAAAACTGAACTCTTCATTTAATCCATGTGGGTAGATTGTTTTTGTTCAGTCAGCCAAGATGGACTAGAAGTGTTAATTATGATATTTTTAGTTATCACCTGTAGTAAAGATTGGGACGTGGTGCAATGGTTAAAGGCATTGATTAAGAATTAGTTCAATGACAGTTTTAAGTTTGAATCGATCTCATCATTATAGGTGATAATAACCAAAAATACAAAGATTATTTTCTACTGGAAAAGCCACCAATACAATGAACTAATGGTATTGCCCAGTTCTTATAAATACACATTTTTTGCAAATGGTTGCCAATATAAATTCTCTAGATACATGGTTATTCACATTTAAATTGATACGTCTATGATTATAAATGTATTTCCGTTACATTTTACAAATATTTACTATAACAGTACTAATAAGATAAAATAAACTTTCCCTTTGACGTATTTGATTTTTGGGTGTGCACATGACTAGGTAAACAAAAAAAAAGGAAAAGCTAATATTTTGTATTCCTTTTGAAGACGGTTTATTTTAATTTCCATTAAAAAAGAAAACACACAAATGAACAGTTATGCACTTTTTTTTTTTTTTTCCCCCCATTTTTCTTCCTTTGAAGTTTGTAATGCTGGGTATGAGGCAGCCAAACCAGCTGCCAACATTGCCCCGCTTTATTATTGAAACCAACCGAGAGCTCTTTTTAGTATCCTCGCTGTTCCCTTAAGTGCAATTGTCTGAATCTCTTTTGCACTTGGTTCTCCAGGAATATTAGTTAGGTAGAACTTCAGGTTCTTCTTCATAAGCCCAGTGGCACCTATGATAGCTGGTATGATTGAAATCTCCCTAAGATTCCAATTTCTTTTCATATGTACGCCTGCATGTGTGCTCACTTGCACATGAATAAACACAGTAATGCACACACAATATGTATTTTTTTTTTATTCTTTCACTAAAGTCAATTATTTGAACTTCAATTTCTCGTAAAATAAAGACAAACTAATAAGAAATAAATACAGAAACAAATTAAAATAAGCTATTTTAACATTTGTTTTATTTATAAAAGGTGTGTGTGTGTGTGTGTGTGTGTGTGTGTGTGTGTGTGTGTGTGTGTGTGTATAAGCAGGGAGACTCGACGTTGCTCAGGATTGAATGATGATCAACAAATTATTTACGCTCCCATATTTTTGTCATTGAAATCAGCAGAATCGACCATTTTTCAATCAAATCTTTTGATTGCCTGCTCTAACTGGGGACCCATTGTGGTGCACTGGGAGAAAGTTTCCCATGCCTCTCCACAGTGACTTAAGCCAGAATACATTGTGGTCTAAACTGCATTGATTTAAAAACATTTTTATATATCACAGCTTGAATTAGTTTAACATGCAAAAGCCAAGTATCATGGTTCAATTGTACTTTAAACAAAAACATTCATTTTGAACGTGACCCTGTCATATCAAAGTACCTACTGTTGATTTTATATGCCAGGCTTTCCGAATGTGTGATAAAACTTCTCAAATTCACTCAAGACATTAGGCTGTATAAGGTGTTAACTTTAGTCAAAAGGGTCTGTTCTTTCTTTCATCAGATTTTTTCAATTATCGATTCTCAAGAGTTATCAGACGCATTCAGATACAAAATCTGTTCAAGAACACTGCCAGATATATATATAAGTATATTTGTGTGAAATTCATAAAATTCGGCCGAATCATTGTTGAGTCTATAAAGAACTCACACACACACACACACACATATATATATCTCTATAAAAGTAAATGTGTGTGCGTGTGCGTGTGTGTGTGTACATTTTCTTACGCAATAACTGTCAATTTTTAGTCTACAGACTCGAAATTTGATATACAGGGTACTGAGATTTGGGAAAATCGATGTGATCAGTTTTGGGCCAGAAATTTGGCGATTAAGGGGTCAAAGTTCAACGATTTGACCTTTGAGAACTCCTGACAAGTTTGGGTCTACGCACTTGAAATTTTAGATATAGGTTCCTTGGACATGGATCTAACTTAATAACTTGATTTGAGCCAATAACAATAAATGTTAAGAGGTCATAATAGGGGTCAAAGTTAAAAAAATTAACCTTGAAGCTTTTTCATCAGTTTGGGTCAAAAGTTTTTAGTTACCAATATATAAATGTATGTATGTCTGTTTGCATGTCTGCCTTAAACTTTCAATAGAGGCGACGGATTTTACCAAGATCAATATTGTTTTTAAGTTCGACCTTTCATACCACAAATATAAAAAAATTGGCTAAAATAATATCTTCCCCTATCTAGGCCCTTTTCTATGGGGGGGGGTCACTTTTTTCGCCAATATTTTTTAAAGTTAACCTCTCCTTTAGATTATCTAGCCTTAATTTTAAAAAATGTTGCTTGGCGGTGGTCATAACAGCATAAACGTTAGGTTTTACCCCATTCTTTTCCTCCTTTGCGGTACGGGTTCCAGCCTGCCTTCCTACTACCACTTTTTTTTTTTTTTGCTCAACATACACATCTAAACACCCGGGCAACGCCGGGCTGAAATGCTAGTATATATATATATATATATGATTTAAAAAACACCTATATTACATGACACGATTATCAACATCATTGTCAAAGATTATAGAAGTGATAACAAAAAATTGCATTCAGTTTGTTGAAATAGGAGGAAACAAATGTTTAACATAATGTGAACTAAACACAAAATCAGAAATAAGGATTTGGGAAAAATAAATTAAAACCCAACTGTCATTTTTTTGATGCATCGATGTATGATTTTAAATAATGCTATTAAATGGCAATTTTATCATCAAAGATTAAAGAAGAAATGAAAAATAATATGCATGTCAAGACCATTTGCTGAAAGAGTAAAAGGTTACTAAAATGAAGGGTGTAGTTAAAACTTGAAGGTTATGTAATCCCAGCAAGTTGAACTGGCTTTTTCCAAAGGAGAAAGTGTCAAGGAAATATTAAAGTCACAAGCGGTCTCCAATCGCGCATATATAAAGAGCAAGAGAGGTATATGTGGTAAAAAAACAAAGATAAAGAGTGCTCAATATATTAGATCCAAATATGTTTTTTATTATTACAACCTCAAGTGTATTAACTTAATTCATTGCAAATTGTTTCAATAGACAGGATCAAAATTATTCGTCCATCTCGTCAGATGATTCAAGTTAAAATGAAAATAAAAAGATGTTTTTTTTTGTGATTACATATGGATATTAAAAACCGAGAGAATGGAAGCGCGAGAGAGAAAGGGAAGAAGGGAAAAGGGGAGGAGAAAAGAGCAGAGGGGAACAATAAAATATATATATATATATATATATATATATATATATATAAATAAATTAAATCAAAAATTTTTAAAATTATAAAGATAAGACAAAGCAAGAGAGGAAGGAAGATGAAAAGAAAAAGTAAATAGATAATTGAGTGTGTCCAAAAAAAAAAAAAAAAAAAAGAAGCTTGTTGGGTTCTGGATGATGACCTGCACGTGTCACAAAAAAAAACATCTTTCCTTTTTATTTTAACTTGAACCATCTGACGATATGGACAAATAATTTTTATCCTGTCTATTAAAACAATTTGTAATGAATTAAGTTAATACACTTGAGGTTGTAATAATATAAAATACACACCCACACACACTATATATATATATATATATATATATATATATATATATATATATATATATATAAACTTTATGTTATGTTATGCTATATAAATACAAAAGTCATAATAAATGACTGAATAGTTTGAAAAGTATTTTAGATTGGATTATAAACATTTTACCTTATATTATTGTTTTCATTATTTTGTGTGCATTATTTGCTTGCAAGAATTAACATAATTTTAGTGAAACAAAGAAAATATTTTGTTACATAAGTAAAAAAAAAAAAAATCCAAAACTTAACTTTCTTTAAATAGTTATTCCATTCCTTGAGCTAAGAATTCTGTGATCCAAAAATTATACATTTCCTACATTTATAACAAAGGAACATATGCGTATTACAAAACAAAGGGACATAATTAGCACATGAATTTTCTTTGAAAACTTGTCATGTATTGAATTTAAAGGTTTTTTTTTTGTTGTTTTTTGTTTAAGTTTTGAAAAAGGGTGATTTGAATCAGTTATTTAAGAAAAAAAAGTTTAAAGAGAACCCTGATTTTTGTTAAAAGATGCTAAATAAAGAAAAAGTAGGAGACACTTCCGGTTTATAGGAGAGTGACCAAGCAAAAACAATAGCTGTAAATAGGTCAACTTGCATTTCTTATAATTTACAATCTTTTTATGGGAATTTGCCAAATGTTCACATCCGATAACTATGTATTAAACATAGTTTTTTTTTTATTATTGTTTTGTCTTTAAGCATTGGGTTGTTGCAAAAATAATGCCGGATTTCAGATACATATATTTCATTCATGAAGGTTAACTAATTTGCATATTGCTTTGAAAAAGGAGCGTTCATTAATAAATTTTTTCTGGTTTCTTATGAAATGATGGGTTTAATTTAACTATTACTCTTAACATTTTTAGGCACACTTCCTACATTGTGCACAACCACGCAGAATTTAGGACAAAAATATTCTAGCAGACTAAGTGACCGGATGAAGTATGGACGGGAATCGAGATTCAAACGAAACGTATTCCAATCGACACTGGTTGACTGCCAACATATTGTCACTTGTGAACAACCATGCACAACTGGAGCCATTTGCTTTATTTGTTGCTTTTAGATACTAAAGATTTATTAAAACAAAAATGGAGAGAATACATTTTTTTTGGGGGGGGCAGGTCTTTAACAAAATATTTTAATAAACGAACTTACGTCAAGAAATTCTTGGCCTTCTGGCCAAGATCCAAGTGTAGTATCTGTTTTGATGCTACACTTTTTTTTTTCTCTGTTGGTGGAGGAGAAATCCTTCACGACAAACAATTTTTATTTTTGTTCCTTCCCCCACATAAAAAACGACCTTGGTGTCTAACTCTGCCTTCGTGGGGAGGCCAAGTAAATAGGAATGCAGAGATAGTGCTTTTTAAATGAGAATTTTGGATGCCCTCCCCCTTTATTGTCTTTGGTGAGTGAAAGAGAAATCCTTCTAGCCCCCAGGCAATTTTTATGCATCAAGTATTAAATCTTTAGTTTAATTTACAAAATTTTAATAAGCAAAACATTATAGTGATCAGTTAACAGACTTTTTTTTTTTTTTTTACTGTAAGTATAAACAAACGAAATAAGATTTAACAAATACATAAATTTATTTACAAAGTTTTATAACTTTTTTTTTTTTTTTTTTTTACATAGGGGTCATTTTTTACAGAGGCCACTCAAGGATAAGGGTTAATAGGTATACATTAGTCATTGTGATTTTAGCATAGTAAACATTAGTGGGAATTTTGTAACTTGGATTAGTTGGGGGGGGGCGGTCCAATAAGAACTTGTTCACGTTGGACTTTAAGACAATCAGATTGTAGTCAGCTGGAAAGCAGCCAAACGGAATAGAGTTCCACAGGTGAGCAGTTCTAAGAAAGAAGCCCTGTTCATGGAATCTACGTTTAGGTGTAGGCACGTATAAAGAGTGTGGGTAACTGTTGATAGTGGTTTTGGCAAGACGAGTGTTTTCCGTGAAAGTCTGGCGAGGGGAACCAGAGATCGAAGTTCAGATGAGCACCTGCCATGAAAATAACGATAAAGCAGGGACAGGCTCACTACGTCTCTTCTGTGGGAAAGGAGTTGCAGAGAAGAGAAAAGGACATTTCCCACTAAGCTACGAAGTCTATTTTGAACTCTGTCAAGGTAGGATAAGCTGCTTCTAGCAGCTCCTGCCCAGATGTGGCAACAGTACTCCATCGTTGGCTGTACCTGGCTTTTATATAGGTAGAGAATTGCATCAGGAGTGAGATATCTACTGGAGCGGTAGAAGGATCCCAAGTAGACCTTTATGCCATACCTTATCAAAGGCCTTTGATATGTCAAGAGCAATTGCCCTAGAAAGGAAGCCTCTATCGAGGGATTCGCCAATCCTATGATATATAACTGTAAGCATGTCTGCTGTGGATCTAGCAGAATGGAAACCATATTGCATGTCATTAAGTTATTTTTGCTGAGATGGTTGACTACTTCCTTGTTCAGCACAGATTCCAGCAGCTTACTCATGATGCATAGGAAACTTATTGGTCTGTACTGAGAGGGAAATGATCGATCACCTGAGTTCTTAAATACAGGGCATACTGATGAGATTTTCCAAGGTCTTGGGAAGCATTTCTCCTTAAGACAACACTTTAATAACTTTGTAAATATGAGTGCTAGTTCCGGTTGAAGCCTTTTGAGCACTATGACTGGAATGCCGTCAGGACCAATTGCTTTACTGGAATCAAGGTTTTTGATTAGCTTGGCAACATCTCGTACAGATATTTGTATGTCACTTAGCATGTTTTCTGATATACAAGGGAATACTGGGGGTTGGTGGCCTTAGTCGTAAAGGGTAGAATTAGCTGCAAAGTTCTTGGCAAAGAGATTGGCTTTGTCTGATGCTGACGATATTAACTCAGGTCCATTGATGATAGTTGGGATAGAGCACACGCTTCTGTTCAGGATTCTGTTTGCTATTTGCCAGAACTGATGGGAACCAAGCCACTGCTCAGCTACCTTGGACTTGACGGACGGAGCATATAACTCTCTTGCTTTCTTTATTACTCTTTTACAGTGGTTGCTGGCAGTCCTGAAGGCGGCTTTCGTTTCAGTACATCTATTATGTTGGAAGCAATGGAAAAAGTGATTTCTGTGCGCAATGGCAGCAGCACATTCTGGGAGAACCACGGCTGGCTGTTAGGTTTTTGCTGGAACTTCTCCAAGGGTAAGAAACTGTCTATACCTACAGGTAACCATTCCATCAGGTCTGATACTATAGAGGACACATTCTTTTTAAACATGGCACGCAGAGGCAGGTCTGATATAAATGTATGGAAGCTATCCCAGTCAGCCATAAAATATCGATACACTGTATGATGGAGAGGTATGTCTGAAGACCTATTACATTTTGCTTTTATCTTGACTGATACAACAGAGTGGTCGGAAGATCCCAGTGGGGACTGAATGGAAGATGAGCACAGCTCAGGGCAAGTTGTGAGAAAGAGGTCTAGAGGACTTGCATACTGACCGTCAGTGTCGGGAACGCAGGTGGGTTCTTGGACAATCTGAGTGAGGTCATAAGCAATGGAGAAATCGTGGCAGAACCTCCCCTCGTCATCGGTCTTGTTAGAGTGGGTTAACCATTCCACATTGTGAACATTGAAGTCTCCACAGACGTGGATGTTAACTGAGAGGTACTCACATAGGACATGGTTAATTTTCTCGGTTATGCTATTGAAGATAGTAATTCTACTGTTGTGGGGGTGATAGTGCAAATATAAACGCAGTAGTGTGAGTATTAGGATCTTCTCTAGAGATGTCCCTACCACATGGAAAGTCGTCTTTAATGTAAGCACATACTCCATGCCCATGGCGATTTTGGGGGTCAGATTTAGAGGTTAAGTTAGAGTATCCTTTAATTACAAACTCATCTACGGAAGAAGGTCTAATGCTAGTTTCGCTTGGGAATAATAGGTCTGGCTTAGTCTCCTGTAATAGAGTTTGAACCTCTGGAAGGTTGGAACGTAGACCCCTGATGTTGGAGAAGGAAACATGGTAGTGGGGGTCTGCGTTGGAAGTTGGAGATCTGGGTTTGATTGAGTATTTTTTCTGAAAACCTTTCATGATTGAGATTTTGGATTTGTGAAATAAGTCGACAGACTTGCTTAGAGCAGAGCGAGAAGGTAAGAAAAAAAAAAGGAATTAAATTTGTTTTGTTTTTTGTAGCACATAAGGTAAAGCCGTAACAATTACCCACTAATATGCCATCAAGATGCCCCACCAGAAGCTACTGCATGGTCTAGAATCCATTCACCGAAAAGGTTCTATTTATACTTGCCTAAAAAGGTATTTTTTTTAATATCTTTTATGCCAAAGAAATTCATCTACATAAGAATCTAAAAGGGATCTTCTACAATCGAGCATTAATTTGATAAACCATTCATGGCGATTCCAATAGTTTTTTTATTGTCTGCGTATGAAATAAATTTATAGAATTCATAAATGTAAATGGTTTACAGTATAGTGGGAAAATCCCAATTCATTCTCTATCATGCTATATGATTTTCCACTCAACCATATGTGAAAGAAAATCTGACGTCTGAGCAAATGTCTCCATGACGTGACCGGAAGTCAAAAGTGTTGAAATGAACCGAAGTCAATCCAACGGTGACAATGATTTGCTAAAATGTGAGTGAAAAATTTTGACCCCTCCTTGTACAAAACGGCCGAGTTTAGGGTGAAGGAAATAATGTTTTTAGCCAATTTTTCAATATTTGTCGTCCGAGACGTCAAGCTTCAAAATGTTACCGATCTTGTCAGGATTCGTCGCCTCTGTCAAAATTTTTTGTAAGACATACAAACATACATACATTTAAACGGATAGGTGAGAGACTAGTATGGATAGCTGGTGTTACCTGGTCCACATGAAGTTTGGTTTTGACACAGCTGCTATACTAAAGATATTGAACACTTTCATCGATACCCCCACAACAATTTAAAAAATAAATAATAATTGAAGTGATTCCCCCCCCCCTTACAAGAAATGGTCCAGTTGACCACCACAGAATTAATCTTTTCTAATTTTCAGATATCATGCGTCCAAGGGATCACTCTTTAAAATGGTACTGGTTTCAAACTAGTTCGATGCGGCTGACAGAAGTTTTTAGCAGACACACAAACACACGCAAACACAGAAACAAACCGACGTTTGGGGTTTATATAATAGACTAGCGGGTTACCTTGCGTTGCCTGAGTGTCAAGAGGTGGTGTAGTCAGGATATTTAGTACCCCCAGAAAAAAAAAAAAAAATTAGTCGCAACCTGGGTGGAGAGAGGTGTGGAAAAAAAAAAAAAAAAAACACCAAAATGTGAAAACCAGTTTAAACGAACTTGAAAATAATTTAGTTTTTGTTTTTCAAAGGAAAAAAAAACACATTAGGTAAGCTTTAAAATAAGTCAAATTTATGGCAAATAAAGTTTTTAACCCTGTTTAAATGTTAAAACTTAGGAAAAACTTTTTTAAATAAAAAAAAACTGTTAAAAAAAAAAAAAAATTTTTTTAAATATACCGTTACTTGGGCTCGAACATGAAAACAAAGCTTATTACCCAACTTCGTTTCCCAATTCTCCACGATGCTATCAGCAAAATAATGTCTTTTTTTTTTATTTAAACAATTCAAGAAAGAATGCCTGACGCGCATGCGTACTTGTCAAAGTCATTTAAAAAGGAAGATTTTTTCCAACCCTCCTTTGTTATAAATGTTTATTTCTAAACAAAATAATTGAGCGTTTTTTTTTTATTTTTACATATTATTCAAGTGAGACATCGTTCTTTCAGATGGTGTGGTCTGGACTCCATCAGATATAGCTGAGAAAAGGTTTTGGCAGACATACAAACACGCATTTTGCCTTTTATATATACACTAGTCTGGGTGCCCAGCATTGCCCGGATATTTGTAGGTGTGTGTTGAGCAAAAGAAAATGTGGTAGTAGGCAGGCAGGCTCAAACCCGTGACGCGAAGGCGGAAAAATGAAAGAAAATCTGACGTCTTACCGCTACTCCATGACGCGACCGGAAGTGTAAAGCGTTCAAATTCAACATAATCAATCAAAAACAAAAGATGACTTGCAAAAATGGTGTTGCTTTTAAACCTCCCAGGAAAGCAAATTAGACACAAGGTCGTTTTTAATGTGGGGGGAAAACCACCTTCCCCAAAAACGAAGCACTCTGGCAGTATCCAAATAAATAGTAATTATCTCAGTTTGAAGAGTTTCCCCTACATTGACCAATTACAGAACAGATACTACCGGGCCCGACAGCCAGGCGTTTGCGTTCGAATGGTTTGGCTTTATTTATATGGAAAAGATAAATAACAAAAATGATGGCACGGTGGAAATTTTGTTTAAATTGATAAAAAAAAAAAATAAAATAAAATAAAAAAAAATAGAGACAATGTCCGTTTGCAAATCCGAGATATTATGATCTGAGAAGTATGCAAAAAAGCCTTTCATGGACATACACAAATGCTTGCATCCATTTTGCCCTTTATATAACAGATTAGCGAGGGTGTCCGGCGGGTGTTTGGAGGTGTATAAAAAAAAAAAGGTAGTAGGCAGGCAAGCTCAAACCCACGACGCAAAGGCAGAAAAGAAAGTGAAAGAAAACCTGATGTCTTACTCCCCCTCTATGACGTGACCGGAGATGTAAAGCATTCAAATTTAATGTAGTCAATCAAAAAGATGACTTGCAGAAATGGTGCTGCTTTTAAACCTCCCACGAAGGTCGTTTTTAATGTGGGGGAAAAGCAACTCCCACAAAAATTGTATCCGAATAAATAGTAGTTGTCTCAGTATGAAGGATTTCCCTTATATTAACCAAGGACAAATTGCAGAACAGATACCACCCGGCATGAGGCGCAGGCATTTGCGTTTGATTAGTTACACTTTACTTATACGAAAAAGACAAATAACAATAGCCAGCACGAGGGGACGGTGGGAATTTTTTTAAAATTCGATGAAAAAAATAAATAAATAAAATGAAATCAAGAAATCATGTCCGTTTGTGAACGCGAGATATTATAATCTAGGAAGTATGCAAAAACGTCTCCCGGAATATAACCGATGCGAAAACCCTGACGCAAAAAGCGGCTGTCTATATATATATATATTATATTTTATTATATAATATATTTTAACATTTACCAGAAAAAAATTGACAAATTCTGTTTTAAAGTCATTTTAAAACAACCTTTCACTCATGTATTTTTGTAATGGGCCCAAACACCTGCAAACATGAAATATCTTAATCACTTAAAAATAAAAATGAGACAATAACTCATTTTAATTGTTGAATATAATAGGAGTTATCTACCTAATTGTTTAAAAATGGGCAAACAAAACATTCAAAACCAACTTTAATGCGTTCCAGGTAACATTAGGAACGTATAACTTGTGTTAAAAAAAAAAAAAATCCAGGTTACAAAGCAAGAGTTAAATTTAAAAATAAAACGTTTCTTGTAAACAAAATTGGTTTCATTGAATTCTATTTTAGAATTGAATGGCGATGGAATTTCAGGAACTTTGCATAGTTATCAAATTATATGACTAAACAATGTACATGCATCTGATGGTTGGGGAAGAATGGGGTGAGCAACTCCTTACGGGAAAGGAATGGCATAGGAAGTCAAGGCAATGACTGAGCGTGTGAGAGCATGTGTATGTGAGTGTACATGCATGAGAATGTGTATGTGTGTGCGCGTGAGTGAGAGCATGTGTGGGTGCGCGCAAAAGCATGTGCGTGTGTGCGCGCGAGAGCATGTGTGTGTGTGCACGCGAGAGCATGTGTGTGCGCGCGTGAGAGCATGTGTGTGTGCGCGAGTGTACATGCATGAGAATGTGTATGTGTGTGTGCGCGCAAAAGCATGTGCGTGTGTGCGCGTGAAAGCATGTGCGTGTGTGCGCGTGAGAGCATATGCGTGTGTGCGCGTGAGAGCATATGCGTGTGTGCGCATGAGAGCATATGCGTGTGTGCGCATGAGAGCATGTGTGTGCACGTGAGAGCATGTGTGTGTGCGCGTGAGCAAGTGTGTGCGTGAGAGCAAGTGTGTGCGTGCGTGCAAGTGTGAGAGCATGTGTGTGTGTGTGTGCAAGCATGAGAGCATGTGTGTGTGTGTGTGTGCAAGCATGAGAGCATGTGTGTGTGTGTGCAAGCATGAGAGCATGTGTGTGTGTGCAAGCATGAGAGCATGTGTGTGTGTGTGTGTGTGCAAGCATGAGAGCATGTGTGTGTGTGTGCAAGCATGAGAGCATGTGTGTGTGTGTGTGTGTGCAAGCATGAGAGCATGTGTGTGTAAGCATGAGAGCATGTGTGTGTGTGTGTGCAAGCATGAGAGCATGTGTGTGTGTGTGTGCAAGCATGAGAGCATGCATGTGTGTGTGCATGAGAGTGTGTGTGTGTGTGTATGCGTAAGAGCATGGGTGTGAAAAGCACAGCTATCACAGAATGAGTCATCATCACAGCCAAGATTGAAGAAATAGGTATTGCAGCAGAGTGTTGCTTGGAATTGACTGCAAATCATTCAAAATAATAAATTATTTAAAAGAAAACAAGCAAAGTAGATTTGGAAATCAAACCATTTCATGTTTTTGATCCACAAGTTTTGAAGAGTTTGTAAAAAAACAATTTGAAGTCTAAACAATTGAAAACTATTTCATTCGAGTTTCTGAATTTTCTTGGTTATTTTCACAATCTTTTCAACCAATGTAACCTCTGAGGATTTTTAGGTGTATCCTTTTGGACTTTGGGGAAACTCTTTGGAATTTCCAACTGAACTCTTCTTCATTCAATCCATGGAGGTAGATTTTCTCATTGTAGCACTTACTTTATTGCTGTTCTTATTTCACTTGTCAAAGAACGTCAATAAGAACCGATTATAATCAACACGTGTGCTACAGATCTATGCAGACAAAATTTAAACCTAATTCTGCTTATTCGTGTTGTATTAGTGTAACAGCATTCACCTGCGACAGATTGAACCACATAAGTTCAGTGCATTCTTGGCAAAATGGTCCACATCTGAAATAAGCAGCTGAGTATTTGTATATTTAAGCCATTCCCAGTGATGAATACCACAAACGTGGAGGCAAGCTGCTAGTGTCATGTCCATCTACACTGTTCCTATCATAGTCTTTAGTTGGCCACCTCTACATTTTCTACTGCTGGCAGGTGCAATAAAACTACCAACTTTCAAAAGAATTCTTCAGGCATCAAGGAATGAAATAAAATTAACAAAGTCTTCTTTTAACAAAAGTTTGTGTGATGCTAGTGGTGTTGCATCTTGCATAGATAGTGCAGTTTGGGATTTAGTCAGAAATAAGGATGGTCCAAAGGCAGTACATGTTGAAGACTGAGTGTATAAAAATATTTACATAGGGATCAGGTCTCATAAGCATATAATAGTATTGTGCATGCATCACCACTTGAAATATCTTCAATTTTGAAGAGGTTTATCTCTTTAGACCACAATCTAATTCAGAGACAACAGAAGGTTGCGCAATCAATATGGTTTGCAATCTTGTCACCCTGTGCTGTAAAGATTGAACCAATATATTCGAACTGCTTGACTTTCTTAACAATGGCACTATTGAGAATGGTAAGGATTCTGCTGAAAAGGCAGCAACTGATTGGTTGACAGTGTGATACTATCAGCACCTCACCCCCAAAGAGTTGAAAAGTGGGGGAGAAAGTAAAAAAAAACTATGCCAAAAGAAAGGGGAAATGGGTTTATCGACAGAATACGGAATTATTGGTCAAGGTGTAGCAGTAACAGGACAAAAGGACCTAAGATATAGAGTTACTTGGCAGCCACTTTGAGGAGTGGTTATGAGTTTTGTGATGGTTTCCGACAATTAAGGACAGTTGCGGACAGTCTTGGGTTTGCGATGGGTGATGACAGTTAGATACAGTCAAATGTAGGTTGTGGCTTGGACCAGATCTAATGAGCTTTAGAGGATCACGAGGAGTTGACATCAACTGACAAACATGGCCTTAACAGAACATAAATGTGGATCTTAATGTGGAGAGAATTAATGGCGTCGCATGCACACGCACACAATGCAACTGATATTTACAGAATGTGTCAGAGGATTGTATTTTGTATTATTTTTATACAAAATGTTTGGGGTTTTTTTTTGAGGTGGCAAACTTAAAATCGACAACTATTTTCTTTAATTGCAGATTTGCCAACAATTGAGTTAAGCTTGGTTTAGCAATTCACCCTGAAAAGATTGACATTAATGCAATATGATCAATTTACTAAGGGAAACATTTGATGAATAATTTCACGAAATGGACTTGTCGACTGGTCATCCTGTTCATGTGATTCAACTCCATTAGATTATCTTTAGGGACATGTAAAGTCTCATGCCTACCGTCATAAATCAGACACAATAGACCACTTGAAAGACAATATTGGACCTGTTATTGTCAAAATGCAGCCTAATGTAGTTGATGAGCAGAGTTTGTGAAAATTGGATCTCTAGATTACACCATATACATGTATATGGTGAACCACTGATCCATATGCCCTAAATTGTATATCAATTATAAATGCCAAAAATTAATATATGGACCACATTTGTTTTGGCTTTTTTTTTTTTTGACAAAGGAGTCACCACTTATCAAGGTCCAGAGGCCACTCGAGGATAAGGGTTAATGAGTCAATGGGAAAATGTAGTAGTGCCAATTGGGTAAATTGGATTACTTAAGGGGATGGCTCATCAACAACCTCGTATAATAAAAATATTTTCTGTGATTTATTTTAATTTAAAGATTATCACCTAAAAACAAAAAACAAAAACAAAACGCAAACAAACAAAAACTTTTCACCCTCTGATGATATTTTACTATTCAGAATTAAGAAACACTCAAGTTTAAAAAAAAAATTTTTATGATTTTTTTTCTTTTAATAAAATTTTAATAACGAACGATGCTTCTAAGAGATTTTGTCAAATCTTATAACAAAATATTTGTTTGGTAACAATTGTAGAATGAAAACTGAAGATGGCAATTTTAGCTCGAAACTGCAAATTCAATTCTTACAAAAATGAACAAGGGAAATAAGTTTCAACATTGCAGTCTGATTCGTCTTCCATGCGATTGTTTGAAAACTCACTGTCAATACTAGGTGCATAGTGTTGATCAACAAGAAATAAAAGACTTTTCGCATGCAAATCAAAACTTGAAAAGAACTAATTCATCAACAGGGTTGGATTAAGAGCAGCTTATTCAATGGTGCGGATAGAAAAGAAAAAAAGAGAAAAATTTTTTTTTTTTTTTATCAAAATAATGAATAGAAATCCAATTCGTTAAAACAACCCAATTAAGCGTTTCAATTGATTCAATACAAACACTAAACAAAAGAGCCAAGAAATGAAATAAAATAAACAAATTGTTTAACAGAAAGCAAAGTACAAAGTAAAAAAATACAAACAACTGAAACCAGTTTCATTTGCATTTCTACAGCAATATTTATAAAGAATTAGTTACATCTACCCAGCGTTGCCCGGTATGCAGAGAAATCGTGTTACATTTTTTCTTTTTATTATTTCTTTGAACAAAGGTAGACAACTTTTGTTTTTAGATTAAAATGAGTTCTTTCGCTAAGGTGATTATTTAAAAATGTTTCACACTAATAGGCTGTTTGGTGTTGCCCGGTCATAAAATATGCATAAATATTGTATTTTAATTAATACAGAAACCGAGACATGTGCATGCGAGCATTGTTTTTCTAAACAGTTCACTCTGTGTAAGTACAAAAAGAAAAAAAAAAGTACTCAAGCCAAGATCGAAACCAAAACCTAAAGACAGTGAGTCAAGTACGATAACCATTAGACCAGCTTGACACGATGATTCAAAGGTATTTTCAAACTACTTTTTCTTAACATAAGTAATCCGAAATGTGAACTATTCATGCACACACATTCATAAAACAGCAAACATAAAAATCCAATGACTCCCACGTACCAATTTTTAAATTTTGAGCCCTTTTTTCTGGATGAAAACAGATTAAAGTTTTCCGCATGTCTGAATATGCTGTATACCAAATTTCAAGTCTGTAGATAAAAAATTTGTCAAGTATATAGGTTGAGAAGTGCCCCCCCCCCACACACACATTCTCACTTTTATTGATAATTAGATAAGCAGTCACTTAGGCCAGACTAAGATTTAAAATAAATTGTAACAAAGTACATTATTGCATCTTCTATATAATAAAGTAAAGTCAATTTTCCTCTTCATCAGTCATAAATCTGTAAACACAAGCGATATATAGAATTCTGGTATAGTCACACTTTATGCTAAGAATTAATGAGTGTTTTCAAAAAAAATATGCATCTGTTCCATTTGCTTTCTGCTTGCCCATCGCTTCTAAAATAGCCGAATATACAAAAAGTTGGAATAACGTTTACTCTCACACAAAATTTACTGCCGCTACCTTACACTGAGAAATGATATTTATAAGACATGGGTCCAATAACATGGTACAACATTAACAAATAAAAATTGACTAGTAATCACACTTGCCAGCTGAAGAAGTGCAGAGGCAGCCAACATGAAGACATGTCCAGGAACAGTGAAGACAGATATTGCTGGTGACTAGCCATCACGTTTTTGGTGTTTGCTGCTGGAACCAGGAATGGTTGAAGTATGTTAAAAACTTAACTGCCAATCAAAGGGTGTGAACCAACTTGACGCAAGATGGGGCAAACTCATTTAGAGTCAGTTCAACTCAAGTAAATGCCATTACAGTTATAGACTAGTAGGAAAGAAAGTTTAATTTTGTCAGCTTAAATACTATTTGGGTCTGATCATCATATTTGGTGTAACTTTAATATTACATACCGACATTCAATGACGGCTTTTAGAAATTGACTTTCAAACGCATATCAGACCAAGTTTCTATTTCTCTTAAGTCGATTTTTATCATTTCCCTCTCTTTTGCATTCCCCTGTGAACTGAACCTGTTATCTCAACTGTTCTACATCTACTAACCGTAAAAATTCTCATTTATTATCCCAATGTGGTCATACCATCAAAGTCAACCGTTCTACACACATCCTCCCCATACTGTCCAAATTTAATCTTCTTTTGAGATTATCAGATCTAGTTGTTTTTAACATTAAACATACATTGTGTCGTTCTCATATCATTTCACTTTTTTTCTTTTTCCATACATCATATGATGTGTGCATCGCTAATAAATTCTTCGTTCGGTTGATAATTAGCCGGCTAATGAAGGTAGAAGTTTCTCGAACTTAATCCACCCACTCTTAACTCATGCAATCACATTAGCGCCTGTTTTACCCTGTGCTCCGATGGTATCACCAATGTAATAAAATTTCTGGCCGATTGGTTTACAGCATATCAACCCTTTTTGAATTATTTAATGCCGAATGCAGTAATTTGGGACAAAGTTTTTATCGATCAAGTTCTTCATATCTTCAAATATTGATTCATGATGTTTGATTGTTTGTATAAGAAATTTGTTTTTGTTTTTGCAGAACATGATTGAGTTTTGCAAAGGAAAAGCCCGCAAGCTGGGGCCTCACCACTGGATATAGTTTAAGGTCATATCCAGGACCTTTTGTTCAGGAAGACAGTATCTTCAGACAGCCTGATCTGGTGGCACCTCACCGCTAGATATCTGATAAGGTCATACTCAGGAAAGAAAAAACTCTGGATAAGAGCTTTGCCATTCAGATGTATTTTCTTCGTATGTGAGCTCAACATGAAAATCCAACAAGATAATAACTTTACATGAGATGCAAGATTAAAGTTCATTACAAAAGCAAGTGAATACTAGCACGACTCTTTGGGATTAGTGTAATCTGAAGGACACTTTAGTTATTGTATTGCTCATGCTTCATTTGTGATATTATGCCCCCCCCCACCTCCTGAGCTAAGACATGAGAGAGAAATAATTCACAAAATGGAAAAGTGATTCAAAGTTGCCGAAATCAGTTGAACCTGCCAGACTGGGTGGCACCCTGCCTTATTAGGTGTTAGCTTTTGGGTGAGCAGAGGGCGATGGAGAGAGTTGCCAAGAAAGCAAGTGGATGTAGTCTGTTCCACTGATCAGCTGAGAGTAACTGAGAGAATGATTGGATGGTTGATAGTAGATATATTTAAGAAATGAGTAGATTGGACAAACTGGATAATGTAGACTCGAGGAGTCAGAATTGTTTGAGAAGATAAGTAGATGACTTCCAATACACAATGAATGATCTCAAACAAATTATCTCAGATCTCAATTCATACATGGAAGCTTGAATTTTTAGTGCTAAGTCATTTTAGTTTTAGAAAAGAAATTACTGCTCCAGTAGGTATTTCACTGCCAATGTAATTCTCTATCTGTATAAGAGCCAGGCATGTTCTAAAATGGAGTACTGTTGCTACATTTGGGTGGGAGCTGTTTGGTGTACCCTATCCAGATTTTGGAGAGTTCAAAACCAGCTTCGAAACCTATTAGGTGAAGCCCTTTTCTCTTCCCTGCAACCCCTTTCCCACAGAAGAGACATTGCGAATTGTCTCTGCTCTATTATTTTCATGGCAAATGCTCGACTGAACTCCAATCTATCATTCCCCTTTGCCAAACTTTCACAAAAAACACCCAACTAGCTACAAACACTATATGCGATTTCCCCACTCTCTAACTGTGCCTAAATCTAAACACAGATTCCAAGAACAAAGCTTCTTCCCCAGAACTGTCTGTCTGTGGAACACTGTTCCGCTGGCCTGCTTTCCGGTTGAATACAACATGGTAGCCTTCAAATCCGATGTAAACAAGTTCTTTTTGAGCCATCCCCTTAAATAATCAAATTCTACCCAATTTACACTGTTAACAATTACTACACTACCACCTTGTTGAAAAAGGAATTACAGTTTTTAAAACAATGATACATTACCTCGCAAATTTGTTCTCCAAGTAAACAACCAAAGACAGTTTTTCGTAGTCAAAAAATACGTTCTAATGTATTCGCTTTTATTTACACTTTTTATAGTACATAAAAAGGAAGGGAGATAATCCCTACCTTACGTTTAAAGAGGAGATAACTCTTATTTAGTGTCAGCCATTGTTATTCTCAACACTCCTCCTCAATTGCTGACCCTAAATTTCCAGCTCTTTGACACCTAACAATTCCCTGAGCTTCACAAACTGTGTACTCGCAAGTCCTTTTGTCAGTATGTCTGCTACCATTTCTTTACTCTGACAGTATTCCAGTTTAACTGTTTTCTTTTCCACCTGCTCTCGAATATAGTGGAATTTAATATCAACATGTTTGGCCCTTCCATGATGCTGTGGATTCTTTGCCATACATATCGTTGACTGATTATCCTCGTAGATAAGTGTTGGTGTAACTAAAGTTCCTAATAAAGCACCTTGAAGGCGCTGCATCCAAACAGCCTCTTGTGCCGCACTTGCTAATGCCATGTATTCAGCTTCAGCTGTTGATAATGCAACACAGGTTTGCCTTTTACTTCTCCAGCTCACAGCTGCTCCACTTAGTTTAAACAAATAACCAGATGTTGATCTACGATCATCTAAATCACCAGCCCAGTCTGCATCTGAGTACCCCAGGAGATTGGTAGCTTTCTCCTTGTCATACAATAAACCGTACCCTCGTGTACCATTTAAGTAATGGAAGATATGTTTTACAGACTTCCAGTGTTCCATCGTAGGCTGAGAGCAAAATCTTGCAACATTTCCGACAGCATAGGCAATATCAGGTCGCGTCCTTGTTGACAAATACAGTAGGGTTCCAACTGCGGATTGATACAACTCTTTGTTAACCAGCTTACTTACTTCAGTTGCCTTCGTTAATTTTGCCCCAATATCAATTGGAGTTGATATAGGTTTTGAATTTTCCATTTGGAATTTTTTCAAGACTTCTGCTGTATATGCAGGTTGTCCAATCCATATTTTCCCTGATTCAGGATAAACAAACTTAACACCTAAAAAATGATGCAGTTTTCCCATGTCCTTGATTTTGAAAATTTTCGATATAGTTTTCACAAAATCTTGAATACGAGTCGGGGATTTGCTTGCCACAATGATATCATCAACATAAACAGAAACTATAAAGATTTCTCCTCCTGAAGATTGTATGTAGATACAGGGATCATTCTCCAACTGCTTGAAGTTCATCTTTTTCAGCTGAAAATCCAATGTTTCGTTCCAACATTTCGGTGATTGTTTCAAGCCATAGATGCTTCGCTTCAGTTTACAAACAAGATGTTCCTTTCCTTCAACTTTAAATCCTTCAGGTTGCTTCATGTAGATTTCTTCCTTAAGTTGACCATTTAGGAATGCAGTGGTTATGTCCAATTGATGTAGCTTCAGGTCATGCTGTGCTGCTAATGCAATAACAGTTCGCACCGATTCAAATCTGACAACTGGGGAAAAGGTCTCGTCATAATCAATTCCTTGCTTCTGAAGAAAACCTTGAGCTACCAGTCGAGCTTTATAATGCTCTATGTTTCCGTCAGCATCATACTTCCGTTTAAATACCGACTTGCTACCAATAGCTTTTCGTCCACTAGGCAATTCCGTAAGATCCCATACTTTATTAGTATGTAAGGAGGAAATTTCACTTTTCATTGCTTTCATCCATTCATTTTTCTCAGGACTGGAAAGTGCTTCTTTCATTGTCAATGGATCATTTAAACTATGAGCTATGTAGACCCATTCGCCATATCGATCTGGAGTTTTCTTAATTCTCGATGATCTTTGAGGTACTGTTTCCTGTGAGGTTTCACTAGGTCCTTCTACCTCCTGCAAGTTGTCATCATCATCATCGAGATGGGTTTGTTAATTCCTTTTCCTCCTGTTCAGCTATTGAACCTGATTCATTGAATTTGACATCTCTGCTATGGAATACTCTAGATTTTCTGGTATCATAGAGTCTGTATCCCTTTACTCCAATACCATAGCCAAGAAATATGCTTTTCTTTGCTTTCGAATCCATTTTACATCTTTCATCCTTTGGTACGTGGACAAAAGCTTCACATCCAAAAATGCGTAAATTTTTCACATTAGGTTTATGACCCTTCAATACTTCATATGGCGTCATACCCTGCACAGCATTTGTTGGGCTTCGGTTTCGAATATATGAAGCAGTGGATAAAGCCTCTGCCCAAAATTTCTTAGGGAGCTTTAAATCCGATAACATTGATCGCACTGTTTCCACCAATGTCCGATTCATTCTTTCGGCTACTCCATTTTGCTCTGGAGTTTTGGGAACAGTATATTCATGTCGAATACCCTCCCCTCTTAAATAATCTTCAAATTCTCTTGAAGTGTATTCTCCACCATTATCAGTGCGTAGGGCTTTAATATTATGTCCAGTTAATTTTTCCACCATGGTTTTCCATTCCAGGAACTTTTTAAAAACCTCGTTTTTGTGTTTGAGCACATATATCCAAACAAATCTTGATTTATCATCGATAAATGTTAAGAAGTATTCAGCTCCACCAAGCGATTTTGCCTCTATCCTTCCACAGACATCGCTATGCACAAGTCCTAGGAGTTGAGTAGCTCGCTTTCCACCAGATTTTGGAAATGAGGAACGATGATGTTTTCCATCTACGCAAGGTTCACAAAAGTTGATATTGCTGGTAACATCATAGTCAAGGCCAGTTACGAGTTGGTCCCTTACTAATTTTTGCAAATTCCTTTCTCCAAGGTGGCCAAAACGTCTGTGCCAAATATCTTCTTTTGTACTACTACCTAGGCAGGAGTTTGCTGCATGGGTTTCTTCATTCACCTCACTGCAGTTTAAATAAAAAATTCCTCCAATTTTTGCACCTGTAGCCACTATTTTCTGTCTCTTGTCCAGTATTTGACATCCCACGTTATCAAAAATACAAGTTTTTCCAGATTTAGTAGCTCTGGAAACACTTAACAAATTGTATGACAATTTGGGAACATACAACGTATCATATAACCGGCATCGTTGGGATTTCTTATCTGATACGCTCACATTTAGCTCTATCGTTCCGGTTCCTAAGGCCTCAACAGAGAATCCGTCACCAAGGGTTATTTCTTCTGGAACGTCCAATTTTCTAAAATTAAAAAATTTATCAATATCATGGCACATGTGACATGTTGCTCCAGAGTCTACGATCCAGTTACTCTTTTTATATTTTAATACTAATGCATGATGTGTTAGGAGTCCAACAACACCATCACTAGAATCACTTGAGTCTGAATCACACGTTTTTTTCTTAGTGAAAAAAACTTTCTTTTTCATAGGGTTAGACTTGAAATTCGCTTTTGTATTTAAAAGAAAATGACAGTCACGTTTAATATGCCCGTTCTTCCCACAGTGATAACACTTGGGCCCCCTGTGGTGTTTAGATGCCATGGCTTTAAATTCCGTATCATTTATTTCCCTCTCTTTAATCTTGGTTTCCTCATACAGTAATCGTTCAGTAACCAACACCCATTTAGGTATGTCCTGACTTGCTTCAAGTGCGGTCACCAACATATTATATGAGTCTGGGAGAGTAGCTAGAAGATGAACAACTCTATCCTCCTCGTCAATTGAATCGCCAATGACTGCTAATTCATCAAATATTTCCATCATAGCTTTGATGTGTGTATGTACCGAGTCACCGTCTTTTAACCTAAGAGAATATAACTTTCTCCTCAAGGCTAACTTATTCGCCCACGTCTTCTTTTGAAATTGATCAGACAATTTCTTCCACACTTCTGCGGGGTCATCAGGATCTCCAATTAAATAAAGGAGTGACGTTTCCAACGATAGCACAATCGTTGCTAATGCACGATCCCTTCTTGAGAAGTACTTCATGTGTGATGCCGAATCTTTTTCTTTATCAGGAACGGTTTCCGTTTTGTTAACTATGTTCCACAGACCATCCTTAATTAACGCCATTTTACATTGGACCTTCCAAGTATTGTAATTCGTATCATTCAGTAGTACCAGATTACTAAGTTTTGTTTCCATTGCACTTTTTTTTTTTTTTTTTTTTTTGCACAATACAAAACTTCAACGAAATTCAAAATGGCTGAACAAAAAGAAATAAAATAAAAAGCATTACATTCATTAACCTATTATTCTTGCATAATTTGACCCGAATTCTCGTGATTTCCCGTCAAGCCCAGATCGGGCGAGACCAGCAAAAATTGGGGTCAGCCGAGCGTTGTTCAAATGTTGAAACGCTAATTCGACTTCGAAAATTTTTTTTTTTTTACTGTTTTTAGTATTTTTTTATTTTATGATTAGTTATTTTTAATGATTTATTTATTTGGAATTTTTTTTTTTTGTACTTCAATTTCTGGGAGTTTGTTTAGCCAATGAAAAAGCGAAGAGATGTTGCGAGTTTGTCTCTAATGTATCGTTATTTTCATGGAAAGTGTTCAACTGAGCTTCAATCTATGGTCCCCCCTTGCCAAACTTTCACAAGAAACACTCGTCTAGCTGTAAACACTATCAATAATTTCCCCCACTCTTTATCTGTGCCTAAACCTAAACGTAGATTCCATGAACAAAGCTTCTTTCTTAGAACTGCACGCCTGTGGAATTGTCTTCCGTTTTCCTGCTTTCCGGCTGACTACAATATGGTTTTGTTCAAGTCTAAAGTAAATAAGTTCTTGATGAGCCGTTCCATATAAGTTATTAAATTTACCAAATTTTCATTACTAATGATTACTATATTGACCAACTTCTACTGTACACTCTTTAACCCTTATCCTTGAGTGGCCTCTGGGCCTTGATAATGTGGTGATGTCTTTGTAAAAAAAAAAAAAAAAAAAAAAAAAAAAAATATGTAAATGAAAGCAGATGACATTCGAATTGGAAGGAATCGACTGAACCCCCAAAAAGCTGACAACTATATTTTCAGATTCACCAAACAGAAAAAAAAATGACAGGCAAGGAAATAAATTTGTGCATGCTAGAAAAACAACAAACTACGTCGAGAGGATGTTGAAGGAAGCAAAACAGCGCAACAAGCAAGAATGTGGGACCAGCCGGGAGCTTCTGGGTACATATTTACTTGAATTTATGTGGAGACAAAAAATTTGGAAACGATCTTTTTGTCTCCATCATAAATCACATTTCCGAAAGCTACCCGGGTGGGGAGGGGGGTGGGGCTTCCTCTTATCGTGAAGATAACAATATTTAAATAACTTGCTGTTGATAAATATTTTGCAAAAAAATAAATAAATAAATACTACAATAAATTAAATAAACATATTTGCTTTTTTCAAGGTAGGTTTTTTGTTATTTTTTGATAATTTGCATTTATTTTTTTTTTTTTGGTTTGTTTTGCTTTTTTCCTTAGTCTGTATCTATTATGCCGCTCGGCTGACATCGATGATTGCCGGTCTCACCCGATCCGGGCTTGACGGAAATCATGAGAATTTGAGTCAAATTATGCAAGAGTACCCATTAACCTTTATCCTTGAGTGGCCTTCAGGCCTTGATAAGTGGTGACTCCCAAGTAAAAAAAAAAAAAAAAAAAAAAAAAAAAAATGCGGTTCCAAACAAAATGGCAGTATCAACTCAGAGAAGCTTTGAATGTAAGCCGAAGAATAGTTTCCAGTAAGTAGCCAATTCAGAGAAATCCTGAGACAAAGAAAAAAGTTCCTTCCATTGTGGAGATGAAAAGTTAGGTACAGGAACTCTTAACAGATTCACTATATTTCTCAAGCGATTCCGTTTCCGGATTGGTTGAAAGAGCATGGTTCCATCTGATTGGTTAGTTCCTATCACCACTGTCTATAAATAGAATCTTCCAAATTTTTGTAACCATATCCTCGTAACTATACCAAAAACATTGCAACATTAACTGAGATGAAGGCACTAGCAGTCGAGACCTCAGCGGCACACTATACTTGTTCCAAGTTAAATACAATGTATGCGTCTGAACTCGTATTTTTAGTGCATGCTTACTTTTTCTTTTAACACAATAAACAAATGCATGCACTCATGATGCTAATTAATACAAGAGATGACACAGCCAGACAAAAGATGGAGATGGAGACAACCATGGCACAAACGTTGGAGATGAATGAAGGGCTGGTATGTTTCTACACATTATGTTACACTGTTTATCTCCTATATAATAAAATGACTGCAGAAATTCCCCTCTGGACCAAATTATCGTAGGTTTGCAACAACAGATTCCACATACAAATTCAATACATCTAGCTTAATAGCCACTATCTTATATAGCTTTCAAACACCATTTTAGACACATTTAGCAATGATATTAAAATGCTATATTGCATCAGACGAGCAACACCATCACAATTGCAACATCTTTAAAGGAAGGAGTTCCTATTTTTCTCTAAACATTTAGTTTTACCACCACTACCAGTTCTCACTGGTACCAATTCTACATGTTCCATGGATACTGTGATTACACCCATCGTAACCAGGTCATAGATACATAGACATAACATAATCTTTCCAATATGTGAACGTCTCCCTCTACAAATTCTGTCCATTCTGATTATTTGTGCTCTGATAATTCTCATATTCCAGAATCCAGTTATTTGCTTTATAAACAAATGCTACTAACATTAAAATATGATATATTTTTTGGGCCTGGATTCAAATTCATTTAAGTTAAGATGGAACAATACAAGAGAGAAAATCATTAAACGAACTTAAAATAACCAATTATGTTGCTTTCTGTTACAAAGATACTATAAGATTCTCATTCATTTTCTCCTTCACATAGAAAAAAAAACACAGACTTAGTCGACGACGACGACACCGCCTTCGTCAAAACACCAATAAATCTGAGGTTTTTACATTGCGACATACTGCGTGTACATTGATGTTTCAAAACTACATATTTCACATTTATTTACATATTGAAGAGTGTATCTCCCAAACATGCAACTTTTACATCGAGATTTTTCCTCATCACAAACAAAAACGCCAAAATCTTCGACGACGACAACTACACCTTCGTCTAAACATCAACACATCTGAGTTACCATAAAACACACTGCGTGTACACTAATGATGTTTCCAAACTACGTATTACATATTTACTTATATTTTGAGGATTTTAGCTTGAAACTTTCATATTAAGATTTTTCCTAAAAGTATAAAAAAAATAACGACATATTCATCAACAACTACGATAACAATCCCTTCATCAAAATATCAGCAAAACTGAGTTTTTATACCATTAAAAACACTTTTTTTTTAACACAGGCAACACCACATCAAGGCCAAGAGGCCACTCAAGGATAAGGGTTAAAGAGTGTACAGTAGAAATTGGAAAATATAGTAATCATTAGTAATGAAAATTCGGTAAATTTGTTAACTTATATGGAACGGCTCATCAAGAACTTGTTTACGTTAGCCTTGAAGACAACCATATTGTACTCAGCCAGAAAGCAGGAAAACGGAAGACAATTCCACAGGCGTGCAGTTCTAAGAAAGAAGCTTTGTTCATGGAATCTACATTTAGGTTTAGGCACAGATAAAGAGTGGGGAGGGAATTATTGATAGTTTTCAACTAGACGAGTGTTTCTTGTGAAAGTTTGGCGAGGGGGGACCACAGACTGAAGCTCAGTCGAACACTTTCCATGAAAATAACGATAATGCGTGTACATTGGTGATGTTCCTATTTACTTGCCTCCCCACGAGGGCAGAGTTAGACACAAGGTCCGTTTTTAATGTGGGGAAAATCCAGCTCCCCAAAAAGAGGCACTCTGGATAGAAACAAATATTGTCTCAATCATGGACAATATCTCCTCCACTGTCCTAGAACAGAAAAAGTGAAGTGTAGCATCAGAACAGATACTACACTGTGATCTTGGCCCGCAGTGACGTTTCAAACGATGCATTTCATGTGTATTTAAAGTTTGAAGATTTTAGCTCCCAAATATTTGCGACTTTTATATTAAGATTTTTCATAAAAACATAAAAAAACGTCTTCCTCATAACTAAATTGAAAAGGTTAGCTCCCAAATATTTGCATTTTTTATAGCGTTAAAATAATACAGAAGTTTATTGAACAAAATAAAATGAACTTATTTTTGGCCAACAATTTTATTTACGCTAAATATTTCTTTTAATAGGATTCAGTAATTTTTTTCTTTTTATCAGAACAAATCATTAGAAAATATACTCGATTATTTTCAAGCTAAACTCTTCAATATATAAATATGAAATGCGTCGATACTTCACCATGGTACATTTATTTTGTCCACAGATGCCAGTGCCCACTATTATACTGGGCCAGAAGTGGTTCTTACTAATAACCGTAGTTTAATTGATTTTTTTTTTTTTTTTTTTTTTTTTTTTTTTTTTACAGGTGAGTTGGGGGTATACTTCCACCATGCAACACCGGTACACAGGTCCTGCTAGCTTCAACTATGAATCAAGTACTGTTTTATTTTGTTGTAACAAGTTCTTTGTGAACATGCTCTTCAATATGTGCGTTATTTCTAAGTAAATTTGATTCACCGTTTTTAGATAACAAATTGATTACCTCATTCCATATTACAATGCAAGGTGTATAGTTCACTAAAGTTTTAAGTTTCTGCATGATTTTCAAAAATGTGATTAAACTATTTCATGTAAATTAAACCTATGTGCAGATAAGAACAAACTACATATTCAAATTTGTACATTACATATCACCTTTCACACCCATTAAAAAGAAAAGAGATCGACCAACTGCCAAAGATAAAATGCAAAGCAATTAACTCGTTGGAAATTGACTGGTGTCGCTAAGGTAAAAGAAATTTTAAGTTTATCCATTTTAAAATGAATTATTTCCAAATCAAAGACTTGGACTCTAGCTTAATTCATAATAACAAATACCATTTTTTATGGTAAAATTAATTCTATACATTTATAAAATACGGTTTAAAAATTAGCATTGATTTTTTTATAGCCGACACAAAGAATAATGTTGGTGTGTATCTACCTATATAATTATAAAATTCAGATCAGCTTGCTTGGGCGTTAAATCAAAATTTGTGATTCCCAGTTTCAAAATATTCATCTTCTTACCCATTTCATGGCTGCCCTGTTTTAAGTCCAATACTAAAAGTCACTCCTGCTACTTCAAAGCATACAGAGGCTCAACAATTTTTTGTGTTAACTTATTTTAACATGTTTTTCCTTACAAATAAATGTAATTTAATCTCGTTGAGTTAAAAAAAAAAAAAAAATCGATTTATATATAAATATACAATATATAACTATAATCATATTTATAACCATATTTACTGCTTTTAGTAGTGCTCCTGTGGATTCTGACAATTTTTTTTCAGCCCTTATTTAAAAAATATTTAACTTGGTTTTAGTAGTGCTTTTAGTAGGGACTCCATTATTTTAATTAGTACTTGCAGTAGTGCTTTGAAGGCTTCCTGAGTTTTTTATTTTTTTCATTCATCACAATATAATCTCAAAATCATTTTATTTTGAACATTTTTTATCTTACTCTTTAAGAGCTGATGGGTAGACAATAAAAATAATGACTTGGCAAGCCGAACTTTTCTCAAAGTAAAAAGTTGCAAAAAAAGAATGGGTGTGTATGTATGTGGGGGGAGGGGGACTGAAGGAGTTAATGTCAAATTGTGGCTGTAAATCGATTTTGAAAATGGGGGATCGATTTACTAGAAATTTTTATGTGAAACTGAACCCCTTTCCAAGTGTCCAATAATCTGCAGAAATAGTTTAAAAGAAAAAAAAAAAAATGAAAAGGAAAAATTGTCAGGAAGGTGCAGATTGTTCAGGTGCACCTACATATTCTTTTAAAATATTTTCTTTACCCAAGTTGTGTGATTAAAACTAGAACTAGATTTAAAAAAAAAAAGTTTTTCCTATCCAAAATTATTTATTTACGTTTATTTTATTTGTATTTTTCAATTGCAAGTTGGAATTGTTTTCAAACAAAAAACAAAGCAAATGTTTTTCTAGTATAAAAAAAAAAAAAAACCCTACTTGATCAATTTACATATTTAAAAAACTATTAGGGTTTTTTTTACGACCCAACCCAGCATAGTTTAGTTTCTAAAAAGAAATCAAAATTTTTTTTTTTTTTTTGCTAATACATTTCACCTGCCTCTGAACGTCGGGTCACCCTGCTAGTATAAAATAAATGAAACTTTGAAAACATTTAACTACAATGTTTTTAATCTTTCGTAAATAGTTAAAAAAATTTAAAAAATACATAATTACTTCAGGAGTGAAATTTTAAAACAAATGTTTGAGAGTGTAAAAAAATTTCTGGCATTAAACTTTTAAAGCCAATCCTCATGTATTAAAAAGATTTCCAAACTGCATCAAATTATGTTAGCATTCTTTTTTTTTTTTAATTGGTAAATATATATTTCGTTTTTACATCGTTTGAATACAAAACATTCATTTTCAATACTTTAGAATGTTGAGTAAAATCTATATAAATAAAACAGCAGATGTATGTATATGGCTGTGTGTAAATATTTAACCGATAAACTCTTAAACTACTGGTCACATAACCCTGCAATTAACAGAAAACAGTAATAATACACCAAGGATGGTTTATAACAAGTAAAATCTTTGTTTGGATCGATGAATAATGCGTACAGAAAAATGTCGGCAAGTTAAAATGTAAAATGTTCATTTTAACTTGCCGAAATTTTTCTATTACTTTTGCACATGCAAAAATTCAATTCATTTCTTCAAGTCATTTAATATTAAATCTTTATTATAGATCTCTTGATGGCCACATCCATAGAGAATGTGGCTGGAGCGCTAAATGTTTTTGTTTCGATTTTAGCGAATGGCACCAAAGTCATTCTTTTTTTTTTTTTTACTTTTGAAATCACTACTATATATCTTATTATAAATTTTCCTAATGTCTGTCTGTCTGTGGGTGGGTGTGTGTGACACAGTTTATCTCAGCCTACAGGCAATCCACCCAGGCAAGTAAGGTACCAAAATGAAGCTTATGACCCAGCGGATGTTTTAGTGATATTTATATCCATGTTTGGTGTATGGAAATGAAAATAAAAATGCAAAAAAGATAGCGATTTACTAAACAACATTTTATTTACTGGATATTTTTCCGGTATCCACCGGAAGTTATTATCTCCTTAGTTAATTCGATTTACTCTGTGTGTGATGCAGTTTATCTCAGTCTACAGGCAACCCACCCAAGCAAGTAAGGTATCGAAATGAAGCTTATACCCAGTGGATGTTTTAGTGATATTTATATCCATGTTTGGTGTATGAAAATGCAAAAAAAATAACGATTTACTAAACAACGTTTTATTTACTGGATATTTTTCCGGTACAAGGACCCAAGTTTACCCAGCTAGGCAAACTTGGGTTCTTGTTACTTACAATATTCAATAGAGAATTGACTTTAATAATAAATACGAAATCTGCATGAATTAAAATATATTCAAGCGTATTTTACCCCCTATTCCGACCCCATCCGCTAGTAAACAATAAGAAAGAAAAGATTTAGACTCTTAAGTTTATGACGTTCCTGAATTTTTTAGATGAGAATCGGACTACTAACCAATTACTAAGTAGACCTAGTATAGAATTTAATACAATACGAGAACTATTGATTATAAACAATAGATAATATATACAAGTAATAAATAAAAACATATATATATATATATATATATATATATATATATATACACACACACACACACACACATACACATAGAAATAAAATAGCTTTAAACCTCCTAAAATTCATACCAGAATTGTCCGCAAGGACCCGTACTGCATCGGTTAGAGTACTTGGAAAAATCAACTGTAAAACGTAATATTCTCCTGACGGTTCAATCCTCAGTGTAGACGACCAAAACCTACAATTGCGAATTACTGAGGACCTTTATCCAGTCATGGCTGATGGAACAAGAACATGCTAACCCCATGGAGTAAACAAAGGGTTCTGCTCGAAATTCTGTCCAAATTCCCGAGTTTGACAAGATACATCTGAAGTAGGTCGGAGGTTACATTTTTACTCAATGTAAAATGTTTATTCGGCTTGAAAAACATACAGTGTTTATTGACGTATTTGAAAAAGACAAATGGCCGAATATATGTCAGCCTATGTCATAGTAACATATGTTAAGTGAGTTCCTAACAGTATTTTGTATTGCTTTTTTAGATTTAAATTATTTTCCCAAACTTAACGTGTTCAACAGAGTCGCTGCCATTTGTCTTTTATCCAGTTAGGTAGAAAAGTAACTTATCTTGCCTTTGATAACATTTGTTATATATTTGCTTTTTGACAACTTTTTCGAATCTACGTGTATAATAAAACAAACCCTATAAATGTTATCAAAGGCAAGATAAGTTACTTTTTCTACCTATCTGGAAAAGTTTTTAGTGATTTTATTCACTTTAAAACGTTTAGGTAAGAAAAGGAAAAATTGACACCTAAATATTTGAAATTTCGATAATGACTTATAAATAAAAATAAAACAAAATACTGTTAGAAAGTCACTGAATAAATGCCACGGTAACATTTGTTTTAATATTGTTTATTAACACAAATAGTTGCAAATGAATAGGCAAAAAAAAAAAGAGTATTTCTTTTAGAATAATTTCAGTATTAGTAATGATTTTCAAACTATTTGCTTTAAAATAATTTATCTTGTCACTTTCCAAGAGAAAGTTTGAAAAAACACTTAAAATTTATTTATGGTAAAATTTACTCTTTTTAGAATAAAGGTGTGAATAAAGAAAGCATAGATTCAATAAGCAAACGAAGAAAATCACGTTTCATGAACAAGTGATGGTGATGGGGATGAAGAGAGGTTGGTAAGAATTCTTGAAATTCCTTACACCCGGGCAGATACCAATTGGAATGCATCAAATGGTCCCACCCTTAACCATGTTGAATAGCAAACATAAGAAATAGGGCAGAGTAACGGGGCAAACAAGAAAACAAAAAAAGTTGACTTTATTAAAAGTCCATTTTCTAAACATTTGCTTTGAAAAGGTTTTAAGAGAAAAAGAAAACATAAATGGTACTGACCTAATTTGTGTGGTAGGACAATATTCAGGCTAAAGAAATGAATGAAAAAAGAAAATAAAAAAGTAGTATCGCACACAACCACTGCCACTGCTTTCAGGTGGCACGTTACGAATGTGTGTGCGTGTGTGAATGAATGAAACGCATTGCTCATTCATAAAATGAGTCAGCGGTCGGTTGTGTAGGGAGAGGTCGAGTAGAAAAGGAAGTTCCGGGCCCGCTTATGACAACATTAAAAATTACAACGAATTTCACTAACTATATGTTAAAAATACATTTTTAGAGGACCATTTATTCTCAATTAATTTTATAGTTCGTTTTTTTTTTTTTGTTTGTTTTTTTTTTTCTCTCTCACTAAGAAAAAGAAAACAACTAGAACATTACCCGTTCCAGGACGAATTTTGTAATTCATCAAACAGAAATTTAATGATCCCTTAACATAAAATAAAATAGAGCTACTTCATTAATCTTTTGACCAT
The DNA here is from genome assembly GCF_053919585.1 of Euprymna scolopes. Taxonomy (NCBI): domain Eukaryota; kingdom Metazoa; phylum Mollusca; class Cephalopoda; order Sepiida; family Sepiolidae; genus Euprymna; species Euprymna scolopes. The sequence continues at coordinate 126,753,520 of NC_136498.1, forward strand.
AAGTAAAACGTGTAGTATCTGTTCTGATACTAGATTTTTCTTTTCTGTCCTGTCAGTGAAGAAACCTTCCTATACTGGAAAACAATTTTAATTTTGACACACACAAACAGTTTGATTGAAAGCAATGATGCTTTATCGTTCACTTAAATGAACTATGTATTTTAAGCATGGTCCAGGGCTCCACTCAAAGGCTAAGGTCTCTAACAGACCCCCAGAGGACCTGTCAGTCGTCACTGACACGCATAACTCACCAGTATGCAACATGTTCTTGTGTCTAGTAAGACAGACAAACCCAGAGATGTATTTGACCCCTATCTGATAACTATCTAGGGATCACATTCACTGTATCTGATTGGCAACTAACAGCAAGCTATAGCCTCAACTTTGCCCATAGATGGAACGATGTACCAGTTAGAGTATGGTATAATACATCATTATGAATAAGTATTTACGAATCACATTGTGAGAATCACGAGGCTGACAAAACTAAAGCCATGGTCCACTTTCTATTCTCCATAAATGAACAGATCACATTCCTCAACCTGAAAAAAGTCTTTGCATACCAAATGTGATCTGGTATGCATTATGACATCATAGTGTCCGAGAAGCTAGTTAACAAAGTTGAAGAGTAATGTGACCTGCCGTCGGTATATCAAAGGACTTCTCCATCACAATTGGAATGCGCAAAGGTTCGGCCCTCTACCCGAAGCTCCTCATTCTTGTTATGGATGCCATCCTTAAACACCTACACTGGCCCGTTTCCTGAACATTCTGGAATACAAGTGATATTCTGCTTGTCTGAAACAGTAAATCTGACCTGCAACACGTCCAGTACTGGAAAGACAAGCTGGAATAGTTTGGTCTGTGGCTGAAGATCAGAAAGATGGAGTATCTAACGCGACTGATAATGAAATGAAAATGGCCCTATCCAAGTTGACAGACAGGATCTTCCACAAATGCAAGCCTTAACCATCTTGGTTCAACACACATTAATGACGGCAACATCCTCAGCAAAGTTGCAGTGTGCACCAATGCACGTGGCTCAAGTGGTGTACCATCACTGGTCTCCTCTGTGACCGCAAATGTAGTAACTGTATCTCACTCCTGATGCAATTCTCTACATAATATAAGAACCAGATACATCCTAAAATGGAGTACTATTGCCACATCTGGGCAGGAGTTGTTTGGAACACCTTATCCTACCTTGACAAAGTTCAAAATCGGCTCCGAAACCTAGTAAGGGATGATTCTTTTTCTTTTCTCTGTAACCTCTTTCCCCAGAGAAAAGTAGTTGTGAGCATGTCTCTACTATCGTTATTTTCATAGCAAGTGCTCACCTGAGCTTCAATCTATGGTCCCACGTCAAACTTTCATAAAAACACTCATCTGGCTACAACCACTATTAACAATTTTCCTCCACTATCTGCACCTAAATCTAAACACAAATTACATGAACGAAGCTCTTTTCCTACAATGCGCACCTGTTAAACTGTTCCACTGGCCTGCTTTCCAGCTGACTACAATATCAAAATCAAGTCCAAACAAGTTCCTGTTGAGCCGTCCCTGTTAAATAATCAAATCATACCCAATTTCCACCAATGATGATTACTCCGCTGTTATACCGGTGACCAGCATAAACTCATTAACACTCATCCTCGAGTGGCCTTTAGGCCTTGATAAGTGGTGACTACTTTGGCAAAAAAGAAACAAAAAAAAAAAAAATTTCTACTGTATCGTTGTGAGTGCTTACCAACAATAAGGTAGAGCGAAGATTCACTCGATTATTATCATCGAAGATTAAAGGTGTGAAAACTATACTGCACAACCACGTTTACGATATCTGCAAGTTTTACGTCATTGCAAAGAAAGGTGAAGGAAGGATGGCTCACATGGTTTGAACATCGACTGATAGTCAACAATGACAATATCATTTAACTTGCCCTTGCACTGGAAGTCTCTGGAAAGCAACCGAAGAGTAGGCTGATGAATTGGGCAAACACCCGGCATAAAAAACTGTGAAACTGGCCTTCAAGCGACCCAAACCTGTGATTGTGTTAAGTGGAGAAAAGAGTCCATCTTGCGAACCTCGTTGTAGCTCAGGATTAACACATAAGCAAGAAAATAACAACTCGAATAAGGATTCTAGACATAAGGTCCCTACTTGCCGCCTCACAAGAGTAGAGGAAGATATGTTATAGTTGTTTTAATGTGGGGAAAATCCAGTTCTTTACAAAGGGGCCACTCTGGATTGGAACCAAAAGTTAAATTGTTTCAGTTTAGAAGGATTTCTCACTGACTGAGGGAAAAAAAAAAAATGTTCTATACAATTACATATTATATAATATTTCATGATTTGGCAACGTCAAGAGGCCTGCTAATATATATATTTTCATTGAACAACAGGGATAACTCCCAGTTGTTTCTCTTGTAATCTGTCTTTTCCATTTGGCGGACCAATGTTCGAATGTTCTGTTCAAGTGTTCAACTCTCATGAATCGTCTTCAGATGCTTGATGAATTAAAAAAAAAAAACTTGTGTTTAGTGAATTTATTGAAAAACTCGATTACAATCGTTTAAAAGCACAAGCAAAACTCCTACAGAATCCAAATATGTGCCTCCAGAGGAAGATCACCTAATAAGAATGAATCTTGTAAAATCTTATTTTTCACTTTGTCAGATTCTTTGTTTATCTCCAGCTTTGTGAACTAGATATAGTTTTAAGTCCACCTGGCATTACCCAAGGCAAAAGTGTAACATAACTTCGATCCCTCTCCCCTCTGTTTTTCCCTTCCCACTCCCTCTTTCTTCTTTGCCTAGCCCATTCATCTCTCTGGACATACACATGCAAGTAATTCCAGTGTAAGGGAAAAATATTAGTTACTACCCATTAATGATAAAATTAAAGGATGTGTGTACATCTTGATAACATTAAACGATATAAATGACCAGTTGACCCTCAAATAATGAATTTTCTTTTAGATATGCATTCAGGGTTACTCCTATTTAAAAAAGAAAAAAGTTTTTGGATATTTGTTGTCTTATTCAAGTTTTAGTTGGATATACAGACATTACATTTCTTTATAATAGATACAAATATAATTTTCATTTCAAATTGAATACATTTCTTTGCACTTTTATGCCAAACTATGGCATTTACTTTATGCCATAAAATAAACTCCCCAAAATTTTGATATACAAAATAACTTGCTGAAGTATGCATTTTTTTTTTTTTTTTTTTACAATCCTGACTAATTTTTGCATTAAAATATGAGTTTCATTTATTTATGAATAAATATAATTCTCAAAGTTTTTCTATATTTTAATATTTTAACTTTGTTTTGAAACTAACTTTGAATTGTATTCTACTCCTTTTAATTTGAATTTCATTTGTTTTAATTTGATATGTAAAAAGTATAGTTCATGCTATAAACACTTCAATGGCCTTGTTTTTGTTCAAGTGAAGCACTTTTACAATATTAAGAGGAGTTTCCTGCTCATACAAATATGGCCATATATATATATATATATATATATATATATATATATATATATAAGCCATTATATTTCTATTATGTTATTTGTCCCTAAGATAAAAAATTGGCATTGCAATTGCATGGCAACAATGACTTCAAATTTGAAAGTGTATGGTCCATTTTCTTACTTTTTTTATATATAAATTTATCTTGTTGGATTTAAGATAAAACCCAAATAGTATTTAAGTCAAATTTTACTTCTGACTAGCCAATTTCATTTGTTATTGTTGTACCATGTTATTGGTAATTTAATAATATAATTAGCTGCAATTTTTAAGAAAATTACTTTGACCCAGACAAATGCTAACATGTAATACTTTTAATAATAAAAATTAGCAAGGAGGATAACTCCTGTTAAATTGAAGAATATAGTAGGTGTGGTTTAGCCTAAGTTAAAAAATGTGTCAACAACTAAAAATTAAAAACTGAAAAGATTGACCTGGGTGTTCTGTGGGTTCAACTATTATCTACACCACTCCTCTATCATCCGGTGGTTCCATAACCATTTTGCTGGATGAACAGTTTCTATAGACATCTTAATAATTCAACACAAGCCCAACCAACTAATCGTACATCTACCATGTTTCAAAACCAACAAAGATTGATAGAAATTTAAACCTTAAACGTAATCTAATTTTTTTTCTTTGATCGAAAAAGGCCAATGTTTACATTAACATGCCATATCTGTGGCTGTGAAGCTGTCTTAACGAGAGTTAACTTTAAGCAAAATAAGATAGAATTTCAAAATAAAGAAACTACCACCAGCAGGTCAGTGTAAACAAGCAAATTGATGGTGTACTATACATAGAGCCTGTTGGCTGCGCGTTAAACTAGTCTGTTGGCAGCTGGATTATCAAGTTCTCTCCTAATTTTTTGTAAATTCTCTTTGAATCTTTAATCAACCTAGCTATATAGTTTACCATAACCTTAAAAATGCTAAACCCCTTCTGACTAACAGTCTGAATTTAGGCCATCCTATTCTACTGCTAATATACTAATACTCCTCTCTGAACATGTATATTGCAGACGGAATATGTTTGGTAAACTTGCAGCAGTGCAAGATATTTCTAAGGCCGTTGGCAAAATTTGACATGAAGGTTTTTTGGGAAAATCAACTCTTATGTTATTATTGGACGAATATTTAATATAATTAAATCTTAGTTATAGGAAAGATCCATGTTGTTCTCAATGGCTATACCTTCAAACAACACTGCGTCAATGTGGGTGTGCTGATACATGGACTTATTCGGTGACACAAGAATGAATATGACAATAAAATGAAGACTGTTGACAATTCGTGATTGAAACTTGGACAAGTTAGGCATAGGTTCAAGTTTATTTGTACCAAATATTGAATTGCAGAAAGGATTGTGAATTTTCCAAATTCATATTTGGAGAGGAGGCTTTAAAAAAAAAATATATATAGATTTTGGGAAGATTATATTCACTTTTTTTTCTTTTATTTTATTTATTTATTTATTTTTTATTTTTTAAAGCAAACAAATTAACGTTTGTTATTAAATATGTAAATTGTAGCGCCACCGGATATTGCTCGAATGCAGCTACTTTGCTATTTTAGAAGATCTTAAGTGGATTTTTGGGGAAATAATGAGCATTCAGTTAAGCAACTTCAATGGTTGATATGAAAATAGTTTTAGAACTAAGTCGTCTACTTTAAGACATTTATTTTTAACTGATTTTATGAATGATTTCTTTTCGACCGACACAAAACGCTTTTTTACTCCGCAACACACACTAACTTTTTGTTGACAGAAACCAACTGTATCTCCTTACTAATAAACTAATTTAGATATTACAGTATTAGGTGGCGTTAAGTGCAACTGCTCATTTTTAGCAGCTGATCAGATGTCTCGGTTTATCATTTTATGCTGCCAATTAATTGGTGCAAAAACCATAGCTGAAGCTACAGTGATATTTATGAATTCTCTTTATCTTTATATATATATATATATATATATATATATATATAGAGAGAGAGAGAGAGAGAGAGAGAGAGACGCAAAAAATAAAATAACGAAGATGCACCATTCCTTGTATGAGTTAGTGTGTAGTCATACCGAATGCAAAGTTTCTTTCCTACAACTGCCCGTCTGTGGAACACAATACTGCGAAACTGCTTCACAACTGACTATAACATGGTCGTTTTCAAGTCCAATGTAAATAAGTTCTTGCCGAGTCGTCCTCTTAAATAATCAAATTTTACCAAATTTCCATCATTACCGATCATAGCGATATCTCACTGTCACTTGACACTCATTATCCTTTATCCTCCAGTGGACTTGCTAGTAATGAATAAATTAAAGAACGATAAGATGAAAAATATTACATTTTTTTCATTTCTTGGGATTGTTTCTTGTATTCAGATTTTTTGGACTCGTTCTCAAGAGACCCATGGCATAGCAGTTAGAGTATTTGGTACAAATTCCATTCTTTAATGCAGGCAATTGAAAACACAATTGCAAATTACTTAGGACTTCTATCCAATCATGGTTGATGAAATGAGAGCACACTATCTCTTCCCTCCCCCCTTGTAAATTAAATGAAGGTTGGGTTTGAAATACTGTTTTTTTTTTTTGTTTTTTTATTACATTTTCACCCCAAACAAGGCACATTGCCACTCAGGTGTAGGGGGCTACTATCAGGGTCAGCAACTACTGGGGCACTATGTAGGGATTTGGCAGCAAGATGTCGGTTCACGTTGCACTTGAACTTCTGCATGTCAGTACAGTTAGGGAAGCAGGATCCTGGAATGGAATTCCAGAGTCTAGTGGTTCTGGGGAAGAAACTACTGGAGTAGAAAGATCTTTTACATCTAGGGATCTCTACTGTGTGGGGGTGGGATTTAGCTGCCAGTCGGGTTTGTCGAGGGTGTCTGCGTCGTGGAGGCACAAGTGTCTGCAGTTCGTCAGAGCATTCACCATTAAAGTACTTGTAGAACAAGCAGAGGGATGCAACGTTTCCTCGATGGGACAGAGGCTGAAGCTTAGATACCAGTTCAGGACCTATCAGATTGGCGACTCTTTTTTGAACCTTGTCTAGGAGCGAGAAACTAGTAGTAGACGCACCAGCCCAGATATGACAACAATACTCCATACATGGGCGAATGGTGGCCTTATATAGATACAGGATACTTTCAGGTGTCAGTAGTTTTCTAGCATGGTAGAGAGAGCCTACCTTTCTTGCAGCGGCCCTGGCAATGTTTTCAATATAATTGTTCCAGCTCATGTTTCCTGTGAACGTTAGGCCAAGCAGTTTGAAAGATGTACTCTCAGACAGGGAGTTACTGGCCATTGCTATTGGTGGCAGAGAAGGTTTCTTGTAGTTATTGAAGGAAACCAGTTTAGTCTTGGCAGCATTGAATGTGACCATCCATTTATGTCCCCATTCCACTACAGATTGGAGGTCATCCTCTAGTGTTTTTGCAATTTCTTTAGATATGTGTTCATTTGTTTTCCTGTCATGCCTGTTATAGAGTGTAGTGTCATCAGCATATATACCCATCTCAGAGGCAGTTTTGTCGGGGAGGTCATTAATAAATATCAGGAACAATAGAGGTTCAAAAATAGACCCCTGAGGCACTCCCGCATTTATATCACACTGTTTAGATGTTCGACCGTCGAGGACAACCTGGATTTTTCTCTTATCTAAGAAGGATTTAATTATGCTAAGTATTCTACCAGTGATACCGTATGATTTCATTTTCTTGAGGAGACCCTTGTGCCATACCCTGTCAAAAGCCTTAGATATATCTAGAGCTACCGCTCTGCCCTCCCCCGCTTTGTCCAGTGAATGGTATATACGTTCAGAGATTACAGTGAGGATGTCAGCTGTGGAAGGGGCTTGTCTAAATCCATATTGTTTGTCAGTCAGAAGTTTAGCATCTGTAAGGTGCCAGACTAGAGCATGGTTAATTATGGTCTCAAATATTTTGGCAAAAAGTGGGAGGAGGCTAATGGGGCGATAATTTGATGGGTCAGTTCTTTCGCCAGAATTCTTGAATATTGGTACCACAGAAGCGGTTTTCCAACAGCCCGGAAAGCATGATTCATTAAGGCATTTGTTGTAGAGTTTGGAGAGAACTGGAGCTACTTCGGCTGAGCACTTTTTTAATAGCACAGCTGGGATGAGATCAGGTCCACATGCTTTTGAAGTGTAAAGGTTTTTTATGATAGCATGTACCTGAGCAGGGGTGATTTTTAGATCGTCTAGCGTGGCGTCTGTCCGCAAAGGAAAGTCAGGCAGGGGGTGGTTGGAAGGGTCCAGTGTGGAGTTTGAGGCAAACCGGCTGGCAAGCATATTAGCTTTGTCGGTTGCTGAGCAAACAACCTCGTGATTGTTGGCTAGTGGGGGAATTGTTGATTGCCCATTATTTACTACACTGCTGTAGATTTTCCAGAAGTCACGAGTTCCTAAGTTTTGTGCTTCGATGCGTTTTTTAGTGGTTTCAGTAAATTCTCTCTTGGCTGTCGCTATTTCTTTCTTAACGTTATTTCTAGCTTCTATGTACTTCTATTTGTTTGAACTGGACTTATGTCGGTTAAATCTGCGGTATGCATGCTGCCTTTGAGCAATGGCAGTTGCACAAGTTGAAGTAAACCATTGGGGAGAGTGGGGCTTGCTATGAAATTTCCGCATGGGAACATGTGCTTCCATTGCTGTTTTGAACCATTCAGTGGTCTCATTTGCGCACTGTTCGGCAGGAAGAGAAAAAATATTTCCCCATGGGGCATCTCTGATAAGATCTCTGATGGCTTCCCAGTCAGCCTTTTTATAATATCTCGTTGTTTTGAGCACTGGCTCTTCAGTTTTGGGTCTAGAATTTAGGGCGATTTCTACCATTATCACTGCATGGTCAGCGTTCCCGAGTGGGCTGTTAGCATTTGTTGTACAATCCTCGGGAACTGTAGTCAAAAACAGATCTAGAAGTGATACTTGTCAGGGAAACGGGTTGGAAACGTAACCATTTGTGATAGGGAATGAGATATAGCAAAACTGTGTTGTGCTGCCCGCTGCATCTGTGTGAGTAGAGAATCCAAGCCAGTTTTTGTGGTGAACATTAAAGTCACCAAATACATGGACTTGGGCGCTAGTGTCGAGGGAGAGTGCTGTGTCTATACTGTCAGAGACTTTGTTTATTATGGTGCAGTCCTGGATCGAGGGAGAGCGGTAGAGAAAATAAAAGTAGCTAATGTTGTGTTGTATGTTTAGTCTAAAGCACATAAAGGCTTGATCGTCCGTTTCTAGGTTTGTTTCTTTAGTCAGGGGGAGGGTATTACGAATGTAGACTCCAAGTCCGTGCATATGTCTGTCAGAGTCCTTACAGCGGCAGAGTGGGAGATAGCCAGGCATGTTAAAGTAGTTAGAGGGGATGGAGGAGTGTAGGTTAGTCTCGCTTAGTGCTAATATAGCAGGGGTATTTGTTAGGAGAAATGCTTCAACATCAGCTAAATTAGTTCTAAGCCTACGGATGTTAGTGAATGCAAGCGTCAAGGGAGGAGGCAAGTTGAATTTGCTTGTCCCTAGGCCTGGTTTAAGCTTATTTTTTGATTTTAGTGTCATCATGTTTTTCAAGAGTTTCAGTTAGGTGAGAGGGAGCTGAACAAGAGGTTATGCAGGATATCAGACATGCAACACAAGTAGACCAATTGGCTGACCTTTCTTCAACTAGGACTGTGACTTCGGGAAAGCCCATCGGGGATGAGTGCAGGGTCCCTTTCCATGCGCGACATGGCACTACAAACAACCCGATATTATACAACTGTTGATGGAGCAGCCGCTCTAAGCGCTACCAAAGAGTTAGGGCTCCTGTACTACCAGTTGGAAACAGCAGCCAGGAACTGTCAATCCGGTACCCTCAGCCTATCAGAAGATCACCCAATCTAATTGCACAGGCATGCGTGGTGCTGTGAATATTCCTTGAGTTTAACAGAAAAATTCACAAGTTCAACAAAGTAAACATGAAGATGGTCAGAGCTTATATTAACTGAAAGGTTTTGAAAATGACACTCAAGAACAGTAATTTAAAGAATCCAAATAATATGAAAAGGAAAAATAATTTTTAAAAAATAACATTTAAAAGTTAAAAAATTACAGAAAAGCTAAAAACAAAAACAAAAAAAAAATATGACAATTGAAAAGCTAAAAAATTACAGAAAAGCTAAAAGAAAAGAAAAAAAAAAACTTTGAGTTGAGAAATATGAAGTTTTAAATTAAATAATTTGAATATTTCATTACAAAATCTAATATACAAAATACAGGGTGGCAACCGAATTAAAAATTGGTGCAATCTTGAATGGCTGATAACAAACAAGACACTACGGAAGTATATTTACAAGAGTGCATATTTAGAAAAGTACAGAATGGTATGTTATAGAAAGACCGTGTTGAGACCATTATAATCCTCTCTATATATAAAGAGGATGAGTGAGAACATGAATTCCTAAAACAGGATAAATGACAATCACCCCATAACATCATCTGTATTTGTGTGATTGTTGCAATTGTCTGCAACCAAAACATGTAAATAGCTTTGAAAACGTTTAATCTTTAGTTAATAGTTGAAAATAAAAAAAAAAACTCTAAAACTTTAAATGAATTTGAAGCATCTAACCTAACTAATGAAAAGATATTTTAAAATTATTAGCATATCCTAAGGTGTTAAAATATAAAATTTTGAAAGCTTTTTACATTAAATAATTTTCCAAATAGAGATGAAATTAGAACAAATTGTTTTATTAAGCCAATTTTATAACAATTTCGTTAAATTAATAACTTAATAAGCAAATTAAACTTTAGGAATACTCATTCAAAAAGAAAAAAAATAACATTGAGAAAACAAATTTTTACACCCCCCTCTCCTCTCCCTTGGCAATGCTAAATAGGTACAGCAATTCAATAAATGATAACAATGAATACTATTTATTATAAGGAAAAAAAATGATAAAATTGTTTTTTCAGCATTCGTTGATTAAGCTCTTTATAATTGTAGGTTTGACCCTAACAAATATGTAATTACAAATAATTATTTCATGCAAACTGCATTGTTTTTTCAGTCATTTTATTCTGTAACAGAGGAAAAATACAAAGGGAAGTTTTATAAAATGACGTATATTTTAATACACCGAACACACTAAATGCACGTCAGTGAAATTCTGTCAAATTTGACCCAGACGATGCATTTCTAGTTAAGAAAAGAATAAAGCTTCTTTCTAAGAACTGCATGCCTGTGGAACTCTACCGCTTGCCTGTTTCCCTCCTGACTTCAACATGGATGTCTTCAAGTCCAACATAAACAAATTCCTGATGAACCGCACCCCCTAAGTAATGACACCTTATCAAATCTCCAATATTAATGAATACTGCAACACTACCCCATTGATTACTGTACACAAAATAACCCTTATCCCTGAGTGACTTCTGGGCCTTGATAAGTGGTGACCTTCATGTAAAAAAAAAAAAAAAGTTACTTGATGCACTGAATGTTCCCAGATATGAATTCATGCAATAAAGAAAACAGATGGGGGACGGGGGGGGGGGGGGGGTTATAATGCAGTATTGCTATGTCTGAAGGTTTTTTTAATGAGTTTATTAAATGACAAACATGACATGAAAGATTGCCCACAAAATGTTTATTCATCCACAAATAAAATATATTCATCGGTGATACTTGATGTCAACAAAAAAAAAAAAACAATCGGCAAAGGCGACACAACTTGTTCTATTATTTTTTTTTCTTGTATGCAGATTCTATATCCTCCACTATAATAAAGAGCAATGTGTAGTTATTTGTAAATATGTTAAATATATATACAGCCAATCACACAAAATCTATCAAGTAAAAAAAACAAAAAAAGAAACAGCCAGACAAAACCATTTCAAAGTGTTTAAAGAAAATGAAGAAAGTAAAATGCAAGGTTTACCATTCCCTCTCCGTTTAAAATGAATTCAGAAAGAAATCATCCACTTTATTCCAATAACAAGACCTGTTTTTTTAACTTCAATGCAAACAATAAGTTTAATATTTTTTTTTTGTTATTTTTGACAGGATGTATGCTTGTATTCATCTATATGAAACATACTTTGAGGTTTTAAAAATTATTATATATATATATATATATATATATATATATATATATATATATTAAGTAATGTGATTTATAATTTAAAAGTTTTAAAATTTTTTAAATTTAACAATCAAAATTTAATTAAATTAAAAATCAGTTTCATAAGAAGGAACAACAACAAAGTCAATTATCTGTCCGATCGTTTCGGAAATCCGTGCTTTTTATTTGTGGTATACATGAAGTCACGTAGAATAATTATACATAGTTTTTTTGGTAAGCACGGTCTCCTCATCAGCAAATTTAGGAGGATTTCTATTGAATTGAAAAGACACCAAAAAAAATTTGTAGTAATTCTTTTCAATTCAATAGAAATCCTCCTAAATTTGCTGATGAGGAGACCGTGCTTACCAAAAAAACTATGTATAATTATTCTACGTGACTTCATGTATACCACAAATAAAAAGCACGGATTTCCGAAACGATCGTACAGATAATTGACTTTGTTGTTGTTCCTTCTTATGAAACTGATTTTTAATTTAATTAAATTTTGATTGTTAAATTTAAAAAATTTTAAAACTTTTAAATTATAAATCACATTACTTAATATTGAATTAGCTCTAGGACATTTAACTATCGAGCTTATTATATATCTAAATTACAACGAGCATTTCCTGTATTTTAATTAAACTAGTAATTTCACTATTACATTAAAATACACTTAGCTCTTTAGACTATTATTCTAATCTCCTTTAAATTTATATATATATATATATATATATATATATATATTACTTATAAAACAGTAATCTACAGACATTCATGTTATTAGGCAAGTGATATTTTTCATTGGCAAGCCATTTTACAGCTGTTCTGTTATTAAATCTCTGAAACAGCTACATGGTAACCAGCAGATAATCCCTTTTTCTATTTAACAATTTTAGTTAAAGTTTTTTCGAGGGAGGGGGGTTTCATCCTTATATAGTTTAATTTTCTTTTGTAATTGTAAACTCTTTAGAAGTCGGGTCATGCAAGTGCTATGTCTGCGATAGGTTAACTTTAGTTTGTTTTTTTTTTTTTTTTTTTTTTAATTTAAACTGCATTCTTTATTTTTACTCAAAGATTGTTTAGACTACAAATACATATATATGAAAGAGAACGTTTAAAGATATATATGGCAATCCAGCTACACAGAATTTTCTGCATTTCATCCTTGTGAAAATTCGTCAGGCTATTGCATGGAATCCTCACTGAGTATTGAACACTGTTGAAGTAAATACTTCAAACAGATGGATAAAATCTTATGTAGATACATGAAATAATATATAAGCGCAAAAAACTGAGCCCAGAGATGAATTACTACAAATTCTTTTTACTTGAAAAATTCTAACTATGTAAGTATATGATTTATAATCGTATTTATTTATTTCCCACCGCAAAAAATGTGACAAGGGTTGGAAAGTGGGATTGAAAAGTCAGTGCTCCCAAGGAGCATTCTAATCCTGCAAAAGATGTCAGGTTAGATTATACTAACAACCCAATAATTTTACAACAACCAGAAGATAGGATCGTACAAGAAATTAAAAATCTAATTTAAAAGAAAAAAACAAGAAATTAAAACAATGCTTAAAAATGTGAAAAGATTATATATATATATATATATATATATATATATATATGCTCTCCCCAACATCGGAGATTTTTTTGAAGAATGTGGATATCAATTCAAAATCTTATCGTAAATTGGTATATAATAATTTGTTTATGGGTCCAGACTTTTGTACCACCTTGTGTGCGAGTGTGTGTATGCATGTTTTACCTTCATCTTCTTCAAAGTCGTCCAAAACTTTATCGAGATCCACAATATCCATCCTATTAGTTGGGATGACCTGCATAGAGAAAAGAAAAACGTTTTCAACAGATGGTAACTTTTTGCAAATTTTAAAATATTACATGATATGAAAAGGATTTCAACAGGGTAAACGTCTCTTGTTATTTCGACTGACAGATTTCGACAACACCTTGACCAGTCAAAACAATACGAGCAAAGATAAGTAGGCAATAATCAATAACGCACTCATCAAAATCAATGGCTAATCATTAACAGGTTCAGTGTTGATAATACCAAAACAGCATCTTCTAAATCGACACTGAAAAGATTTGCAAAAACAAAACCTAATAACAAACGATAAAGATGAAGCAATATTTAGATGCAGGTGTATGAAAATAATTTTTCTTTATGCATCTTTGAAGCATACAATCATTATAAGACAGTCTCGCTTTTTTTTATGCATTCCGTTGCATTATTGTTATAGTATCTAAGATTTTTCAAATTACACCAATTGGACAGTAGAAGGTAGTGTTACACTGTATGGTTCTCCTCTCCACATTCATAGAGCCTTAGGTTGGTATTGTAACCACATTTAGCCATAGCAACATTTGATCACTCCATTCCAACTCTCAGACAGTTGAGTGTTTTCCTCTACACCTAAGATGGAGGGCTTCAGAAGTACATGGCTGTAGCCTGATCATTTCCCCCCGAGAAAGCTTTTCCTTAACATTGGGCCATTCGGTCACGTCCATGAAAGAGATGACGTTCAATACTGGTAGCCTAGAAAATAACTAACCTTTTGTGGAAAATATCATTTAACATTAAGTAGAGAGTGGAAAATTCCATAAAAAGTTCAAAGTTCAGACATATACTAGTAATAACAGTGTCAGAAGAAAGTGGCCATAAAGGGAAATAATTCTAACCTCTTAGAATTATGCATCAAAGTGACCAAACATCATTTTCTATCCTTGCATCTTACACTGGTTTATCTAGATGTAAATTACTGTAAAGATTACTATGAAAAGTAAAATAAATCTCAGCAAATAATGGAGCTGTTTTTGTTGACGTAGAAGATGACGGATAATCCGAGATGAAGTGCCACCCTATACTATACAATAATGGGGGATAAAAATCTAACATCTTAAGTGAAAATCCAAAATTCGGTTTTCAGAAAAAAAAAAATAGAAAGAAAGCAACAATTAATATAAGTTAGAAATCATGTCAAATGAAATATTTTATCAGATCTTAAGGTTAATTTTAAAATCAAAAAGTTTTACTAAAAATAAAACTGAATGTCACAAAATCTCAAAACTATTTAGTCCATACTTTTAGTTTGTTTTAAATAACTGGACATCAAATGTTAAAGATTTTTTTTCCAGTTATGAACAATATTTATATTGTCCTTTGACAAGACTATATTGTTTTCATGTGAAGCTATTCATCACATGAACACGAGTCAGAGGACGCTTTGTTCATAGTTAAAATAAAAAAAAAATGAAGATGCAAAGAAAAAGACTTAAATGTATATCATGTCCAGTCATATATAAAAACTTGATCTTATGTTCGACTCTTAGTCAATCAGTATTAACATCTTTACTCTCACTCATGCGGTTCAGATTTGATTTCTCCTATCACAAGCTTGTCAAAGCTGCCCTTTTTTTTTTTTTTTTTTTTTTTTTTTTTTACACATGGGGGTCACCACTTATCAAGGCCCGAAGGCCACTCAGGGATAAGGGTTATTGCGTGTACAGTAATCAAGGAGATAGTATTGTAGTAATCATTAGTATTGAGAGTTTTGATAGAGTATCTTAAGGGGGCGGTTTGTCAGGAGTTTGTTTATGTTGGACTTGAAGACGTCCAAGTTGTAGTCAGGTAGGAAACAGGCAAGCGGCAGAGAGTTCCACTGGCATGCAGTTCTAAGAAAGAAGCTTTGCTCATAGAATCTACGTTTGGATTTAGGCACAGATAAAGAGTGGGGAAAATTATCGACAGTAGTTTCAGCCAGACGGGTGTTTCTCGTGAAAGATTGGTGAGGGGGGAAGTCGACTAATTGTCAAAACTAAACTTGAATGGTTAAAAGCCATCCCAACATACAACAGTAACAGTTGTTAAACAAAAATATATATTTTGAAATCATACTAATAAAATGCATAAGTTATATTAAGTTTAAAATACACACAAGTTGTTCTCTTGTATCCCTTAATTTTGCATTAAAAGTCAAGGGATGACCTATAAACAAAATATATGAAGACATTAACCATTCTTTAGTATTAAAAAAAAAAATCAAGGGTCATGCGATATGAAGAGAAATGTTTATCTAGACACTTTTTTTTTTTTACTATAGACTCCTATACAAAGTTGTTAATAAAGCCTGAAAACTGCTTCAAGGCTAAGATTAGTATTGACAGTATTGAAATTATGACAAGAAAATGTTAGTGGGTAATTTAAAACATCTAAAAAGGTTACGATGTCTCTGCATTGGGAAACGGATCTAACGATGGCAATCATGAAAATAGAACAACCATATAAAGTTTTCTGTATAAATAAAATATACTCCTGTTGAATATCCGTCTCTGAGGTATCAGAGATAATACCTCGTGCTAAAAGAATAATAACAGACGGTCAAACATTTACAGTTATTTGAAACAAACAACAAAAAAAAAAAACAACAGTCTGATGTAGAAATACAGTTTGTCACTTTAATCACTTTCTATTAGCATTAGTAAGTTAACTGAAATGCAGGATCAGCTTAATTTGAAAAAAAAAAAAGACTCATTCAAGATTTGACCACATGGTGGAATTCAACATACAATATACTGAAAATAAATTAAGAACAACGAAAAGTTCTCGTATTATGTGTTAAGATTCCTACCTTAACAATTTACCAATAGGGACTTATTTGAAAAAATATCCAGTTCCTGAGTCCACTTGAAGAAATCATCAAAGAAGCAAGTCACAAAACATCAACCATAATCAATGATACCCACAAATTTAGCTTTGATGTTATTTCTGTCAAAAGTTATCCAATCTAATTCTAGTATTTCTGACTGGAATCCTTCTTACCATTCTTGAATAATTCAGGTTATCAATGGAAACAAGATTTTCATTCTATCTAAATGATAAAAACTTGTGTATGTCTATTTTCCTCAAACCATGATTCAAATATTAATTTTAAAAGATTGGCAAAGGAAACATATTTAGAATTGAATTCTCCATCTACTTTCCACTGATGATAATGAAGCAGGAGCAGCAGGATACACAACCCTGCTGAGAGAAGCACAAATGTGTGTAAATTACCACATGGCAACTTTGAAATTAACTAACGCAAAAAAGAAACCAATAAAAATGTCACAGAAGATGCTTTCATCACTCCTGGTATTAGAAGACAATAGGAAGTAAAAGTACAATTATTTTTAATTCAATTTCGGCCTTCATTTTTGAAGTGCGAAAACTGAATATTACATAATTTATAACAGCAAAATTGTATTGATGGACAATTTTTAAAGTATCATCAAATAAAACTGAATTAAATGACAATAAATATGAACATTCAATATAACTCTATACATTATTATTATTATGCCTATTTTTTAAAACAATTCTAACTTCAACTTCATTATAAAAGTCGATAAAAATACTAATATGTTCAATTTTGATGGCAGAAATAAAGTACCAAACATCATAAACATATACTAATTTCAAAATCACATATAACAAAAACTATTAAAAGATACAGATCTGGAATATTGCATGCCTAATCAATACCTATTGTAGAATGCTTTATCTAAATGTCAGCTCCTGTCACTATGTACTTAAATAGTACTCTCAAGAAAATGTAATAATTTTATGCAGCGTTTTTTACTTTGTTTATCATGGCGACGTAATTAAGTAAAGATACACGTTCAATATCAATTTAACTTGAATAAAAGACAGCTGCATATTATCAACGATAGCTCTTTATACAATTGGTATTTCTTTACGATTCTGTTCAATTCTTCGCTTGGCAATGATTACATTCGTCCATTTAAGGTGGTTCCCTCAAACCCTTCCCTAGTCAAGCACATACAGAGAAAAAAAAAAACTTCAGTTGTCCTTCAATACTTGTGACACAAATCACTCGTTTAGTATATTGCTAGGTGAAAGTACAAACTACAGGGTGGTCAAAAAGTCAGGTAACATGTTAAAGGTAGAAAAAACAATATGATCCATTATAATCTTATATAGGGATCTTACCCCTCCTGATTTCTGGCTTTGGGGCTATGTAAAGGATAGCGTTTATGGCAAGAAGCCTGATACAATAGCGTCTTTAAAGTTATTTATTGAAGAGGAGATTGCGCAGATATCAGCTGACATGATTACACGTGTTACACAAGAGAGAAATGGACGACAATTAACAAAATAAACATATTTCATGTTTGTTTCATTTTATATTTCAATGTATGGTACTTAAATATACGTGTATTGCTAATATCGTTTTTCTTTAAAATGTTACTTGACTTTTTGACCACCCTGTAGTTAGAAAAACACCCTCTCCTCCACATGTTAAGTGGGTTTCCAAAAAGGCTCTGCATAAGTACTATTGGTTTTTTTTTCATTGTTTTAACATTTTATTTTTGTATTGGCTTTGTTCAAGTTAACGCTATGATTCTTTACAAATGATTTATTTTCTGATTTATGTGGACCGTTCTGCTTTACGTTGAATGCCCAGAAAAAGTCCCTTCTGATTAATGTTTACCAGTTTTAAAATAAGCAAATTAACTTGGCTGTTTTTCAGAATAACAATATTTTTTAACTGGTAAACATTAATCAGATAGGGCTTTGACGATATATATGTGAAGCAGAATGATTCGCACAAATCGGAATTTTTTAATAAGCAATTTCATTTTTTTTTCATACGAGTATGTGGGACGCTATAAAATTCCTACTTTAACAACTAACCAATGATGACTTGTTCAAAAAGTTGTCCAGTCAGTGAGTCCATTTGAAGAAATCACCAAAGAAGCAAGTCACTCAGCCATATTGATGATAATACCTACAATTTTAGCTTTGAGGTTATTTCTTTCAAAAGTTGTCCAATCTAATTCTGATATTTCTGACTTTAATGGAATCCTTACCATTGTTGAACAATTCAATGAATCAATGGAAACAAGATTTTCATTTTATCTAAATGATAAAAACTTGTGTCTACTTTACTAGATCCAAGATTCAAATTTAAATCTCAAGAGAATGACATGGAAATAAGAATTGGATTCTACATCTTACACTTACTATTGATGATAATGAAGCAGAATAAACAGGTTACACTTCTTCAAGTTCTGTTGAGGGTCAAGAAGATCAAAGTGAAAGTAAAACTGTATCGCTTCCACACCTGTTTGATGAATTAGCTTCAAATAAACCTACAGTAACAAATCAAAATTTAGAGCAGGTAGAAGCGGAGTTAAACCTGGAGACTGCAACTACAACAAAAATACAAGAATCACAATCTTCAACACAAAAGGAATAAATCCCTTATGGTTAAGTTCACAAATGTAGCTTTACAACTACTCCCAAGAGGTGATGATCCATTTTAGTGGTGGAAGTAGACACAGGAGACCTTACCACTGCTGAGTAAACTGGCTTCAAAATATTTAAGAGCACCACCTTCATCTGTGGAGAGTGAGAGGCTCTTTAGTACAGGTGGTAATGTGTATGAACTTCAAAGAGAAACTTCAATGTTTCTACATTACAACTTGAAAGTATTCAACTTTAAATACTGAAGAGAATATGAGAGCAGAGGAGACAGACAGTACGAATAGAAGAGGAAGTAGAGCAGCAGCAGGTGCAGAACTTCAGTTTATAGTTATTCACTTAAAGAATTACAATTTGTACTTTGTAGTTGGTTTGTAATTTCTTTTTCTTTTCTAATTGTTTAATTATATTCATTTAAGAATTAGAAATTTTATTTTGTAATTTTAGTTAATAAAGGCAAAAAGCCACAATAGTGGATAGACACTCAATTAAATGTTAAGTTAAATTAGCAGTTACTATGCTCAGGTGTCAAAACTATCTGATGAATCACTTGGGCGTGATGCAAGGATTTAAATTCAAAATGATTTAAATTTTAAAAAAAGAGAAAAGTAATTAATCGGCCGATTACCTGCTGATTAATCGGTACACCCCTAATACAGATACACACACATGCATACAACTACCGTTTTATTTATAACATTATATATGCATATATAAAGTCAATGGATGATAAAAATAGCTCTCAGGAGTCCAAAAGCAAAATAAGTTACTTTAAATATACTTTGAATAACTTGATATTTAATAATGTTTAAAAAGAAATGTGTTGCTCTTTAAGTGAAACTTTGATGATTGCACCGTCGGGTTGACATGATAAAACTAGTTTACCAAGCAGACAGGTGACATATGGAATCACTCTACCTAATTTTATCCGCACACCCCTCCTCCTCACCGGTCACAATTAAAACAGTTGTCAGGATGAAATCAATACTGTACAAGATTGGTCATGAATCAACTTTATCCAAACACAAGCTTTGCAGAATGATAAATATTTTGTTGTTTCCATCATGGTTGTGGATGAAAACACAGAATAGATACCATTTTATAAAAATTGTAATTGAGACCGGAAAGTTGAAATTCGTGCAGAATAAGGATATAAACATGAAATCACACCCACACACTTCCGGAAAGATGTGGGAAGTAAGAGTGGTTTCACTTTGCAGTTTTTTGGGGTTTTTTTTTTAAAATATTCATCACTCCCGACAAAGTATGAGGCCACTTTATGTACTGATCTAAAAAATACTACTTAAAGGTCTAAACCTTGCCAACGATAAGTGTTAGATTGAATAGATTCTGACCTAGAAAACAGCAATTCTTTGTAGAAAATATCGCTCTTGGAATGTGAGGACTAAAGGACAAAAAAAAGGAAGCGAGAGTTCCACGACTGCTGAAAGTTAACCCAAGATCTACTTGCTACACTTCTTATACCTTTGATGAAAACAGAATAGTAGGGAAGACTGGAAAACGATCTACAAACGTTTTTAGTAAAATTTAATTACTTCTCTGACTTTAATGTATCAAAAATTAGGATTAAATTTTAAATGTATTTCTTTGGAGGATTTTGGTACTTATTCAAAGTTTATCAAAATGAAAAAAAAGTAGCTTGAGATGCTCTAAATTAAATCATGATGAATATGCTAAGGATTGAAAATATCTACATATTATTGACTAAAAACGACAACCAATCAAGAAAAGTACAATGCTTGACAACTAAAGAGCAAAATATATTTTCTTCTTACATTGTTGTTTTGAGTAGGTGGTATGGAGATTTTCAATCCTCTCATAATATTCATCATTAGTACAAAAAAAATTTTTTTTTACACTAGGTAGCCAATCCGAAGACGTCCTGAAATGAATAGCAAAGTTCCATCTCATGTGAAAACAAAAAGTTATATCTAAGAATTCTTAAGAAATTCTGTATATTTTATGGAGTGATTCCAGTTTCTGATTGGTTGATAGCAGAGCTTGATTCCATCTCATTGGTCAGTTTTTATCACCCACATTTATATATAGAACCTTCCAATTTTTTTGTAATCATACCCTCATTATATCCTTTGGAATTATGAGGATGAGTATCCTTGCTGCTTTGGTTGCTTGGAGACTTGGGTAGAAAGTACCAGTTAAAAATCTGTTCTTGACAATCAGCCTGACAGGTGCAGGACCAGGAACTGGCCTAGTACCTGTCAGACTGAGGTATGCCACCTGGGTATTATTCACCCTCTCAGACCTTGCTACCAGGCTTTTGGGTGGGGCTAGTTTATCACTTGCTGCCCGAGGTGCCCTGACTAGGGAATGCCAATATGGATGCTCAGGCAATTTTTTTCTAGCCTACATTAAGGTTTAGATTTTAAAGTCGTTCAATGTCTACATATTTTTTGTTCAATCTTATTCTTACTAATTGATTCAATTTAACTCCAACCAACATTTTTCACCATATTTCCTTGGCTAAAGCCATTTGAAAGCCATACACACAACACGATTTCAGAAAATATACAAGTGACAACAGAAAAACATCAAGTTTTTCATAAAACTGCCCATTTCTAATTTAATTTTCAAAACGTTCGCAATATCAATAGAAAAATGATAAAACAAAGTATTTATTTAAACGTAATGAATTAAAAACTTATAATTCATTTTCGACTGCTTCCACCATAACACGAAGTTTCATGGTTCCAAGAAATAATCGTTATTGCAGACAAAGTATGAAATACGGACCTCAACTGACTTCAATGCGAAAAAAAAAAAAATAAAAATGCACATAGCAGTCTACACTGGTCTACCTTGATCATCACCTCTTAACAACAAGAATGCATTTTTTTTATTAAAAATATGAAACGAGTTATATGTTCATTCACAACCAAGACTGATTTTTATGTAGAGTGTATTTATATATTTACTGAACTTTTAAATATTACAAACAGATTTTCGCGAATTGATATTTTTTTAATAAAAATAATAAAAACAAGTTATTTGCAAACTTTAAATATATTGTAAATATGTTTTGTAAATAATATAACTCATTTTATTGTTGTTTTTAACTGTTTTCCAAATTGTGCGATAACATCTCTGCACAACATGCATTTATTTAAGTTTTTTAAACAGACATAAATCTTGGTTGCAAATAAATAACTTACTTGTATGATTATTTTTAATAAAAATATCAATTTGCAAAAATACGCTTAAAATGTGTTCCCAGGACTTGCTAATGCATTCGATATTCAATTTTTTACAGATGGTCCATCATGTTGCATTATGTAGTAGCTGTTTCTCAGCAGAAGCTATTTGTGCATAGCAGAAGTTGCACTTGTTATTATTGCTGAGACCACTCGTAATGAAGGTCATTGTGTCACCTTAAATCGACCTCGGATGCAATTTAAGACCAAAATAGATCAACAAACTGAAAAAATTTGCCGTTAACTAAACAAAGCAATTTTTTAAAATCACAGATTTATGTTGAAATATTAAAACTATTTCTTTTAAACAATCAACTTAAATTTATTACATTGGGCAGAAAAAAATAGATTAAAAGCTTATTTCTTTTAATATCAATATTAAATCGAATTATCCCCATGAGTGCACAGTGAACGAGGCATGAAAAAAAGTGACCAACGCCTCCCCCCACCTCCATTTAGCCCCAAAAGTTCCCAGAGGACATCAAATCCTGATGAAAATGAACAAACAGTGCAGTTTTAGGCTTTACCATATTTAAATTTGAGTTCTGCACTATGGAAAAAAAGAAATGACTAAGTTATCATTTGCCCCCACCCATTTAGCCCAAAAAGTTCCCAAGGCCGTAACATTTAAATTTGAGTTCAGCACCATGCAAAACTGCTAAATAGACATACACAGAAAATTTTGAGTAAATATGGTAAAATAGTCCCAAAAATGGAGTGTTTTTATTAGCCCTAGAAGAGCCCCTGGAGTACACCCAAGAGTTATCGCAAAGTATAGACAAACAAAATTATGTAGAAATCAGTTAGTTACAAATTTTCAGCAAGTTTTATAAAAATCCAAGGTATCAATTTATTTTTTTAATAAGCACAAAAGTGTAAATTTTAGCCATTTTAACCCAAAAGGCACCCCCAGAGGGGCAACCGGAGTTTTCCCAGAAAATCCGTTCTGTTACTATTTTTACTCATATCATGTTTAATGTTTGTGCAAACTTTCAAAAAATTCCAAGGCGTTGAGAAAAGTGCGAACGGACGAACAGACAAAAGTGAATTTACAGGTCCACCCTCCTTTTGTCGGGGGGGGGGGGGCAAAAAATGCAATACCGTACTAAATTTTTGAGGTAAGGATTAATAATTTGTATTATTTGGATTGTTCAGACTACTATTCTCATCCTGAGTGTTATTTTTACGTTTCAGTCAATGTAAGGTTCTACAAATTTATAGTAGAATTGTCCGCAAGAATGTGTGGCGTAATGGATAAAGTACTAAGTAAATTCAGTTTTAAGTGAAACTAATATAGAGGTTGAATGTTCAACCCTTAGTGTGGTGCAACATAGTAGTTTGATTTCCTTCAATGGTGTCGTTACATTTTAATACTGACCCAACACGTTGTGTCTGAGACAGTCGCAAGGAAACAAAAAAGCTGTCTCGGCTTTCTCAGTTGAAATGGAATGCATTTATTCATGGTTCTTCCAAAACGCATTACCTCTTATTTTAAGTCTCTTTTTAAAGTCTCGTCTGCCATCTAGTTAACGAAACCCTGTCGTCTCGACATTACTTTAAAAGTCTCTTGCTGCCACAAGTTCATCTACTCGCTTTTTCCAATCCTCTGCCGCCCATGTGACATTTTTTCTTTCCCTTATCTTCCTCTGCTGTGGCGTCATTTTGCGCATTGGCGCAGTTATTTGCATATGTGTCATGCAGCTGCTGCTGCTACAAGCGCTAGTAGCTCTGTTATAGCAGGTGATACTAATACGAATTACTATAAGATTTCTACGCAGTCATGGCTGACGGAATGAACGCATTGTACGCCCGTCGATTAAATAAAGGGTTCAGTTCAAAATTCTGTAAATATTCTTGAATTTAATAAAATGTAACGCAAGAAGGTTGGAGGTTGCATTGGCCAAAAGTCTGGGAGAAAAATATTTAAGATTAGCACAGTCATTAAAAATTATCAATTCTCATTTTAAAAAAAAAAAAAAAAAAAATACAAATTATCAATTCTCATTAAAAAAAAAAAAAAAATAGTAATAATTAGAAGCATAATATAAAAAAAAACTTTGTTTTAATCTTGAAAAGAAATAGAAAACATCCTTGATTATAGGAGGAATGTAAAATGTGAATTAGAACAAAAACCGGTTAAGATAGGAGGTGGATGCGGGGGGGAGGGGGCATTTCAGGTTGCGAGGCAAAACAGAAAAACGGATAAAATAAAAACGAAATTTAATGACTCAGTCACGACAACCAAGTGTATGCAAGGAATGGGGACAGTTATGCTTAAAAGAAAAACTAATCAAGGCTTCACAATGATGATTAGTAAAAAAAAAAAAAAAAAAAAACATTAACATTTTTAGTTATTCAAATAAACAAGTTTGAAATATATATTTGTATGGAAACCAGTCATTTCCCTTGTATAGTAATTGATCTTGCTAAATATTAAGGTATATATATTAGCAAGTATATCTGCCAGTGATTAGGCCGGACGTGCTGTAGACAGAAAGGTCATCGGAATTAAAACAGTTGAACATGCCCTTATAATCTAGAATTATGAGAAAAGGACGCTGATATTTAGCTAGATTGAGAGCGGCAGTTTGAAAGAAGCGTAGAAACCAAGAATACTTGTTCGAAAAAGAAGTCTAATAAAACATTAATATAATCAAGCAATATACTTAACACTTCTTCCTGTTGCTTAACTTTTCAGCAATGTGACCATCATCTGGTTAAATAAATCCTTTAATTTTCTAAGAACGTGTTTGAATTAAGTGCATTATACTATAAGAAATACACCAGCAGCTTTTTATTTCAACTAACAGAAATATACTCAATCCTGAAAGGACAGTAACTCATACACGCATGATGCTGGCAACCAGAAACAAAGGTATGGAATTTAGTTCATTTATAACACTATCACAAATATTTCGGTGCTTGCCCACACATATCTCTGTAGTCCAAAAGAAAAATGAAACTTCAAAGTCTTTTTGCTAACTTCCAATGAGAACGAGTCTTTTCACGTCTTCTTTACCATAAAGGTACACTATGCAAAGCATATACTTGTTTTTACTCTTTAAAATGTTTTTCTGTATTCTTGCTTAAGATTTCACTTATTTTTTTTGTGTACCCATTGTGTATTACAGGTCTTTGTCAGTTTGTTTAATGTTTATCTTTGACAAACTTAATAAAATGTCATTGCCATCCGTTTCATGAGTCATTTTCTTAGATGCATACGTCATAGTGACGCTACGATAAAAACACACCTATAACATAACGTTTAATGCTTGCTCACGCGTGCAGAGAATAATTATTTTCTGTATACTTAATTCTGTTTTTAAATTTATTCATGTCGTTATTCTTTTGAATTTGTTATGAAACAAAGACGAAAAGTTACAACACAAAATGGTGATCCTAATTTGATTTGCCTCTTTCGATTCCATCCCCTAAAGTAAAGAATTTTCTGTCACAAACACCAATGACGCATGTCCAGCAGCAAATAAACTACCTGGACTGGAGTGCTACAAACCACCTTAAGGACATAATATCATAGTATGTATCTAAGTTTGCATCTTTTATGGTATTTTGTGTGTGTGTGTGTGTGTGTGTGTGTAATGTGTAGTTTTGCTGCATGTCGAAATGTGGTCAAGTTTTGCTGCACGTCGAGACGTGGTCAAGTTTTGCTGCACATAGAGACGTGGTCAAGTTTTGCTGCACATAGAGACGTGGTCAAGTTTTGCTGCACACAGAGACGTGGTCAAGTTTTGCTGCACACAGAGACGTGGTCAAGTTTTGCTGCACACAGAGACGTGGTCAAGTTTTGCTGCACACAGACGTGGTCAAGTTTTGCTGCACACAGAGACGTGGTCAAGTTTTGCTGCACATAGAGACGTGGTCAAGTTTTGCTGCACATAGAGACGTGGTCAAGTTTTGCTGCACATAGAGACGTGGTCAAGTTTTGCTGCACATAGAGACGTGGTCAAGTTTTGCTGCACATAGAGACGTGGTCAAGTTTTGCTGCACATAGAGACGTGGTCAAGTTTTGCTGCACATAGAGACGTGGTCAAGTTTTGCTGCACATAGAGACGTGGTCAAGTTTTGCTGCACATAGAGACGTGGTCAAGTTTTGCTGCACATAGAGATGTGGGCAAGTCGAAGGTTTTAAAAATTCTCACTAGAATTGTCCACAAAGAAACACAGACTAAGAATAACTGGTGTTAGTAAATCATCAGTTTTTTGGTTGAGAGTTCGATCTTTACTAAAATTTATATTTAAAAAGGATAAAGTAATACTTATAACCTGTCATGGCTGACAGAATGAGAACAAGCTACATAAATAAATTACAGGATACAGTTTGAAATTCTGTACTAGTTCCTGAGTACAACAAGAAAATTCTTAAGTTCAAAATGATGCACCTTAAGAAGGTCAGAGGTTACATTTACCAAAAAAAGTGTAACAAATCCAGAGGAGGGTAATCTAAATGATTCAAACTATTTTATGGTTATTTCATATTGGAAAAAAAAAAAAAAAAAAAAAGCAAAAAAATATTTCATATTGGAAAAAAAAAAAAAAAAAAAAAGCAAAAAAAATATTTCATATTGGCAAAAAAAAAAAAAAAAAAAAAAAAAGCAAAAAAAATATTTCATATTGGAAAAAAAAAAAAAAAAAAGCAAAAAAAATATTTCATATTGGAAAAAAAAAAAAAAGCAAAAAAAATATTTCATATTGGCAAAAAAAAAAAAAGCAAAAAAAATATTTCATATTGGCAAAAAAAAAAAAAAAAAAAAAAAAAAAAAGCAAAAAAAATATTTCATATTGGCAAAAAAAAAAAGCAACAAATTCCATAGCTGAAGCGGCAAGTTGAATTATTGCCCTATACCCTTCAATCAACAGACTTCGCTCCATCTGACTTTTCCCCTTTTCTCAAAACCACCAGAGTGGTTGCAATTTTGAAAATAATAGCGAGAACAGTTTTGGGAGGATCAGGATGCCACTTTCTCTTGTAATGGAAGTACAACACTTGATTATTCTGAGACAAAGGAGTACTTTACTGAAAAATGTATTTTTTTTTTTTTTATTACATTTTCACCCCACACAAAGCACATTGCCACTTTGGTGTAGGGGGCTACTATCAGGGGCAACAACTACTGGGGCACTATGTTGGCATTTGGGCAGCAAGATGTTGTTTCACGTTACACTTGAACTTCTGCACGTCAGCACAGTTAGGGAAGCAGGGACCGGGAATGGAATTCCAGAGTCTAGCAGTTCTGGAGAAGAAACTACTGGAGTAGAAAGATCTTTTACATCTAGGGATCTCTATTGTGTGGGGGTGGGATTTAGCTGCCTGTTGGGTTTGTTGTGGGTGTCTACGTGGTGGGAGCACAAGTGTCTGCAGTTCGTCAGAGCATTCACCATTAAAATACTTGTAGAACAGGCAGAGGGATGCAACGTTTCAGCGATGGGACAGAAGCTGAAGCTTAAATGCCAGTTCAGGACCTATCAGATTGGCGACTCTCTTTTAAACCTTGTCTAGGAGCGAGAGACTAGCAGCAGATGCACCAGCCCAAATGTGTATTGTTTCAGGTTCCATCTGGGTGAGGCTTTGAATTTGTATAATTCCATCTGGGTGAGGCTTTGAATTTGTATAATTCCATCTGGGTGAGGCTTTGAATTTGTATAATTCCATCTGGGTGAGGCTTTGAATTTGTATAATTCCATCTGGGTGAGGCTTTGAATTTGTATAATTCAACATCAATTGTTAGAACACTTGACAAAGATTAAGCCCAGCTATTTTTAAACAAAAAGTCCTTGTTTCTTGCAAAGCTTATCCTTTGCAAGAAACAAACAATAAAACTTGTTTAGAATCTTATAAAAGATGGTAGACTATTTCTGCGATACAAAATGGAAGCTGATCAAAACCAGTCTAAAATGCAAAATCACAGAACACGTTTATCAACTGCAACGAATTTATTTTATTTACAACGCACACAAAAATTTTGGGAACGTCAAACCCGTTTTTCAGAGCTCTGTTGTTGTTGCTCACCCTACCCCCACCCCCGGGGATTCATACAAAGCAAGTGACGAGAAGCTTACATATTTAACTTTAGATTGATCTTATATTTTAAAGCAAACTGTATGACTAGATTCAGAAAGTTTTGTTTTTTTACAAGTTATATTTAGTAATCATCATCATCGGCGGTCACTCGTGTCCGAGTAAGACTTTAGTAATAGATATCGATCATAAAACATTTTTGATAATTACAGCAAGTTCGACTAAAATAGTCATAGTTTAAAAACCAAAGCATTTCAAGTCCTCAAAATACCATTTTGTTCAGAAACGAATACATCATCAACATTTTAATCCACATTTGTCATCAATTGAAATGAATGGCTCTCGTCTTCAGGAGGCCTCAAGTTTTGACAAGCTTCTGGGCTTGACCATTACTCCTGATCTTAAATGGAACACGTATATCAAATCTGTTGCCAAGGCCGCTGGAAAAATGGTGGGATCTTTCTATCGATCCAGTAGATATCTCACTGCTGATGCTATTCTCTATCTATATAAGAGCCAGGTACGTCCAAGGATGGAATACTGTTGCCACATCTGGGCAGGAGCTGCTAGAAAGGACTTGTCCTGCCTTGATAGAGTTCAAAATAGACTTCGTAGCCTCGTAGGAGATGTCCTTTTCTCCTCCTTACAACCTCTATCTCACAGAAGAGATGTTGCGAGTTTGTCTCTGATGTATCGTTATTTTCATGGAAAGTGTTCAACTGAGCTTCAATCTATGGTCCCCCCTCGCCAAACTTTCACAAGAAACACTCGTCTAGCTGTAAACACTATCAATAATTTCCCCCACTCTTTATCTGTGCCTAAACCTAAACATAGATTCCATGAACAAAGCTTCTTTCTTAGAACTGCACGCCTGTGGAATTGTCTTCCGTTTTCCTGCTTTCCGGCTGACTACAATATGGTTGTGTTCAAGTCTAAGGTAAATAAGTTCTTGATGAGCCGTTCCATATTCCATATGTACACTCTTTAACCCTTATCCTTGAGTGGCCTCTGGGCCTTGATAATGTGGTGATGCCTTTGTAAAAAAAAAAAAAAAAAAAAAAAAACATGTATTAATAAATAACACTATTCATATTTTAAGAGTTTTGAACAGTTTGAATGATGAAAATCTAAACACTTATTACAACGCCAATACAGAAAAAAAATGAAGAAAGTGGGTGTTGTGATTACAGCAAGAGAAGAAGAGTGAACAACCGTTTTTGCTGACACATCTTCACTCCTACGACGACTACCACTAATGAGAGACATCACTATCCATTGAGCTGCAGGTTTGTGAACAAGAGTCGCAGAGGTTTCCTCTCAATGAGATGATGACTCTTCATCCAAAAGGACGAATCCTTCCGAACCTAATGTTACATTGTTAGCTGACCTCACCCAATCACAGAGCAGTAACAGTACACAACATAAATTTTGAAATCATGCTGATGGTCAACACATAATGTTTATTATAAGAACCCTCTCCATTAACCAGTGTGAGCCAAATGAGAATGACAGTTATAAGAGCAGGAGAGTATCCAGTTAAAGGCTTGTCACCCAAATCATAAAAGTGCTTTTTGGAAAACTCAAATATTTTTCAAACTTGTAGGCGTGATCCTTAATCATATATAGGTAAATGATATATATATATATATATATATATATGAACCCCACCACGAAGCCACCTTAGCAAGGAACGTTACTCCTAGGCCACTGGGTGTGTATATATCATTAATCTAAACAAATTTACATGGTCACAACACTGTTGCGAACAAATAGTCAGTTAAAACCAGAAGTCCTAGGACTGTTTTTCTGTTTAAAGTAACCATTTATTAAGTCACCTAATGAGGACTTCTGCTTTTAACCGACCATTTGTCCAAAACATTAGTATGATCATTGTCACAACCATGTAAATTTGTTTATATTAATAAAAATTTATGTTGCTCTTTATTTAAGCACTCTTAATAACTTTGTTAACTTCATTAGTTATTCTTGAATACCTTTAACTTGGTACACACACACACACACACACACACACATTTTTATGTAAATTTTTTTTAGAAACAATTCTTTTTGATACATATCTGTGTTCATATACTTAAAAATGCGAGCAATATTTATGCGACATACTGTACAAACTATTAAAATGAACATCACAGAATTTAATATATTAAAACCAATAATGACCTGTTAGGTCACTTATATGTATTAAATTTTCAAGAATTATTTCATGTGTAATTATCAAAGTTACATTAACAAAAGACTAATGTTAAATCTTAGAATTTTATTAATTTCGAGATAGAAGAGTTCTACGTATATTTTAAAAATATTTTTAAATAAATTTTGTATTTGTAATATACACTGAAATTTGAAAATTTTAACTTGTATTCTTCAGTGTTAATAGCATTGCAAAACACTGGGATACGGCATTAATCCCTTTCGGAATTGACATTGTAAGGTGAAATCACCATATGGCGGGGTCTAAGCAAAATTTTATACAGTACATATTAAAAATTAGTAAAATACAGTACAGTATATAATACACATGTATATAATCAAACAATATAAATGACACCATAAGGTGGGGCGAATACCATAACCAAGGTTCAGGAAATACATTGTTATTCCACACCATAACCTGGAGAAGAAAAAATTTAAAAAAAATAAATAAATAAAAATTTTAAAAAAAAAAAAAAAGTATTCCAGGGTTCTATTGTAGTTTATATTAAAACCGTGATCATGTCATAAAAATAACTAATAATTGAGGTTTTAATAATTCGTTTGGGAGTTTTTCTTTTCAATATACATTGATATGACACAAGACTCATTTGGTCTTCTCTGTCCATCCCCCATAGGAGGAGGGAGAAGACCCAAAAACACATCTGCTCTCTTCATAGTCCAACAGCCAAAGGGGTAAAACTAGTCTTTCTTTTTGCCAAATATTTCTTTTGGACCTGTTTTCTTAGAAAGTAATGCATCACAAAAACTAAGTGGTAATATCCTTTTTATATAATCTACACAGTAAATTGTAATGAAGACACTAGGTTTTGTCTATTTAAATTCTACAATATTGATTTCTACAAAATTGTAACCCAATTAATGGCAGATATGTCTACTAGTACAAAAC
The DNA here is from genome assembly GCF_053919585.1 of Euprymna scolopes. Taxonomy (NCBI): domain Eukaryota; kingdom Metazoa; phylum Mollusca; class Cephalopoda; order Sepiida; family Sepiolidae; genus Euprymna; species Euprymna scolopes. The sequence goes on from NC_136498.1 coordinate 126,784,861, forward strand.
CTCAACAAGATCGATAAATTTTTTTTATGGAAATCTAGACATGGTATGAAGCCACTTGATGTAAGGAGCGCTAACAAGAATGAAAGATGATTATTGCAAACACAGAAGATGACTATCGGCTGTAATCTTGAAAAGAGAGGAGAGTTTCATATGGTTTCAGTTCTTAGAAAGAAGTTACTGGAATAAGACAAGAGTTGATACGTTTCTGCAATTTATCAAGAACCTTCAAATGGGAAAGAGATTCACCAGCTCAAATATGACAACAATACTCCATACATGGTCTGATAGTTGATTTGTAGAGATAAATAACAGCCTTAGGTGTGATAAAGTGTTTAGGATCATATAGCGAACCAACTTTAGAAGAAGCAGAAAGAGCAATGGATCAAATATATATACAAGAAAGATTTGATGAGAGAGAAAGACCAAAAAGTTTCAGATGGACCTTTCTTCAAGAGCAGAGTCATCCATGAGGATCTTTAAAAAAAGACACCTGGGATTGAAAAAACACGAGGCAAATCTTAACAGAATTAAACTAAACAAGCCATTCCATACCTCAATTCCGAATAGAAAAGTTTTGCACCTTTTAGGTTAGCCTACAAAGAATGAAATAAAGATATAATGCTACTAAACTTTAGGTCTACAATCATAGTTCTAAGTTTTAGCAAAATGCCATAACCAGTAACCATTGTTTTTTCATTCTAGAAAATGACTAAAATTGAAGGAATAAACTAAGATTTACCTCTGAAAATCAAATCTAGTTTATCTGGCTTTTTTTTTTTGTGCCTAATGATTGGATAAAATTGAATGCAAATCTGTTATATTTGAATTTTCAAAAGGAAGATTGTGCCCATATCACACCCCCACCTCAGTCTCTTAAAAATACACTGAAAGAAAAAATATAAAAAAATAAAAAAAATTTTTTTTTTAATTTGAGATTATTTGATGTCTAATACTGATTGTTTAAATTTCACAAAAATCGAATGTATCTGATGTTTACAAAGAGCTTCCACTCCTTTGCTTAAAACTACATATAGCCCACATGTGAACTTCTTACACCTAACACCAGTGTTCCAAAATTCATGACTGGTTAATTAGTTTAGGCGTGAATCCTATGCATGCAAATATGTAATGACATAAACATAACTAATTATCACAAAAAGAAGTTCAGCTTCTGACTCCTCTTCCCAAGTTGCGTAAATTGTTTGGAGAAAGGTTGGAAATAAAAAAATGAAAAGAAAAAAAAACATGATCAATAAGTCAAGAATCAATAACCTTTGGTCTCAGCATCAACCAATTAAAAGATGCTCATCTGATGAGATCAAAATTAATTATCAGACATTGTTTTCGCGTGACACTTTAGTTTTTTTTCAAGTAATTAAACTCTTTCTGATTTTTTGAGACGAGGATTAGTTATAGGTATTATTTGGATTCTTTGGACTACTGTTCTCATCTTTAATGTCATTTTCACAATGTTTCGGCTGATGTGACCCCGATCTTCAAGTATATCTAGTCAAACTCAGGAATCAGCATGGAATTTCAAATGGAACACTTTATTTACTTCATAGAGATAGAATGCTCTCATTTTGTCAGTCACAACTCAATAGAGGTCCTAAATAATTTGTAATTACATTTGTTTTTCCAATTTTTTTTTTTTTTTTTCAAGTTTTAACATCGTTTGATTATTCGTTACTTTGCATCACATTTGTTTTTTTTCTCCATCACGTTCGCTGTTTTTTTTTCCCCCCAATTTTTTTTTTTTTTTAAGTTTTAACATCGTTTGATTATTCGTTATTTTGCATCACATTTGGTTTTTTTTCTTCACGTTCACTGTTTTTTTTTCCCCCCCAATTTTTTTTTTTTTTTTAAGTTATAACATTTTGCTGGTTTTGTTTTTGTTTTTGTTTTTTTTTCATAATATTTACACAGGGTTGTTTTGATTTACCCCCACACACACACCTCCAAACACCAGGGCAACACCAGGTACCCCCACTTGTCTATAATATAAAGAGCAAAAATCTGTTTAAATGTATGTTTGTATGTCTGCCTAAAACTTTTGACAGAGACGACGGATTTTCACGAGATTGGTATCATTTTGAAACTCAATCCTTCGGACGACAAATATCGAAAACTTGGCCAAAACTATTAGTTTCTTCACCCTCAACTGGGCACTTTTGTACAGGGAAGGTCGTTTTTTTTTTTTTGCTGACATTTTTTGCAAGTCATTCAACTCTCGCTTCCACGACGTTACATAAAAGGCGTTATTTCGACCGCCCGTGACGTCACAACCACAGTGGGCACATCGGTAAGACAGTTTGTTGTTTTTTTTCACTACTTTTTCCTCTGCCGCGATACGAGTTTGAGCCTGCTTACTAGTATTTTTTTTTTGTTGCACTTGCAATTTTCCTTTTTATTTTTTTTTATTTTGCTCAACCAACACCTTTACACACACACAGACACACACACCTTTCTTTTCCGCCTTCACGTCACAAGTTCAAGCCTATCTGCCTACTACAGCTTTTTTTTTTTGCTCAACACTTCCAAACATCCGAGCAACACCGGGCACCCAGACTAGTTAGTAATAAATAGTGATATTTTACAATTAGAAATACGTTTAAAATCCATACCAGAATTGTCCGCAAGGACTTGTGGCGCAGTGTTTAGAGTATTTGGAAAAATCAATTGTAATAAGTGATATTCTTCTGAAGGTTGTAGGTTCTTCAGTGTGGGCGACCGAAAAATACAATTGTGAATTACTTAGGACCTCTACCCAGGCATGGCTGACGGAACAAGAGTATGCTACCCATGTGAAGTAAATAAAGGGTTCCGCTCCAACTTCCATCCGAATTCCCAAATTCGACAGAAACATTCCCGAGTTCGACAAGATACACCTGAAGAAGGTCGGAGGTTACATCGACCGAAATTTTGTGAAAAATCACACTCAAGATGAGAACAGTAGTCCGATGAATCCAAATGATACGAATAGTCAGACAATCCTTACTGCACAGGCAATTATAACTAAGAATAACATAATTAACATTTGTACCCATTGATGGCTGAAGGAATAAGAATAATCTACTCCTCTGAAATAAGATAAAGGGCTCTGTTAGAAATTCTGTATAGGTTCTGGAGTTTGACAAAGATTTCCAAGTACTTGAAGAAGGTTGGAGGTTACCTTAGGCAAAATATTGTAAAAACAACCGAGATAAGAAAAATCCGAATAAATTTTTTATATTTAAAATATTTTCACTCAAATATTTTTTTCATCTCTTCTCTATATAAATAAAATGAACTCATTTTTCCCCTCAGTTTGACCTTAGTAGGATTGAAAATCTAGACATTTTAAGCAGATGTACTGTACACACACTGCATCGCGCTATCTGAAGTGTGTTATAAGCATATTACCTATCCACTACCTCGCTGATCGGAGCTTCCTATATTTCATCTGGTGAGAGTTCACTGCCAAAACCGGTTATGATCAATGGAAGTAGTAAATTCTTCTCTCTCTAATAAATTCATACTTCCACCGCCACCCATTTACACCGTCCGTGACCGTTCACAGGAGACAATTACGGATGAACACCGGTTTAGGTTTCTATAAAAACTGGACTGCAATTTACGTGAAACGCACCATGCTTACTTTTACGTTGGTTCAAAATAAAAACAAAACAAACTAATTTACATTTTCTTTCCATAAATAAAAATTATATTACTTCAGTTCAGTTTTATTTCGCGTTCTACGCCATTTATATATAACAGCGTTTTGTTTGATTTTTTTTATTTTATTTGGGTTTTTTTACGTTTCCTTTCTGTTTTCTCGCTCTTTTCGTTTTTCAAATTTCTTTCTTCTCTCCTTCCGTTTTTCCTCTTTTTTGACAAGTTTACTATCGTTTCTTCTTTTTATTTATTTTTTTTTTTTTACTTCCCTCTGTCTTTTTTCACGATCTTTCTATTTTCTTTTGTTATTTCTTTTCGCTTTCCGTTTTTCCTCTTCCTTCGGCAAGTTTAACAGCGTTTCTTTCTTTGTAAAACAGCCGGATTTTCTTTACATTAAAAAAAAAATTTTACAACAAATCTTTCCTTTTTCTTCCATTTCTTTGCTCTTTGTTCACTGTTTTTCCAATCTCTTTCTTTTTTTTCATTTCGCTTTGTTCGATGCCTTTCTATTTTCATTGTTTCTTTTTGTTTGTTTTTCTTTTTTAAGTAATAGGAACCCATTTTTCCCCCCATTCTTCTTTTTTTGGGGGTTGGAAACGTTAGTCTCACGTTCGTATATAACAAAATATTTCTTTGGCAGATTTCGGGGTGCTAAAAACGTGGTGATGGGGATTCTTCCATTACACCAAATCGAGCCAGAGCAAAGCATGCAGGGTACAGCTAGTTGGTAAATAAATAAAAATTTAATTGTAATCTAGGTTTTAATTTAACATTGAAACATTACTTTTTTTTTTTTTTTAAAGGTTTTATTAAATTTTTTTATTGTAGTGAATTTGAAAACTTAAGCAATAAAATTAATTTTATGACAATTTAATCTTTTAATGGATGTTTGAGAAAGTTTTATAAGTTCGAAATAGAATCAATTTTATTCATTTCTGTTTACTGACAACAGTTTTGGGATCATCAAAATCATTTGTATTTTTTAAACAAAGCGGTTTACTCTATAAACAAGAATCTAAAATAAATTTTTTTTTTTTAATTCTGGTCAGATTTATGCTGGCTTCTTTCTTGGCCTATATCACATCACAAACCATAGCGACACATGTATGACATCTTGAGGCCATATTGAATCAATCAAGATTCCACTGTTGAAGACTGACCAGTTCTGGAGCTGCGAGCTCACCAAGTCCTCCCCGATAATTATCATCCACATTCTCAACTGACCACGATACACTTACACAACCAAGGCAGAGAGAATTATATCAAAACTTAATTATCCTCTCAAGTTGCAATGGTAGGTACGAGATGGTACGTGAATACCAGTGTCATTTTTTTCTTTTTAGATTCAGCACACATACATGAATAGATCGACACAGCATTTTTCTAGTGAGGAAAGACATTTTTTTTTATTATTCAATTTTCACCCCAAATTAGGTACAGTGCTACTTTGAAGTAAGGGGCTACTATCAGGAACATCAGTTGCAAGGATATTGAGTAATAAGACATCTGTTCACATGACACTGCTGCATGTCAGTACAGTTGAAAAAGCAGAATCCTAAAAGGGAGTTCCAAAGTTTAGAAGTTCTGGAGAACAAACTATTGGAGTAGAAGGCTTTCTTACATCTAGGGATCTTTGTGTAGGGGTGGGATTTAGCTGCTTGTCAGGAGGGTATTTACGCCGAGAGAGGGTACAAGTGCTTGTAGTTCATCAGAGCAGTCACCATTAATACATAAAAATAAAGCTTCAAAACCTTTTGCATAAAAGAAAACATTTGTGTGCATAAGAAATTTATCTGCAACATATTTAGTAATACAAATGTTCTCAAACAAGTTAATACACTAGTGACTCTACAAAGGAAATCTCAGAGACCAAAACCGTACTTTATCATTGCAAATAAAACAACCAATATCTCTCTCTCTCACACTTAAATATGTACCATATAATTATATATTTTTTTACATCAAGATTTACTCCTTAACTAATGAACTGATTATTATGAATTATGGGGTGTATATTCTAGGCAACACACTGAGTAACAGGGGCACAATTTTTTGAAAATGTTACTATTCAAGCCCTGCCGATAAAAAATAAGGTAAGTGACATAAAAAAATTAACATTAAATTTTTTTTTTCTATTCTGTATCAGGGAGCACATACATCAATATATGGCAGATTCTTTAGGTTTTTTTTTTTTTTTTTTTTTTTTTTATCAAGATGAGGCTCAATTCGATTTTCTTAGGAGGCCATCCTCTCAGATATTAATTCTTCCTTTAGGAGTGGTAGTTACAGTTGATCGCCCAATTCTAATGTTTGGATTACAAAAGGTAGAACTCATCTCTGGTCCGGTTGGGTGCTAGGAGGCCATCCTCCCAGTCATTACCTCCTACTTTGAGGAGCTTGTTTTACCAGTAGCTTTTACTTTATTCAAACATTCTAACCAGAGCTTAATGGGTGGCCAAACGGGTCACATTTTTTTCTAGTATAAATATCAGTTTCAATGTGGTATTAATTTTCCTTAGACGTTAGCTTCTAAAAATAATGTTATGGTGAAAAGGCAACCTATTAATTTACAGCATGTAAAGCAACAAGTCTTTAGATCCACAGCCACAAATCGGAATAGCAAATAGAGAAGACATCTTTGTTGAGGTTCTACCTTCAATGATGTGAGATGTTCAGCTTGCCAAAAATAACCAATATCTTCACCAGATGTTTTCGTAAGAGGAGTATATAAAAACTGTGCATAAAGCTTGTTTATGTTTGAAAGTTTTCATAATGGTTGATTAAACCAATTATTACTTATATTCAAATATTTTAAATGCATAATTTTTTCTTTGCAAAAGTTAGTGTATTTTAAGATGTGTTAAGTGATGTCTAATACTAAAAAAAAGAATCCAAAACCTACAATGTACATTGAAATATAACTCAGCAGGTTAGGGTGAGATTAATTAACGGATCCTTGCTTAGTTTAACAACAAAGAGGACACGGCATCACAAAAATAGACCTCAGTTTTGTTCACACTTCATCAAATGGTATATTTCATTATGAGATGAGGATAATAGTTTGCAAATCTATATCTATATATAAGGCAAATGCGGCACGCGCATTTTTATATATCAAAGAAAGGCTTTTTTCGCCAGGTTTCTTGGGGGGGGGTACTATGTCTTAGAACTGTTTATATACCCACTAGATAACAATATCTATGATTTATGAACGCCCGTCGTGTCTAGATTTATTTGGATCAACTTTTATAAAACTTGCGCTAGTTTGCGTGTTTGGCTTTTTGTATAAATAAAGTGAAACTAATTGAAACAATCACTTTCTCGGCTTTTTTTTTTTTTCGCTTCCGCTTCAAGGATTCGGGTTTGAGCATACCTCCTTCCTCAAAACTTTTTTTTTTTTTTTTTTTTTTTTTTTTTTAAAACACTCGCTCAACGCCGCCCCGGCTCCGCTAAGAAGTTTTAAAATCGTTCGTTTTGCATCACGTTCATTTTTTTTGTTTTTTTTTTCCATCACGTTCACTGTTCTTTTTTTGTTTTTCCGATTTTTTAAAAAAAGTTTTAACATTGTTTAAATATTATTTTAAAAAAACAGAGTTATTACTTCGCTTTGTTTTGATTTACCTCACACACACACATCTAAAAACCCGGGCAACGCCGGGCACCCCCACTAGTAAATGAATAAAATATATAAATTATTCATCTTAAAAGAATTCCAATAATTACATACACCATTCACTACGGACCCAACAATGGAAGATCACATAATAAAGATTGGATTTATAAAACCAAAATAATCCAACCTTGACCGCCCCTCGGGGCCTGTGGCGCAGTCAATAGAGACATTGAATCTCTAGTTTCAGGTGAGCATCTCTGAAGATAGCAGTTTCAATCCTACCCAAAAACTGGCCAGAGGATTAGTTGGCCAAAACGTGGTGAGACAACAACTATGGAAGGCAGTAATTACAGTTAAAAGATTCAGCATTCCTATCCCATCGTGGTTAACAGGCTGACGAAGGCTACAGAATAAGTTAACCAAAACGTTGTGAAACAACCATAAAATAAGGATAATAGTCTGCAAATAAATAAAATAGGAATGTATTACTTTGTGACTTTTTGAAATGTTGAAGGAATTTGGTATAATTTAAACTGTCATAATTAAAATTCAATTCTGCTTTTAAAACTCTTAGCAAATCTGCGTGTATTAAAAGACATACAAAGTTTGAGAAGCTATTTATATCCAATCTATAAAAGTGAGAATGTGTGTATGTGAAGACATTTCTCAACCTATATACCCAACAAATTTTTGATCTACAGACTTGAAATTTGGTATATAGGGTATTCAGACACGTGGAAAATTAAATGGTTTCATCCAGAAAGAAAGGGCTGCTAAGGGGTTTAAATTGAAAAATTGGTACCTGGGAGTTATCGGATTTTATGTTTGTCAACTGCATCACAGTAGTACTTACCAACAAAACAAACGCCCACGTGTTTGTACCTTGCGACAACAAAACTTGGGTTTTTATAAGCGGAAGGGCTCGAGGTTGTTAGGAATCTCCGGGCGCATGCGCAAGAGGAGGGATTGAGAGAGTGGTATAAAAGGCAGGTCGAGTGAGAAGGTTGTTGTTACTGTCATTGGATGTTACAGTGACGCGTGCGTTAGCAGTTGATTAAGAAGTTTTGTTTTTTTTGTGTCAAGTCGTGCACCTCGGTGAAGGTGAAGGTCATAAGCTATTTCGGCGATTTCGTTTTGTCTCTTTTCCTGGACAACTATGGCTGGGACAAAGTTTGATTTAAAACTGAAACGCGAATTCGACGGATCCACTTCTGTTATCGACTGGGTCGAAAGGGTTGAGCTGACCTGAAACCTCTGTGAAGTAAAGGAGGTGCATACCGTGATTCCCCTGAAATTGGCTGGAGGCGCCCTGAGTGTGTATCAGCAACTTAGTGCCGTGGAGAAGGCTGATGTTACCTCTATAAAAAATGCTGGTTATGGTTAACTTTCGTCACCCGTTGTTTACAAAGCCATTTGCCGGAAGTGACGTTTTATCTACGGATGACCAAAACCGTATAGAATGAACCTTTTTTTATATAAGTTTTATTCAAACAGGCTTTATGGACTTTTTTTTGTATTTATTAACTGTTTTATTCTTTTTATCAAACAAAAATAGAATTTTTATATTGACATATTATGGACTGTTTTTCAAACATCGAAATTTTAAAATTTGTTTTATTTAAAATAAAAAAAAAGAAAGACGGTTTTTTTTTTTAAATTAAATTCTAAACTTTATTTGAATTTTTCAACAAACTTTTACAGAGATAAAAAATAGACTTTATAGATATTAACGAAAAGTCTTTGTTTATTTTAACTCTTTAACAAATTTTAAAATTTCGATGTTCGAAAAACAGTCCATAATATGTCAATATAAAAATTCTATTTTTGTTTGATAAAAAGAATAAAACAGTTAATAAATACAAAAAAAAGTCCATTAAGTTCAAATAAAAGCCTGTTTGAATAAAACTTATATAAAAAAAAGGTTCATTCTATACGGTTTTGATCATCCGTAGATAAAACGTCACTTCCGGCAAATGGCTTTGTAAACAACGGGTGACGAAAGTTAACCATAACCAAAATGCTTTATACAAGGCATTTGCCATGGATCCCTGTACGGCCTACGAAACATTTGCCTCTAGGAAGCTCATGCCAGGAGAAACCGTGGACGTCTTCTTCGCGGAGCTGAAGAAACTTGCAGTTCTATTTGGCAATGGAGTGTCAGAGCAGACACTGGCGTATGCTTTTGTGGCCAGCCTTCCCACCCATGTTAAGCAACTGTTGAGGGCTTCCACCAGCGTATCTGTAACGCCCATGGAACATTTGTTGGAATGCGCTCGAGCCATCATCAGATGATGAGCTGCTGATAAGTGAGGTCACCGAGCAAGAGAGTGGTAGTTGTAGTTCGTCTGATCAGGCAGGATCAGAACCAGAACCAGAACCCGAATCCGAGATAGAAGCCAGCGAACTAAGAGGCCACCCCCGGAGTGCACTATGTGATCATCAGATCAGGGGGGAGTGTAATACTTTTTTTTTTTTTTTTTTTACGCAGTGATCACCACTTATCAAGGCCCGGAAGCCACTCAGGGATAAGGGTTATTGCAAGTACATTATGTTAGTGAGGAGATTTGCTGAAATGTTTACTTAAGGGGGCGGTTCATCAGGAATTTGTTAACATTGGACTTGAAGACATCCAAGTTGTAGTCCGGAGGGAAGCAGGCAGACGGAAGAGAGTTCCACAGGCGTGCAGTTCTAACAAAGAAGCTTTGTTCATGGAATCTGCGTTTTGATTCAGGCACAGATATAGAGTGGGGGAAATTTTTCACAGTGGATTCAGCTAGACTTACCAACAAAACAAACGCCCACGTGTTTGTGCCTTGCGTAGGCATGTGCGACAACAAAACTTGGGTTTTTATAAGCGGAAGGGCTCGAGGTTGTCAGGAATCTCCGGGCGCATGCACAAGAGGAGGGATTGAGAGAGTGGTATAAAAGGCAGGTCGAGTGAGAAGGTTGTTGTTGCTGTCATTGGATGTTACAGTGACGCGTGCGTTAGCAGTTGATTAAGAAGTTGTTTTTTTTTGTGTCAAGTCGCGCACCTCGGTGAAGGTCATAATCACCAATGCACATGCGTACCGTGAAACATGACAGCTTCTTTGTGTTTAGAATAGTTAGGTTTGAAAACACCTTGTAAAGATCATGTCAAGCTGGGCTAATGGTTATCGTACTTGACTCGTCTCTTTGTTTTGGTTTTGATCTCAGCTCGAGTTTATTTGGGTTTTTTTTGTTTTGTTTTTTTTTACTTACAAGAAGCGAACTGTATAGAAAAAAAAAAAATACTCATATGCACATGTCTCGGTTTCTGTATTCATTAAAATATAATATTTATGCGTATTTTATGACCAGGCAACGTCGGGCAGCCTGCTAGTAATTTTATAAGGATTAAAATTACTTATTTTCAGACTCAATAATTAACAATGCCCAAATGACAATTAACTTTCATAATCATATTTTAAAAATAATATTGTTAGAATAGGGAGGGGGGTATATATGGCACAATCACGTTGACACACCGGTTCACCGAAATTAAGCAACGTGGAGCCTGGCCAGTACCAGATGGGTGACCATTTGGAAAGGCTAGACGTTGTATGTACCTTCTGGGAAGATTGGGTGTGGGGCCAGCATCCTCACTCCGTAAAAAGAACTCAGTCGCTACAAAAGCATTTACAAAGTTGTAGATGGCCTATGCTCTTTTGGGGCTCAAGGCTATGGATGGGAGGGAGGGGAGTGCAGAAATGGGGGGGGGGGACTTCCAGCAACACTAGGCAAATACGGTCTATTAACAAATCAGAATGACTGAAAATTCAAGTCTATCCTGTGGACGAAAAAATAAATAAATGGTTCTGGGCAGTGAAGTTTTTTTGTAGAACAAAAAAACTTTTATTCAAAGTTCTATTGCAATTTACAGTTTGAAGGTTGATAACATTTGGATTTTTTTTATTTTTATTTGCGCAAATGAATCACTTAACAAGGCCAACAAATTACTCAAGGATAAGGGTTAGTGAAAAGGATAGTTGAATGATGATGAATACTACAAGATGATTGAAAATCTCTACATACCATTAACACAAAACAACATGGCTTAGAAATACAAATTCTTGTTGTCAGAAATTTCATAGACTGTGGGGATTAAAGGACGACATAGGAAGAAGGTAAGAATTACAAGAAATTAAAAAAATAAACCAAAGATTGACTTTCAACTCAACATCAGTATGGATGACTGTTGGCTCGCATGGAGATTATCTATGTTTCAAGCGTTTATTTTTATTGTTGTTCGGTATCTATATACCCTGCATTCATCATATACATCTTTATTTTACTTTCTGACTTCCCTTTGACTGCCTCTGTTTAGCAACTGGTTCAATATGACAAAAATAAAAAAATAAAAAATAAGCACCTGATTGGATGTTTGATCTACTGTTAGTGTCATTTTTAAACCGGGTTCTAGAAAGGAAGAAAAAATATTTTTATGAATACCCCCCCCACACACACACACACAATGATTCATGGGAACCACAAAGGAATAATTTTTTTTTTTTTTTTTTTTTTTTTTTTAAATCATAACCATGTTGGGAGTCATACTGAATCTACTTAAAAGTATCTCGTTTTCCGCTAGACTAACATATACACACACTCGTACTCTCTTCTCAACGAAAATACTTCCAACCCACCCAACTATCAGCAAAATCCCACCCCTTCATTTTAGTGGTCCATACATGCCAGATTTTCGACACTGGTGGCTTCTTTCATTGGGCTGCTTGCTTCTGTAATTGCTTTCCTGCTCCTAACCATATGAACATGCAGAAATTTAAAATGTAATGTGAACAAAATCTTGCTCCCCAACCATTCATCCAAGTTTCCCCTCAATAACAGTAGCCTCTTATGCATCAGTTGCAATATGCCTTGTTTGGGACAAATGAAATATATACAAAAGAATTAAAAACAAAGTAATAAATAAATCAATAGGACACGAATATGAGCGTCGCATTAAATTATGCATATGACAATGGTGGGAATGAAACAAACTTCTTGTATTGAGGTCACTAAACCAAAGTGCCATTTTCACCAATAAGCCATACAGTTCATTGATAAATTAGAGTCTAATCACGATTTAATATTCCAAAGAGAAGGCCTAATGCCTTCCATTCCCAGCATTCATTTGGCTTCATTTTATTTGTTTAGGCTAAAGAACTTAATTTGTTCTAAAAATAATTTTGTTTTTAATAAAAAAATTTTTTTTAATTTTTAAAAAGTGTTTTGGAATTTTTTAAACGAGGATTGATTTTGGTCTTTTATTATTTCGACTATTATTCTCATCTGTGTTATTTTCAATTTTTATAGATTCTCATTTCTTCAACCGCTGATTGTTAATTTATGTTCTTGATTATTATCGCCTGTAATATTAAGAATTGAACATTCAATAGTTAAAATACTCAAACCTAATATAACAGACTGGAACCCTGCAATGGGAAGAGCTGAGCACATTAGTTAGTTTACATAGCTGGGCCAGATAGAAAGGAAACAGGTTAAATAGTTGTAACAATATGAAAGAGTAAAGAAAGTTAAATACCATAAGAAAAATAGGTTAGAACAATAAACAAAAGTTGACCGTTCACAAACGTAATAGATGACGTAATCAGGTTCTGAGAACAAAGCTGTTTTGATTATAACGAGGTTAACGACCAGATCGGAAGAAAGTTGAGTTTTTACTTATGGAGATTCAGTTAGCAAAATCATCCGACTTACAGAGTTAGGAAGCCAAGAATACTTTACAGTCAAAATGTAACAAACTAGTAAAAACAACTTGACAGTGCGATTCGACATGCATTTGTATGAAGCTGAAAATAAAGCAAGGTTTTGTTTATAGTATAATCAGAATTTGTCATGGCGTTTCTTTGCATGGGAGATCTTTATTGGAGCACGTAAGTAGAGTGTTACCTGCTGGCAAACAAAGGAACCATTATGAAACTGAAGAGGTATGTCCCCTTTCTCTGTACAGATCCCTATTGTCGTTATTAAACTGTTTAAAAGACATAATCGTGTCCATATATACATTACAGGATAGAACGACACAATTGTTGCCCTAAAGAAAACAGTGCAGCTTTATTTTAAAACATTTATTGAAAAGTCAATTCAGGTAACGATTATGTAGTAGAGCTGACATCTATTCAATGTAACCTCCTTCAGCTTCAATCACTACTTCAATACGGGTCCAGAACTGGAAGCATGCCTTATCCACAAGCGCCAGCAGGAGCACAAGAATACTCGGCAGATGGCAATGATCAGGTTGGCTTGGGTGTTGTAGAGGTCATGTTGGTGATGTTCTCGATGCATGACTAAACAAAGTAGTCGAGCGGATTCAGGTCAAGAGAGGGAGGGGGGCAGTGAGAGAAGGATACAAAGTCATAGCATTCCTTCTGAAGCCAAGCCTGGGTCTCCTTGGACTTGTGGGTTGGTGCCGAGTCCTGCGGCCACACCCAGGGTTTGTCAGCAGTCACCTGATTGCACCAGGGGATCACCACACTATTCAACACATCCAAGTACACTTTTCTGTTGACTTTCAAGCCGACTTCGAAGATATGAGGCGGCAGGATGTGGCCCTCCTTTGAAACCACACCAAAGACCATAACCATGGGTCACTCAATGTGTTGAGCTGTGCCCTCAAGTGTGGAATCATCTGGATCTGCATTTTGAAGGTGCTGGTAATGGTCCTGTTGTTATAACTTGGATCAGTAGGGAGCAGGAGTTGTAGAGCGGCGCATCTCCAATCTCATTTGTTGAACATCATGACACTTTCAGACATGACAGAGGGCACTTATCGCTCATGGGATTTGTACACAACTGGCCAACTAGTAGATGGTCTACATCAAAAGAAAATGAAATCATGTCTTTTCTAGGGCGACAATTTTATTGTTTCACTCTCTACATGATGACCATGTATATGTTTACATTTAAAGATTATATACATTCATATGTAACAAGTGTCGCTATGTCCTATGTAATATTAATTGTAAACTAGTGGGATCTGTGGAAATTCCACAGGGGACTCATTCATATGCAATATATTGATGTTGGCATTTTGTAGATGTTCAGCATAAATGGAAACACTGATATTATTGTAGCTCTTTTGTTAAAACTGCAAAAGTATTTATTGAAGCTAGTAGGGACGTCCAGCGTAGCCCAGTCGTAAAGTACGCTTAAATATGATATTTTAATTATTGCAGATTTCATATATATTATTATAGAGTTAATGTTGTATCGATTTTTATATATTATAAAGTTGTGATTTCAAAAATAAAAAATATATCTATACGACTTGGGTTCATCAGCTTGAATCGAAACTGAATCCCAAATTTATACATTTATATATATATATATATATATATAGTTTCTTCAGCTTTAATTGAAACCAAAGCTTATGAAAAATTCTTGATAAAATTATTTATAAAAAAATGCATTACTAAAACCAACCCCCAATATTTCCTCCTGTATCAGAAAACACGCTATGTGATATACAAATATCTGTACATGATGTTGCCAAGCTAATCAAAAACCTTGATTTCAGGAAAGCAACCGACCCTGACGGTATTCCAATTTTTTTTTTTTTTTTTTTTTTTTTTTTTTTTACATGGGTGTCACCACTTATCAAGGCCCAGAGGCCACTCGAGGATAAGGGTTAATAGGTATACATTAGTCATTGTGATTTTAGCATAGTAAACAGTGGGAATTTTGTAACTTGGATTACTTAGAGGGACGATTCAATTAGAACTTGTTCACATTGGACTTTTTCTTTTTTATAGGTATCAACACATTATCAAGGCCAAGAGGCCACTCAAGGATAAGGGTTAAAGAGTGTACAGTAGAAATTGGACAATATAATAATCATTAGTAATGAAAATTTGGTAAATTTGATAACTTATATGGAACGGCTCATCAAGAACTTATTTACGTTAGACTTGAAGACAACCATATTGTAGTCAGCTGGAAAGCAGGAAAACGGAAGACAATTCCACAGGCGTGCAGTTCTAATAAGAAAGCTTTGTTCATGGAATCTACGTTTAGGTTTAGGCACAGATAAAGAGTGGGGGTAATTATTGATAGTGTTTACAGCTAGACGAGTGTTTCTTGTGAAAGTTTTGCGAGGGGGGACCATAGATCGAAGCTCAGTCGAACACTTTTCATGAAAATAACGATACATCAGAGACAAACTCGCAACATCTCTTCTGTGAGATAGAGGTTGCAAGGAAGAGAAAAGGACATCTCCTACGAGGCTACGAAGTCTATTTTGAACTCTATCAAGGCAGGACAAGTCCTTTCTAGCAGCTCCTGCCCAGATGTGGCAACAGTATTCCATCCTTGGACGTACCTGGCTCTTATATAGATAGAGAATTGCATCAGCAGTGAGATATCTACTGGATCGATAGAAAGATCCCACCATTTTTCCAGCGGCCTTGGCAACAGATTTGATGTACGTGTTCCATTTAAGATCAGGAGTAATGGTCAAGCCAAGAAGCTTGTCAAAACTTGAGGCCTCCTGAAGACGAGAGCCATTCATTTCAATTGATGCCAGATGGGGATCAGAATGTTGATGATGTAAAGAGAGAAGCTTGGTTTAAGATGCATTAAAAGTAACCAGCCACTCCTTTCCCCATTGTACTACATGCTCAAGATCAGAGGAGAGAGAATTGGAGAGAACTTGGTCGTTTACTGTCTTAGATGTGCTACCATAAATGGTAGTGTCGTCAGCATAAATGTCTACAAATGATGTAAGGATGTGATTTGGAAGATCATTAATGTAGATCAGGAAAAGAGTTGGGCCCAGGATGGACCCCTGAGGGACACCGGCATTAATACTGTGGGCTTCTGATTTTTGCCCCTCAACTACTACTCTTATGAACCTATCAGAAAGAAATGATTTAATAATTGAGAAGACATTTCCAGCTATACCATAGCTAGAGATCTTATGAAGTAAACCTTTATGCCATACCCTATCAAAGGCCTTAGATATGTCAAGAGCAATTGCCCTACAAAGGTTGCCTCCGTCGAGAGATTTGCTAATCCTATGAGATATAACTGTAAGCACATCTGCTGTAGATCTAGCAGAACGGAAACCATATTGAGTGTCACTAAGAAGGTTATTTTTGTTGAGATGGTTGATTACTTCTGTATTTAACACAGATTCCAGCAACTTACTCATGACGCACAGGAGACTTATTGGCCTGTACTGAGAGGGGAATGAGCGATCACCTGAATTCTTAAATACAGGGCATACTGATGAGATTTTCCAGGGAGATGGGAAACTATTCTCCTTAAGACAACGTTTAAATAGTTTTGTAAGTATGGGCGCTAGTTCAGGTTGAAGTTTTTTGAGTACTATAATTGGAATACCGTCAGGGCCAGTTGCTTTACTGGAATCAAGGTTTTTGATTAGCTTGGCAACATCACGTACAGATATACGTATATCACATAGTGTGTTTTCAGATACAGGAGGAAATATTGGGGGTTGGCGGCCTTGATCGCAAAAGGTAGAATTAGCTGCAAAGTTCTTGACAAAGAGTTTGGCTTTGTCTGATGCTGACGAGATTACTTCAGGTCCATTGATGATAGTTGGGATGGAGCACACGCTTCTGTTCAGAATTCTGTTTGCTATTTGCCAAAACTGGTGGGAACCAAGCCGCTGCTCAGCTACTTTGGACTTAACAGATTGAGCATACAACCATCTTGCGCTCTTTATTACTTTCTTACAATGGTTGCTGGCAGTCCTGAAAGCGGCTTTAGTTTCCATACATCTATTACGTTGGAAACAGTGGAAAAAGTGATTTCTGTGCGCAATGGCAGCAGCACATTCTGTACTCAAAAAACTTCAACCAGAACTAGCGCCCATACTTACAAAACTGTTTAAATTTTGTCTTAAGGAGAATTACTTCCATAACCCTGGAAAATCTCATCAGTATGCCCTGTATTTAAGAATTCAGGTGATCGATTATCTCCCTCTCAGTACAGGCCAATAAATCTCCTGTGCGTCATGAGCAAGTTGCTGGAATCTGTGTTAAATAGAGAATCAACCATCTCAGCAAAAAATAACCTTCTTAGTGACACACAATATGGTTTCCATTCTGCAAGATCTACAGCAGATGTGCTTACAGTTATATCTCATAGCATTAGCGAATCTCTAAACGGAGGCTACCTTTCTAGGGCAATTGCTCTTGACATATCTAAGGCCTTTGATAGAGTATGGCATAAAGGTTTACTTCACAAGATCTCCAGCTACGGTATAACTGAAAATGTCTTCTCGGTTATTAAATCATTTCTCTCTGATAGGTTCATAAGAGTAGTGGTTGATGGGCAAAAATCAGAAGCTCACAGTATTAATGCTGGAGTCGCTCAGGAGTCCATCCTGACCCCATCTCTCTTCCTGATCTACATTAATGATCTTTTAAATCACATCCTTACATCATTCGTAGACATTTATGCTGATGACACTATCTATTGTAGCACATCTAAGACCGTAAACAACCAAGTTCTCTCTGATTCTCTCTCCTCTGATCTTGAGCACGTGGTACAATGGGGAAAGGAGTGGCAGGTTACTTTTAATGCATGTAAAACCAAGCTTTTATCTTCACGTCATCAACACTCTGATCCTCATCTGTCATCAATTGAAATGAATGGCTCTCATCTTAGGGAGGCTTCATGTCTTGACAAGCTTCTGGGCTTGACCTTTACTACTGATCTTAAATGGAACACATTCATTAAATCTGTTGCCAAGGCCGCTGGGAAAATGGTGGGATCCTTTTATCGATCCAGTAGATATCTCACTGCTGATGCAATTCTCTATCTATATAAGAGCCAGGTATGTCTAAGAATGGAGTACTCTTGACACATCTGGGCAGGAGCTGCTAGAAAGGACTTATCCTGCCTTGATAGAGTTCAAAATAGACTTCGTAGCCTTGTGGGGGATGTTCTTTTCTCTTCCCTGCAACATCTTTCTCATAGAAGAGATGTTGTGAGTTTGTTTCTGCTTTATCGTTATTTTCATGGCAGGTGCTTGACTGAGCTCCAAACTTTCACAAGAAACACACGTCTAGCAGAAAACACTATCAATAATTACCCCCACTCTTTATCTGTGCCTAAACCTAAACGTAGATTCCATGAACAAAGCTTCTTTCTTAGAACTGCACGTCTATGAAATTGTCTTCCGTTTTCTTGCTTTCCAGCTGACTACAATATGGTTGTTTTCAAGTCTAACGTAAACAAGTTTTTGATGAGCCGTTCCATAGAAGTTAACAAATTTACCGAATCTCCATTACTAACGATTACTACATTGTCCAATTGACTACTGTACACTTTTAACCCTTATCCTCGAGTGGCCTCTGGGCCTTGATAACTGGTGATACCTATGTAAAAAATAAAAATAAAAATAATTTTACATTTGCAATTAAAAAAGTAATTCCCCCCCCCCGGGGGAAAAATACTGTAGTAAAGTTTTATGTTGTAAAAAGAGAATTTAATTATGAGTTTGTTTTATAATACACAGAGATACGAAAAAAATGGTAAAAAAGTAAATATTTTATAAATAAATGTTATCAAAGGCAAGATAAGCTACTCTTCTACCTATCTGGAAAAGGTTTTAGTGGTTTCCAATTTCTACTGTGCACTCTTTAACCCTTATCCTCGAGTGGCCTCTTGGCCTTGATAAGTGGTGATGCCTACGTAAATAAAAAAAAAGAAAAAAAAAATGATACCATCAGCTAAAATCAAAACCAAGACTTACGAAGAATTCTTGGTAAAATTATCTAAAAAAAAAAAAAAAAAAAATAGATTATTGGAGTGCCATTAGCTATAATCGAAAGCAAAACTTATGAGGAAATCACTTATTACAGGAAATACAAGTACTTAACAATTAAATGACCCGGATGTTAGCATGACACAGAAAATAACACACACGCTATTGTATTACTATATAGATCAACACCTAACCTTTAACCTATGAATCTAACAAACAATTCTAGTATAAAGTTGAGGCGCCTTAAACTGAATCTTGTGTAGATATAGATTATTACTAATCATCATTATCATCCGGTTTCAGTATTTAAGGTGCTGTAGTTGTCCCAGACTCCAGGGACGGTCACATAAGGTGGTCAGATAGTGTATATAATGTTGTAACGTGTTCATATATGTATATATACATGTTTTAACATTTTCTGATCATGCGTATAACATCTATTGATTGTATCCAGTGTTCATGTGAGGATATTTTATAATAATGCATATAACAACAATTGGCAATGACAGTTTTTACCAAAGGGATAACGTTGTTGTTGGGGATGCCAGCAAAAGACACTTATCTTTATAAAGTTTTTTTTTTTTTGTGCTTCCTGCAATTAAAGATGCTTCCGTTTCGAAAAAGGGAATGCCAAGATGCGAATTATATTTGAATATAATCATTTAGTCCATGCAGTGTCCCTTCTCAAAGTTGGCACACTCGTACAACTCAACATTTGCCCCTTTAACTTCCACTGGAGCACAAGATCCCCATTTGTTTGCTAATGCATTGAATTCCAAACTAATCTTTCTATGAATTTATAGGAGTATAGATTAATCTATAGAATTTTTTAAAAACTTGCAGAATTTAAAGTTAAAATTTTCTGGAATTCTTATTTTAAACATGAACATAGGTTTTATTATTTTTTTTTAAATCAACCAATTGCCATAAATTGTGTAATTTCTGAAGAATTATGGAAATTGTTTGAGTGTTTATTTGTTTGCTGATGTTTAAATTCATTGCTATGTGACGTAAGGTTTTCAGATAAAAAAAATAAAATAAAATAAAATAAAAAAAAAAACAATATGAAAAATATTTTCAAATGTTTAAAAAAGGGGAAAGGTATCAGTTGTGGTTATATGAAGTATTGTCTTTAAATAGATTGGTTTAAATAAAATAGCATAGTTAAACAAAAAAAATGATTAAATAAAATGGCATAGTTATATAAAAAAAATGATTAAATAAAATGGCATAGTTAAATAAAAATGATTAAATAAAATTGCCAGGGCCGCTGCAAGAAAGGTGGGCTCTCTCTACTGTGTTAGACAACTACTAACACCCGAAAGTATCCTGTAACTCTATAAGGCCACCATTCGCTCATGTATGGAGTATTGCTGTCATATTTGGGCTGGTGCATCTGCTACTACTCTCGCTCCTTGACAAGGTTCAAAAGAGAGTCGCAAACCTGATAGGCCCTGAATTGGCATCTAAGTTTCAGCTTCTGTCCCATCGACGAAATGTTGCATCCCTCTGCCTGTTCTACAAGTATTTTAGTGGTGAATGCTCTGACGAACTGCAAGCACTTGTGCCCACACGACATGAGCACCCTCGACAAACCCGACAGGCTGCTAAATCCCACCCTGACACTGTAGATATCCCTAGATGTAAAAGATCTTTCTACTCCAATAATTGGATCACTAACTTGTTGCTCCATCATCAGTTGTGACGGTTTCAGGTAAGTTGATGGTTCAATACAGGTGATAACTATGAACAGAACATTTCTACCTGGTAATGGCCGATGCAACAAGAACAATCTACTTAATCATGGATTAAATTTTTCATTGTCTCTTCTCATTTCTGCAACTTATTTTTTACTAGCAGGGGTGCCCAGGTGTTTGGAGAAAAAAAAAAAAAAATGGTAGTAGGCAGACAGGCTAGAACCTGTGACATGAAGGCGGAAAAGAAAGTGAAAGACAATCTGACGTCTTACCGCTACGCTACAACATGAGAGGAAGTGATAAGCGTTCAAATCAAAAAGTTGATTTCAAGTGAAGAAGTCTAGAATCACGTACGCACCGAAATAAATGTTTGCTGAAGGCCATTTAAGCTTTTAGCCATATTTTGCTTCCCCATGATGTAGGGAAAAGCCAGCTCCCCCCAAACAGGGGGAGTTCTCCAAATGAATAGCAATTGTCTGATATCAAGCTAATTTCCTTTCTGGAGGTCCCAGCCGGAAAGCCAGGCGATCCACTTTGCTTCGACAAGTTTTGCTTTATTTATATGAAAAAGATGAAGAAACACGCGAAAGGACGGAATAGAGGGATTTTTTTAAAATCAATCAAAATTTTCATGGACATACAAAAATGCGCGTGTCCGTTATGCCTTTTATATATATACTAGCGGGGGTACCCGGCGTTGCCCAGGTGTTTCGAGGTGTGTGTGCTCTTAAATCAAAAAGAAACAGTTTTGGTAATTAGGTAGAATCGAACCCGAAGCCCTGAGGCAAAGTTGGAAAATAAAATGTGAAAAAAAACATGACACGTTAACCGATCGGCCAGCAAGAATGAGTTACTGAAAGAAGTTTGAATTTATTTAATTTAGAGAATTTACAGGTGCCCGCACTAAATGACGTCAAGTGGAAGTCATAGAGTTTACATTTTGTGCGAACATTATGACAACATAAGCAATAGCTATTCAGCAGTTAACATTTTCTGCGGGACAGTTTTTAATGAGGTCAATAACCCGGTTTGTTTAATTTTACCCAAATTTGGGGAAAACCAGCTTCCCGTTTATTAGAGGAGTGTCCAGACGAAAGCAATTGATTGATATGACGCTAAAAAAAAAAAAAAAAAAAAGCCGACATTGACCAAACGTTTACATCGCTTTCCAGAGACCACCAGGAAGTGCCGATTCGAATCTAGTTTCACATATTTTATACTGAAAAGCAAAAGATACACGCGACAATCTAAAATTCTGGAAAAAACAGCACGTAAAAGTCAGGCAAATTAAATACACACGCGACCCTCTTTTGTAGATCTCAGATATTATGATTTAGACGTGATATAAAAAGTTTTAAGGAATGAGCCGACCGAGAAGTCCAGCGCAAAAAGCCTTTCACAGACATACACAAAATGCGAACATACATACATACATTTTCACTTTTATATTTATAGACTAGACTACTCGTGACCCGTTGGGTCAGTATGTTATATTAGCTATGAAATTCATGTATAAGCATAGCGGTTGTGACGTAAAGAAAATAGTTTTTTTTACATAACAAACATTTCTATGAAAGTATATCAAAATGAAAAATCACAGACAGATCACTCAAACATGAAAAAAGAAAATCCTCCCTATTCGTGTAAAGTTACCTATTTTTCCGAATAATCACTCAAAAATCGAAAATTAAACATGATTTTCCTATGAATCAAATGCTGACGAAAGTCATTTAGCAGCAAATACGCTCAATGAACCTACGAATGAGAAATATAAGAATGAAAAACCCATATTGGAATCCTTCAACCAAGTTACAGATACTTAAAATCTAAAAAAAAAAAAAAAATTAATAAAACCTGAAGCAAAAAAATAAAACCTAAATAAATAAAATAAAACTAATATTGAAACAGATTAGTAAATGTGTCAACAAATTCACCGTTCTCACACAACTATTTTGTATCTAGAAATGTAAACAAAAAATAAAAAAGGAAGGAAGGAAAAGGGACGGCTAGAGAGTAGTAGTCTTGGCTTTACTACAATTGTTCTTATGTTTGTCAACGGGTTAAAGTTGTTTAGTTGTAAGAAAATAGCGACAGTATAGTTGTAATAAAGAATAGTTGCAAAACACCCTCACTCTTCCCATGTTAAATAATAATTTCGAAATAACATTAATATTTCAGTGCGCAGATTTGGGTTTATTTGTTTACGTTTTTTTTTATGGGCTAAGGTTTATGCGCGCATGCACAACCAGATGTTGTAAACCGGAAAGTGGGTTACATCACTCGTTACAAGGTCATTTCAGTTTTATAATTATAATATATATATATATGTATGTTATAGTGTTGCCTTTGGATTGTCATCGTAATTCGTTACCAATATAGAGTTCACATGCATGCAAGGGTGCACCAAATGTTAAACTTAATTAGCAATAAATTGTAATTTATTATATTTGTTTATTTCACTCATTTTATCATGTTGACTGTATTTGTGTTAATTTCACTCATCCATGAGGACAAACAGTCATAAACATACGAAGTGTAATTCTACCGAGTACAAAGAGGAAATTCAACCAAATAGAATTTTACATATTTAACTGTTGACAAATCGACATGTCACACAACATAAAAGAAATTTACATGCTGTTTAGTAAGGACTAGCAAGCATGATGGCAAACATCTGTAAAAGCCAAAACTTATTCGTATTTAGAGCCATGTGGTTAATTGGTTTAGGTTTTAATTTTTAGCCTTGCAGCAAACATGTTTTCATAGCTGAGGCATTAACATCAAAGGAAAAAATAAATTGTAAGCTAAACGTTTTGGTTTTGGTGGTGGCGCACGAGTCTTTTTTTTTTTTTTTTTAACTTTTGAAATCATTACTATATATTGGGTTTGGCCAAGATCAAAGTGTAGTATCTGTTCTTCAGATGCGGCACTTCCATTTCTCGTTCTTTTTCAGTGGAGGTTGGTTGGTTGTTTTACAGCAAATCAACCCTTTTCAGGTTATTTAATGCCAAATCCAAAGATTTTGAAGAAAAATTTTTTAATAGAATATATTTGTTGTTTTCAAGTCGGATTCTATTTAACCCATAGTTGGGACCCTAACAGGTACTACCACTCCGGGTCAGAGTGGACCGGGGAGCAATGGCAATTAAAGGGTGGCTCCACACTCCCCAAAGCCTGCAAGCTGAGCCTCGCCACTGGATATAGTTTAAGGTCATATGCAGGACCAATAGGTGGAAGACACAATACAGTATCACAATGGAAGGATGTTGTCTACAAAAACAAGTAGAAAACATAAGAGATTCTTTATAAAATCATAAATTATGACATAAAAAAGTCACCCATTTAAATAAAGCATACATAGGTTGTCCATGAAAACAATGACTGTACAAGACGAATTGTCTAGACCCAGAAAATCCAGTATACTACTAAAACAGTACATTTTGTATGGTGGAATTTGTGCTAGCCTGCTTTCCAGCTAACTATATGGTCGTCTTCAAGTCCAATGTAAACAAGTTCTTGGTAAGTCATCCTGTTAAATAAACAAATACTACCCAATTTCCACCACTAAAGATTTGCTATGTTGTTTCCTTAATGACCATCTTATACTCATTAACCCTTATCCTTGAATAGCCTTTGGGCCTTGATAAGTCATTACTCCCTTGTTAAAAAAAAAAAAAAAAAATTGTAATTATATAATTATCAAGAAAGAAATATATCAACTTGAAAATGAACGACATGAAAGTATGTGAATTATCAAATACAGTGGACATGTTTGAAAGCAGCATCAATCGTGATGACTGTTGTTGGTTTTTATCGATCAACATTTAAATCAAGAAATCCTTTGACCAATATCAAAATTAAGTAACTTGAATTCCCTGAACAAAACAGTTTTGCACTATTTTTATGCTCCTTCCGCCTTGGTAGAGATTAAAATCAATATATAATGCTACTAAACTTTATGTCTAGAATCCTTATTCAACTTTTGATCAAAATCCACTGCATGATTTGGAAGTTAGAAAATGTCTCAAATTTAAAACTTGGGTGTCGAATAACTATGGATTAAATTCAATTCAAATCTGATATGTTTAAATTTTCAAATGGGAGGTTGTGTCTAAAAGTTTTTAAAATACTTCAACGAAACTTGGAGAATATTTATTAATGTCTAATAGCCACACAAGTCGCACATATCTGAATTTTCAAAAAAGCCTTCCACGTTTTTACCGCTTTACATAAATTGAAAGTTAAATATAGTCAACAACACTTTGTAGCTATGTTCCAACATTCATAATGATCGGTTAATTAGCTGGAGAGTGAATCTTGTACATAAAGATATAAACATAAACACATTTAACTAACACAAAGGATTATCACGTTTTGAAATATCATTTATAGGCGATTATAATTCTTGTTAAGAATGTTTTATTTATAAATTCTTTTTGGAGACAGTTATGTTAGTGGAGCAATTATTGTGAACACCATTATTTAAAATGGTTTCAAATTGTCACTTTCTGATTCATCTCAAAATTAAATGAAAGGTCATCGAATAAATGACCATGACCAGTAGTACTGTAATGACCAGTGGTTCTGAAGAGAATACAAATGTCACTATAAATAAAAAAATAAAAGTGAAATACATGTTCAACAAGACTGAATCGTGTTTTTTAAATTTTTGAGATGAGAATTGATAATTTGCATTCTTTTAATTATTCCAACTCTTGTTCTCATCTTCAATGCTATTTGCACGACGTTTCAGATGATGTAATCTGACCTTTCACAATGACCCATGGTGGAACTGATTAAGTACAAAGTAAAATTCAGTTTTAAGTGACACTCATCTAGAGATTGAAGGTTCAATTTCCAATGTGAACGATACAAAGAACACAATTGTAAATTAAGATTTCTATCCGGTCATTTCTGATGGAATGAGAACACGTTACCCCTCATATTGTTTGGATTCATCGGACTACTGGTCTCATCTTGAGTGCGATTTTCACACTCAAGATGAGATGAACTAAAGTGGAAAGTGAGACAAACTCGAGAATTCAAAGCCTCCAAAAACCGAACCCCTCAAAGGAAGAAGTATTGGCTATCAAGTCCCTGCACGGTGACAGTGATATAATACTACCAGCAGACAAAGGCAATGCTACAGTGTTAATGGATAGAGCAGAATATTCCAAGAAACTGGCAGATTTAATAGAATCTGGTGGCTACTGTAAAGTGAAAAAGAATCCAACCTTGAAAATGAAAAGAAAGCTGTCACAGATCTTCAGTAAGAATAAAACCTGTAAAAATCACTCAAAATGATAACAGTAATCCGATGAATCCAAATACAAATAACCAATCCTCATCTTCAAAATTCAGAAATATCATGTTACCCCTGTGGATTCATTTGAAATTCCGTTGAGATCCAAACAAAGTCAAAGGCTAAATCAGACAAAGCATTAAGACAATAACAGTCTCGATAAGAATAGTAAAAAAAAAAAAAAAAAAATAATACAAGATTGAACTAAATTGTATTTTTTTTTTTCATCATATTATTGCTGCCAGGAGGGAAAATGTTTTGATAGAAAATTACATGATGTCAAGGACTTTAAAACTGGTGTAAAATAATTGTTTCAAATCTGAACAAGATCAAAAGAATCCAAAACCCCCAATCGACAGCAAGAAAATTCTGGTGAGCAATTTCATAAATGTTGCAGATACAAAAACTTCAATATATCAACTTATCACAAATTTTTACTTAAAAATGTTGCAATGAAATTAAATGCCATATTTTTGTCAGAACATTCACATTTATGAATCCTTAGAAAACAGGGGTTTGTGTGGATTCAAAATATACTGCAAGTATGCAGAGTTCTGATGGTCAGGGTTGAATAAAGGATTTGCCCCAGAAACTAAAATATAATTTCCAAAATAATGGATTTGCTTGAGTGTTGCTGCTGCAGGATACCAGCAGAAGAAATGATGGAAGATGTTTCTTGGGAATGCTGCAAACTCCAGCGACACATCAACGAGGTGACTGCTCATATCGATCAAGAGCATCCTTGCCCGCTAAATGTATCCTAAATAATTGACAACATCGAGCCGCAGTGTAACATGGTGCTAATAAATGCATGGGAAAATATTAGCAGCAGCGAAGGATGGCTGGCTTGCAAAGTGATTGGCTGCAGCAGTAGCCAAAAATAGTGCATATGCAAATCAGTGAGAGATGAAAAAGGAAAAGAAAAGAAGAAAAATGCACTATATGGTGGAAAAAAGAAAATCTACGGAGAAAATGGACGTGTAAAGTTGAGGACAAGAATGGGCTGGCTGTGGCCAACTGTGAGTGGAAGAAGAAGAAACGTGTACACCAAGCAAGAAGGATGATATCAAGAGACGCAAATCATGTTGAGACGGGAAAGTAACGTTAATACATGCTTTTATAAAAAAGGAAAAGATGCTGACACGGATTTTTATTTATTTCTTTCCTCTTCTTTCTATGTAATGCAGTTGTGTTCCTTTTTATTTTTAATAATTATTTTTGTTCTATCCTCATTTCTATCATTATCCACACCCCCATATCGTTTATTCTCAGATCTAATTTTAAATGACGCAACATGGTTTCTGTATCCGTCCTTAAAAAAGCATTCCATCCCCCCCCAGGTATACGTTTTTACTATTATCCACCCTAACTTCACATTTGTATATAATTTCAGAAATTAAACAATTGCCTTCCAATGGACATTCGTTAGGTATTCTACAGTTACATTTTTGCCCCAAATTTAGTTCATCTGATTCAATCCTATTATTATTCACTATTTTGTTTATTATTATTAGAACCTATTATAGTACTGTCTAGATTGGCAGTGGTTGATATTGAAAGTTTAACAGTGTTCTTAAGTTCTTATCAATTATCTTGTAAAATTCTTTAAGGATATTATTTTGAATATGTTCACTAAATGGCAGATTAAACCAGACTTGTTTTTTGCGTCTATTTCTCTTATTCTTAATATTATTATCACCATTATATGCTGCTTCATTATTTTTAATTTCATTCTTATTTTTATACCTATTTTTATTCTTAGCACTTCTTCCTTTCATTGCCATGTTGTATGATATTATACAGTTTGTTCTATTTTTATTCACTTCCTCTTATATATTTGATTTTTCCATGAAAACCTGATCTAATTAGAGCTTCAATAGCTTTTTTTCATACACTTGGGATGATTCAATTTGTAATCTACATAGAATACTGTTTGGTTCAGTTTATATAAATACATATCTATGTGTGTGTGTGTGAAATGCAGAAACTCTCGGGGGGGGGGGCATTTTTTAAATTTTCTTTTTACTCAATTTTTTTTTTTTTTGCTTTAAAAATAAAATTGTGAATAAATAAAAATGAGGTGGGTGTTTTTTAACAACTGAAGAAAAAAAAATTGTGGGGAGAGTCGGTCCTATGATGGGTTTGGTCGTGCCCTTCGTAAATAAATGAGTATATTTTTGTTCTCAGCCATGCATAGAGTTCATTTTTTTTTGTAAATTGTTGCATTTCTCATGTATATTTGTTTCTGATGGGTGAATCATTGCTTGAATTTCATAAAACCAAGTCACAAACAACAAAGTACGTCGAAATCAAAATTAAAAATAAAAATCCACAAATACTTTGTTCAAGTTCTGCGTGTCTTTGCTTACTTCTGTTTTCTGCTGACCGTCCTGCTTCACAACGAATGCCCTGAAAAAGTCCCTTCTGATTAATGCTTACCAGTTAAAAAATATTGTCATTCTGAAAATCAGCCAAATTCGTTTACTTATTTTAAAACTGGTAAACATTAATCAGAAGTGACTTTGATGCTTTGTAAGAAATTATACAGTCATAATACAAGCCCTAACTGCCATTGTATCGATCGATTTGATTGGTTAAATCTTACCAGGCATGTCACATGCCTTTGGCGCCAATTTCTATTTCCTTTTCAGTTTTCTTCAGTTCATTCCAGATCAGTGAAGGAGGAAGGACTCATTTTTATTATGTCTTCTAAGAAGAAGACTTGGGCACTAACATTAGTGCCTTTTTATGCTTCAGATCTCAGCCATGTAAGACATATAGAACATATTTGTAAAAGCCTATGAATTAGGCATATTTATAAGACAGAACGTCGACACTCGCATTACGGACCTTTCTTATCATTATGAACTTTTCATCTTCGATATGCAGCCTGTTTGCGTCGTTACCAATTTTTTAGGGTCATGAGGTCCAATGGAACATGGCTAATTTCATCCTTCCCTGCAACAATGACAACATGCTGATTGCAAAAGGACTCAAACTACCGCTCCATTGGAGCAACCAACCAGGTTCACCACGTTGGACGCAACATGGGCAAACTATTTTGCTATAATATCCTATGTACCAATAAAGTTTGTCTTGAATTTTACAGGTAGGGTTTATTGTTTGGTAATTGTCTCATTTCTTGCCTTCAACAGAGAGCATCGAACATGTTAGTTAAAATTCCCCTCTTGACATAAAATAATTCTGACAACTTATGCACTTATGTTACCGTGTTATTTTTTAAATAGTATTTTCAAGTTAAATTCAAGTTTCACAATATCTTTTTTATTAAATTGTTAGCTGGAAGTACAGAACAGTTACAAAAGACTCTCCTCCCTTTATTAAGAATGGCTTTCAAAATAACTTTCTTTCAGCACAATAAAGTGCATAAGTACTGGGACTTTTTCAGGGCATTCATCGTGAAGCAGAACTGTCAGCAGAAAACGGGGTGCACCTGAACAATCGCCCCCTCCTTACAATTTTTTGCCTATTATTATTATTGATTGGACACTAAACTACCAGATTAAAAAATCAATATTTACAGATTTTGAAAGGGGGCCAGTTTTATTATATAATATTTCGGTACTAGTGTAGAGAGTTATCCGGACGTAAATAATAACTTTATTATTTAAGAAGCCATTCTTAACATGGCGAGGGGAGGGTGTTTTGTACCTATTCTATACTTCAACCTTACAATTGAATAAAAAAAAAAAAATATCATAAGACTTTAATTAAACTTGGAAATACGATTAAAAAAATAGCGCGGATCATTCCCTGCAGTAACACCAATATTTCGTTTTATTTCCACTTGTGATGCAGATGCACTGATGCATTTCTTTTTTTTTGACTAACTTCAGAAGTGTCTAGATGAATTCACGTGCAAAAAAAAAAAAATATACTTTTGCATTAAAGTTAACGACTCGCGCTGGAATAACGTTAAACCTATTATTTAACATGACGAAGGAGGGGAGAGTGTTTTGTAACTATTCTGTACTTTAACCTAACAATTTAATTTTTAAAAAATATCGTAAACTTTATTTTGAAAATACTATTTAAAAAATAGCGCGGGTTGTTAAATGAGAAAGTGCCTTTGAAAAAAAATAAATAAAATAATGACGAGGGGTCGGGGTGAAGAATGAAGAAGTCAACGTAAAAAGGAGGCTGTAAATCGGTTCTAAAAGTGGGGGATTGAGTTACTAGAACTAGATATGTGAAACTGACCCCCCCCCTCTTCGAAACCATTAAATATTTTTTTTTTTCAATTTTTTAAAAAATCTGTCCAATCGATAATAATCCGCAGAAATTGTCAAAAACAAAAAAAAAAAAAATGTAAAGAGGAGTGCCGATTGTTAAGGTGCACCGAAAACGGAAGTAAACACAAAAATGCAGAACTTGAAGAAAGCCCCCCCCCTTAAAAAAATAAATAAAAATATCAAATCAATGTAAAGAAATCAATGGCTTTTCATTTTGGCTACAGAGTTAATTATATAAGAATAGCAGCCGTAGTGGGGGTGGGGGTAGTCTATATTGTATTTATTTACTTCCCCACTAAGCAAATTAGGCACAAGGCCGTTTTTTACTGAGAGAGAGGGGGAAGGGAAAAGGGGACCAGCTCCCGAGAGGTGGGAAATGGGAGCTGCAGCTGCAGTCTGCACTGATTTGCCCACTATGTAGGGTTGCCCCTACATGGACCAGAAGATTGTCGCAAGGGTAATGAATGGCATCTGCCGGAATAGATACTACACTTTGATCTTGGCCAAAAGGCCACAAAGCCCCCCCCCTCGCTGGGAGGGGGCGTGTTAGAGGGGGGATATAAACGTTATTGATCCTATTTATTTTTCCTCCCCACGAGGACAGAATTCCCATTTACAATGCTTCCCCACGGGACAGTTAGACACCAGGGTCGTTTTTCGACGTGGAGAAAAGGAACAAAAATTTTTAAATGGTCTCAGTCATGAAGGATTTCTCTCCTCCACTAACTGAGAACAAAAAAAATTGAAGTGTAGTATCAGAACAGATGGTATTTATTTGCTCCCCCACTGAGCAAATTAGGCACAAGGCCGTTTTTAATGTGAGGTAAAACCAGCTCCCCTAAAAGTAGGCAAAAAGGGGGCACTCTGGTTACCAAAAATAATAATTGTCCCAGTATAGAGGGTTTCCCCTCCATTGACTGGTACAAATTATCTTAAGTGCAGCATCTGCCGGAACAGATACTACACTTTGATCTTGGTCTGAAGGCCAAGTTAAAATCCAATAGTTTAAGAAAAGAGACAGTTTCACGAAGACGACGACTAAGAAAATAAATTCAATATTTTTTCTCCCGTTTCTACCAAAGTATGTTTATTTAACTAACCCTTCCACAATAGAAAGTTAGACACAAGATTAGTTTAGAGGGGGCAATCGTTAATTCTCACGCGGCAAGGTGCCCACAAATTAAATGTTATTAAGTGCAACCTGAGATTAGGGTTAATATATATATATAAGCAAAATAATGGCTTCATTAAGCCAAACAGTAAACACCAACCCTAAGTCCGGAGAAGCAATATAAAAATAAATAGGAAAAAAACTGAATTGTACGAATTTGTTGTTCATGTTGACGAAAAAGAAAAAAAAAAGAAATAAAAAATTTACAAAAGTGAAGGTCATTATGTGATTTGATCTTGTGATCCATTTCAAACAAACAACATTAATAACTTGAAACGAAAAAAAAAAGAAAGGAAATTTAGATACAAGATATTCTTTGAACCAATTAAACTTATAATTAGAAAAAAAAAATTGAACAGCTATCTAAAATGTAGGCAGCTACCAGATAAATAACACTTAAAACAGTTTTTGTATAAATACACCCTCTGCTCAATCACCTAAGCAAGCTAACCATTTTTTTTCTATCCAAAATAAATTCTGTGCGTATTTTTTTTGGGGGGGGGGGGGTTCTTTTTTTTTTATTTTTTTAATTAGTGAATTACATGTGGTTTTACTATCTTGCCACTTAGGGTGAATGTAGCAGAAGAACGCTTTTAAAGAAAACGAAAGCATGGACCAATTGGACCATGCTTAGCATGGTAAATCCTAATATTAACCCAAAGTAAAAAAAAAGGGGGGGGGTTAAAATGTCATTTAAACGCTTCAAAACTGGATTTTTTTTTTAATGTGAAAGAATCGAACATATCGATTGACAAATCAATAAATTAACGTTTTGTCCCCCCCCATCCGTTGAATTTTCGACAACTTTCAAACCAGTCAATCATGACTGATACGAAAAGGATAAAAAAAATTGAATCAGAGTTAAATTGGTTCGTTTTAAAACGTTAAAAGCTCGAATAAGTCAGGTTTTGTATAGTTGTATTTTTTTTTATTTTAGGTAAGTGCTTGTGCACAGACTATGTATTTTTTTAATATGTCCTTAAACAAAAACAATATTATTTATTTATATTTTTATTTACTTGGGAATCAACACTTATCAAGGCCCGAAGGCCACTCGAGGATAAGTGTTAATAAATGTATGGTGATGATAGTTTAGTAATCGTTAAAACTGGGTAGAATTTAATTATTTATGAAAACTCAAGAACTTGTTTACATTGGATTTGAAGACGACCACGTTGTATTTAATCGAGAAGCAGGCCAACGGAACAGTGTTCCAGAGGTGGACGATTCTGAGAAAGAAGCTTGGTTCATGTAATCTGTGTTTAAGGCACAGATAAAGAGTGGAGGAAATCGTTGATAGTGGTTGTAACTAGTTGAGTATTTTTTGTGTGAAAGTTGGTCAAAGGGGACCATAGATTGGAGTTCAGTCGAACACTTGTCATGAAAATAATTGTCTGAAATAATGTCATTATATAGAATGACATTCTTTACATGAAGAGGGGGGTGCTTTGTAACTATTCTGTACTTTCACCTAACAAACAAAAAAACATCATGAAACTTAAATTTAACTTGAAAATACATTTTTTTTTTTTTAAAGGGTGCTCCGCGCTATTTTTTAAATTGTATTTCCAAGTTTAATTAAAGTTTTGTTTTTTTTTTATTATAGAATAGGTACAAAACACCCTCCCTCCCCATGTTAAGAATGGCTTTTTAAATAATAACGTTATTATTTCAGCAATGATCAATAAGTGCACTACTGCACTACTAGTGCAGGCACTGCACTAGTACCAAAAAAAAAAAAAAAAATAGCGCGGTACAATAAGTGCACATAAGTACCAATAATCTTTCGGGAAAATTGTACATTTTGCTGTTAAACTCATCATAGTCGGAAGATGACCGAAAACACGGGAAATTGAATTATCTACCTTGTTTGTCGGAGTTCGAGACGTTAATGTCGGATCGATTTTTACTAAATAGCTATACATTTTTGAAAATGCATTTTTTACTGATCCAATTTCGTAATTTTTTTTATATTATCATTTTCGAGATAATTAAGTAATATTATTTCGGTGAAAGTGCACTGAGGGACCACCCGAACACGGTCAATGTGCACGCACTCACTGATTGTTCAACCTGCAAAGGGTGTTTATTCCGAAAGCCGTTCTTAACATGAGGTTGAGGGTGTTTATTCCCAAATGGTATTTGACGGACGTACACGAGTGATATCGAGGTTACCGAGAGCGAGACCCCCCCCCCCTAGCGAAATACGCATCGGATCCGATGTTGCACGTTCCAGGGAGCGTTCATTAATCTGAAAAGAAAGGAAAGAATTTCGTGTGTGGCCTTTATTATTATTATTTTTTTATTATTATTATTTTGGCTTAAACTTCGCGCTTTTCGGGTTATTTTTTATTTTTATTTATTTATGTATTTATTTTTGGCCGGAGATTATAATTAACAGGAAAATTGGTGCAAGTCCAGATTAGTAATTTGCTGGATATTTTTGTGGGTCCGATATCCGTTTTAATTACATTGTTAGGTGAAAGTATAGAATAGGTATACAACACCCTCCCGTCCCCATGTTAAGAATGGCTTTCTAAATAACATTTCAGCACGGATCAATAAGTGCACTGGACTGCATGATGAGTACCTTTTATTTTCTTGAATAAAAAAATAAAATAAAATAAACTACTCGGCGAGAACACCAATACCATTGTTGTTTTAATAATTATTTTTATTCAATAATAAAAAACAAAACTATAATCTCAGACCAAAAAAAAACTTTTAACAAAATAATCCGAAAAGCGCAAAGTTCAAGCCAAAATAATAATAAAAAAACAAGGCCACACACGCCAAATTTTTGGGTTAATGAACGTTCCCTGAAACGCGCTGCGTACAACAGAGCCAATGCGTTTTTCGCTTGGGGGGGGGGGCCTGCTCACTCAGTGTACAATTTTTTTTTCCAACTTCATTTAATGTACCTATTTACTATGCCTCCCCACGGGACAGAGTTAGACACCAGGGTCGTTTTTTAACGTGGAGAAAAGGTACAAAAATAAAAATTGCCTCAGTCGTGAAGGATCTCTCCTCCACCGAAAGAGAACAAGAAAACGAAGTGCAGCATCTGAAGAACAGATACTACACTTTGATCTTGACACAAAAAGGCCAAGAATGACATTAATAATGGAAAACATGACAATATCGTAATTTTTCTTAAAACATTTGAGTAATCGTAAAAAAAAAAAAAAAAAAAAAATTTTGATAAATTTTTACGATGTGCACCTGCACCCCCCCCCAGTGTATTATAAACACCCCAACCTCCCCATATAAAGAACGGCGTTCGGACTAAACACCCCACCAACCTCGAAAACTGTTCTTAATACGGGGAGGTAGGAGGGAGGATTATTCCGAATGCCGTTCTTAACATGGGGTGGTTGGGGGGGGTTATACTACGCTGAGGCAGGTCATAAAATAATACCGAATTTTTCGACTATTTTAGCTTTTAGTAAAATAGAGTTACCCTCCTTGGAACAATAAGTCAAGATTCAGAACTGTCCCCAAATCTTTACCCATCTTGTCAATTTTCTGTCAGATTTTTTTTTTTTTAATTCTTATTTAATTTAAGATGTGTGTGAGTGTGTGTGTGTGTGTGTGTGTGTGTGTGTGTGTGTGTGTGTGTGTGTGTGTGCTTCTACAAAATTTAAACCGAGCTAAAACTGACTTTTTGTCGAAGTAAACTTTATTTAAAGGTTTGAAACAGTTCGGTTCAAATTTTGTAGAAGTATCTTTTTTTTTTTTTCTTTCACCTATTCATTTTTTTTATTCGTAAAATTGTTATTTGTATGTAAAAAACAAAAAAAAAGTTCAATCTTTATTTTTTCCGTGAAAAATTGCCGTTAATTTAAAATTTTAAATATTTTTGTTGCAAGAAAATACAACAAAAACAACATGGCCGCCAGCGATTAAAATGTTGGTTTGAAATGTGATTTTCTAGACTTTGAAAAAGTAAATTAAAATTTCATTCTATGATTAAAAATCTATTTAAGGGCGATATATATTATCCAGAATTTGATGATGGATTAAAAAAAAAAAATTTTTTAAAGGGTTAATTGGGGGATAAATCCCAACGTTTCGTTTGAAAATAGATGATGACAAGCAAGATGGATGTTTTCCGAAAACACCTGTTTCTAGTCAAGTTTAATATCTCGACGAGAGAAATGTGTTAAAATCGGGAGGAAAAAAAAAGCGGGGGTTTTAATATTTATTTTAAAAAAGAAAACACCTAAAATAAAGGCACCAGAATAAACTATGAATACAAAAATTATAAAGAAGAAACCTATTTTTGTAGCCATTTCGCAATCGCCTAGTACACACACATTAAAATACGTTTGCCAACGGACATTTCAAAACAATTGACAAATAGAACAGAAATAATGAAATATGGTTCTGGATTTGTTCTTACCCTCAAGATGGCAATCCGTTTTCCTTGTTTAAAGCAACCATGGCATTTATAGCAATGTTATCGATACCTAAATTCCAACATTCGTCCCCCCTTTTTTTTTTTTTTTAAATTCCCTTACACACTTGAGCGTTGGTCGTTTACATAAGAAACATGAAGCGACGCCATCATCAACTGAAATGTTCGGATAATTTCGACAATTTCCGGCTTTCGTTCGTTTCGTTGAATTTTTCAAATAAAAAGATTATATGTATATATTTATTATTTTGAACAGCTTTGCATGAAAATAAAAATTAATCACAATGGTGAGTGACATGTCAATTTAAAAAAAAAAAAAAACAGTGTCACATTTTTTTAGTCTATTTTCGTATGTGTGAGTGCGCGCGCACGCGCGTGTAATGGACTGGGGGTATTTTCACGTCAGGATATTAATAAAGTCCTTATTTTACCTAAAACTTAAAAAAAATAAATAAATAAATAAAAAGCATTGTTTAAAATATTTATAAAATTTTGTAAAGTGTTTAACATTTAAACATGCTTCGAAAGTTGCTTATTTCGTCTTATTTTTCTAATTATATAGTTTGACGGAACGAAGCGATTTTACATTCCAGATTTTATAAATGTCCAATGACTTCACGTTGGTGTTTAGTTTCACCTTCGATTCACGTTTCACATTAGCGAAGAATTTTTAATGTTGTCCTTTATTCAAAGACTCCCTCTTGCCGTTTTCTCATCCCAATCTTATTTAAATTCACATCTACTGTTTTTTCAGGCACAGTTCAATACATGCCATGCTAAAGAACACGCCGTTTCTCCCAAATTTCGGAAACTGAAAATAATGCCAGAGTTCGATTATTTTCTCGTGTTAGATTTTGAAGCAACTTGTGAGAATGGTAAAAAAATTGTGCCACAGGTAAATTATTTTATTTTTTGAAATTAAAATTTGGCCATTAAATTAGAAATGGAAGCCAAAGTGCTAGATATTTAGGTATTATTATACAAACACCGTGACAGCGTTAGGGTTAGGGTTAGGTTTAGGGTTAGGGTTGGGGTTAGGGGTAGGGGTAATTCGCTGTCACGGTGTTTGTATAGTTTTACCGATATTTATAACCAACATTGACAAAATGTACGTTTTTAAAGTCTGCAAAAATCGCGCAAAAACAAAGTTGTTTACGTTATCAGCAGTTTTTTTTTTTTTTACAAAGGAATAATCACCACTTATCAAGGCCCAGAGGCCACTCGAGGATAAGGGTCACAGTCGGGATGTGAGAGTGCGTGAAGATTTCCGTGACAAACACAGGAAAGAAAAAAGTTCTTATTTAAAATTCAACCTAATATTTAAAAAATAAAAGAATTAAAAAAAAACGTATTTATGATGTAACGTACCCCATTGAGCGAAGATGTTATATGCAAAAATCATGTAGATTGATAAAGTAGTTTTATTTTTATAACGAAAATCACTTTTATACGAGTTAAAGCGATTAATGTGAAATCGCTAGCAAATACTGATCTCGCAAGTTTGAATTATTGTGAAGTTATCTTCCCGTGTTTTATTTATTTATTTATTTATTATTATTATTTATTTTGGGGGGGGGGGGCAAGACTGGAGTTTGGGTGGAAAAATAATCTCGAACTCTTTATCACATAAAAGGAACGAAATTACTGTAGTCACCGTTTACGTTACCATGAAAACAATGTAAACAATTTTTGAATAATTTTAAAGAATGGATACCTTTTTTATAATGATAAAAAATATTAATAAAAATATTAAATTATCGGAACATTTAAAACGTTTAACTATGAATAGAACTTTTCATAATTGTAACCTATGAAAACCTTTTTTATTTCAGTTAAAAGCAATATAAATATAACTTTTTTTCTAATTTTCATCTATGAAGATGTTTAAGTTTAAACAATATAAGTAGAACTTTTTAGAATTTTAAGCAATGTGATTTTTTTTTAATTCAAACTTGAATTCTGTGATTACTAGGTACGGACAAAATGGGCGGACAAAAATAGGGACCTAGTTTTGAAAGCCGATTTATCATAATATTT
Source organism: Euprymna scolopes (assembly GCF_053919585.1). NCBI lineage: Eukaryota > Metazoa > Mollusca > Cephalopoda > Sepiida > Sepiolidae > Euprymna > Euprymna scolopes. Next base: position 126,822,781 of record NC_136498.1, read on the forward strand.
TTGTAGGTTTCCGACGACTTTTTGATTGTATTTGAAAGATTAAGGACTAAACTTTATTTCCAAAAGGAAATAAATATTTGTACCCGTGAAAAAAAAAGTTATGAAAAATGTTTTGGGTTTGTATCACTGAGATTCGAAAAAGTTGTCAAAAAAACAAATATATAACAAATAAATGTTATCAAAGGCAAGATAAGTTACTTTTCTACCAAACTGGATATATTTTTCGTGTTTTTAATCAATGTAACATGTTTATTCAGCTCGAAAAACATGCAGTGTTTACCGATGTATTGGAAAATTCAAAATGGCGCCCGACACACTCTTTAACATGGTAAATTTGGGAAAAGGTGTTATAAATAATAAACTAAATAAAATACTATTAAAAAACACCGAATATATGTCAACTTATGTCACAGTAACATATAATGAGCGAATTTCTAACAGTATTTTGTCTAGTTTATTATTTATAACAACTTTTCCTGAACTTACCGTGTTAAAGAGAGTGTCGGGCGCCATTTTGAATTTTCCAATACATCGGTAAACACTGCTGCATGTTTTTTGAGCTGAATAAACATGTTACATTGAATAAAAACAAAAAAATATATCCAGTTTGGTAGAAAAGTAACTTATCTTGCCTTTGATAATATTTATTTGTTATATATTTGTTTTTTGACAACTTTTTCAAATCTATGTGTACAGTAATACAAACCCCAAACGAAAATTTTGTAAATACGGAATACACGAAAGCCCAAAATTTCAGCCAGTCGAAAGACTGAAAATGACGTCATGTAAAAGGGAGGAAGGGGTGTGATAGGTTTTTTTTGGGGGGGGGGCAAACGTGCATCCGTACTTTCCTATTCTGAACGTTAGTATAAATTTTTCCATTTTTTAATTCAATTATTTTTCTATGTTCCTGTTTTTAAATTTTTTTTTTTTTAATTACGCCAAAAGTTTCACATTCTTGCGAGCAAGGAAAATATTAAAATCTTGCATATAAAAATTGTACAAAACCTGTAATTTAAAAAAAAAAAAAAAAAAAAGTAGAAATATATTTTGCAATTATAATTTTTTTGTGTGAAAATATTAAATAAACAATGCTTAATTCAATGGTAATATCGGTAGTACGAGAAATTCATTTTTCTTAGAGTTATCTCGAATTCATTAATACGGACTTTAGGGGCTTTTTTGGTAATGTTCCTGTAAAAATTATTTTATTTTTATTGTTATAAATTACGATGCTTTATTTATATAAAAAAAGCAAAAAATAAATTCTTCAGTTTTTTATTTATTACTGAAAACCATAACTTTAGTAAAGGTATTTTTTGTTTAAACAAAATAATACATTTTCACTAAGATTTAAATAAAAAATAATTAGTTCATTATATTCTGCGATCATTATTTGATAAATACTGAAAATTTCATTAAAATTGGTTAATTTCCTGATTTTGGGTGAATTTTTAAGTAAAGGGGGAGGAGGTCAAAATGTTTATACATTTTCGGCATTCATTTTGCCCGTGCCTATTATTAAATCACATAGGTAGTTTAAACCCGCTTATTCTATTGCAATTTATTAATTTTCACGTGTATTCTCTTTCAATTATTTAAAAAATTTTGTTCGATAAAGAATTTCATTGTGATGCATTTTGTAAATTTTTATCTTGTTTCCACCTTAACATTTTTCTTTAAAATTTATGTTTTCAGGTATGCTGAAAACGAATATTGCATTTAAATTTTCTGCAAATAAGTAGCTTTCCGGATATTAAGCAGTCATTTCTTATGTTATTGCTGGTGGCCATCTTGGTATGTGTGTTTGCGCATAGTTTTTCGGGGTCACGTTTGTGCGCTCGCGCATACCAAGATGGCCACCAGCGATAACATAAGAAATGACATTACTTAATACCCGGAAAACTACTTATTTGCAGCATGTTCTATTAAAATAAGGGATGCTGCTGGTTGATGCAAAATGATTCCATAGATATAGGAATGCAACACTGTTGTGGTGATTCAAAGGTTAGAGCTTGGACGATAGTGTGGGACCTCTCGCCGTGATGCAGGGGTCTTTATCCACGAGGCTATCTCCCCACGTCCTCTACCCGGCTGGAAAAAACGTGTCGGTGGTCAGCTAAGAACGTGGCTCGGGACTATCAAAACCGACGCTGAACTTATTTCGGGCCCGCTCATCTATGGCCTGTCTCGTTGGAGACGTGACTGGCTGTTGCTCACTCGGGATCTTGCCTCCGATCGCCAGGCTTGGGCCGCAGCGATACGAGATGTGCATCTTCATGAAGCCGACTCAACTCCTCCAGGGTGAATGTCGTTTCAAGTACAAGTAAGTGTGGGACCTATTAAGTTCGAGACTCTTTTTTGAACCCTGGCTAAGAGGGAAAGACTAGAGGTAGACGCACCAGTTCAGCTGTGGCAACAATACTCTATGGCGAATTGTGGCTTTCTAAAGATATAGGATACCTTCTGGTGTGAGTAATTTTCTAGCATGGTAGAGGGAGCCCACCTTCTTTGTAGCAGCCTTGGCAATGTCTGTATAGATGTAGAGGGAATGGCAGTATCCAAATAAAGAATTGCAGTTTATCCGTGCAAAAATACATCAATTTTCATTGGCAACTTTGCTAGGATAACCAAAACTAAAGAGTGAATGAGAATTCCGAGTGAAGAAAAAAAAGTTTAGTCTGCAAGAAATTGACGAAACATGTTAATCTGTCTTTATTTATTTGCCTCCCCTTGAGGGCAGAGTAAAACACAAGGTCAGTTTGAATGTAGGAAAAATCTAGCCCACCCAGAATGAGCACTGTAGACGGGAACAAATATTAAAATTGCCTTAAAAGGATTTTTGCCATTATTGACGTTTTGTTCCTAACCAAAAGTTCAGTATACTAGTATATCGTCTGCAGCTGATTACTCGTATTCAATTAGCTCCTACTGCAGGGTCAGACGAAACTGGCCCTCACTACACCACCGGCCAGATACAACTAGCCCTCACTACACAACCAGATGTAACTGGCCTTCATTACACCAACAGCCAGACACAACTAGCCCTCAGTACAAAGGAGGAAATAAGTAAGAGTGATATCTAACATACACTTTTCAGGCTGCTATGTGAATAGGTATGTCACACACACAAACATTCAGCAACAATGCAATGGTTATTTGCTCTTGTCATAGTTTCCAATTTACCCAGCAGGTGGCGTCTCTACTTCTTGTTTCACATTCTTCTTCCCACTTCCATTCTCTATCTATCTGTTTCTTTCACTCAAACCGCCGGTGTAGTCAAACGTACATTCCTTTCACCTCAGTAGGCGATACGTTTTTTTAAGATAAAACGAAGGTACATCTTTTCTCAAGATAAGACCACACTTGTCTACATTATTAAACTTGTATGAACACTCGGTACACACGCATTCATAATGAACTATTCACTAACTACCAGTTCACACACATTTACATACAATGAACTGAATCCTGATTTCCACTTGGTATCATCGAAGAACTTATATGAACTTACACACGTTCGTATGTCGACGTACCGAGAACACATTGTATGAATATTAATTTACTTATTAAATAAATGTTTATTTTATATGATACTAGCAGGGGTACTTGGCATTGCCCGGGTGTTTGGAGGTGTGGGGGAGGGGGTTAAATCAAAACAGAATGGAAAATCTCCTCACTAACGTGATGTACTTACAATAACCCTTATCCCTGAGTGGCTTCCGGGCCTTGATAAGTGGTGATCACTGTGTAAAAAAAAAAAAAATAAAAAAAAAATAAGTGAACATAATAACGCTGTTTAAATATTATAAAGAAAAAAAAAAAAAAAATGAAAACCCCAAAATAAAGAATAAGCAAACGATGTTAAAACTTCTTTAAAAAAATCGGAAAAACAAAAAAAAAAATGGCGAACGTGATGGAAAAATTAAAGATAAAAAAAAAATAAGCGAGAAAATGTCATAAATAACCCTGTTTCAATATTAAAACTTTAAAAATCGAAAAAAAAAAAAAAAAAAAAATATCTGACATACAACACAAATGAACACGCTAAACAAACACGACAGCATCAAAGTCCATTTTTTTATGTACACACATCAACAGAATAATTTGCACTTCACTTCAACAAAGAAAACCGCCAGAGGAAGCCGCACATCAAAAGAACAATCGAAACATAAACATCACAACTCCAGCAGCATATAAACACAAATAATTATTTCACAAAACACTGCAACAGTACAACACCTACTAGAACACATTCACAACTTTCTTAGCTTTAAATCGATATAACACATGTACATAAACACCAGACGACTTCCTACAACACATTAAAGCTCAAAAAACAAACACAAATAAAAACGAAAATGTTGACCAGCGATTAAAGCCACATTTGTCTACAACTACGTCCACATCATGAGTATAAAAATGACAGCGTTTTCGACAAACTGGCAGATCGGCCCCTGTGTGTCAGCCATGAATCTGGCTCCGTCAGCAGCCAACAGCATCAGAAGAAGACTGTTTATGCGTTAAAAACGGGCAAAAGTTAGAGCGCGTTGACTTAGAATGAGTGCTCTATGCTAAAATTGGTAGTTGAATATGGTTAGAATTTGTGCTCATTTTTTAATTAAATGTTAATCCCTATTAACTCCTACCTGTGCATCAAACGGATGTCGTAATACTTAGTTCGCTGCACCTTAGCATGACAAAGGTCCATACAAAATTTCAGCCAGATTAACCTAGTAGTTTCTGAGAAGGAAAAAAAATGGAGCAGGCAGACAGACAGACAGATTACTAGAAATAGAAAATAGCTACTGAAATTATTGCGCCGCCGCCGCACTGCCACCATCTCACTCGTGATACTGGACAGCAAGCCTTGAAGACTACCTCTCTTCCGCCACCGGCACTGCCACATCACCAGCTTGACAGCCAACAGCTGCTAACCCCTCGCCAGCAACACCAACTATTGAGGATCGCCGCTAAGCCACGTTCCTGCCATCGCCCCCCCCCACCTTAGCTTGACAATAACTTAGGTCATCGCCAAGTTCATATCAACACCTAACCAGCAGTCTTCCTGATGCCCCACCGCCATTACCGCCATCAAATTATCTTGAAACATCGTTTAAACTCAACCTTTTTGTTTGTCACTTTCTTGCTTTCCATACGCTCAGTTTTGTAATATAACATAATATTGTAGACAAACAGGCAGAATTTGATGGAAGACATTATCATTATTATTTTAATTTTTTTTGCAAATTAGTCCACTGGGCAAATTATTTCTTGTAATAATCAATAGAGGATAAGTTTTATAATAATGCATACGTAATCTGCATAAATTAAAATATCATGTTTAAGCGTATTGTACGACCAGGCAATGCCGGGTTGCAAGCTAGTCTATTATATAAATGGCAGTTGTTTGTATGTATGTTTGTATGTCCAGCTAAAAAGTCTGTATCTGCTAAACACCCATCGAGTTTGCATTTTCTTGATCAGCATTAAAATTCAGAAAAAAATACTTCTTTGAGAATCAACTGATCGTTTTCTTTTTTGTTATGGAGAGACTAGCATTTCTGTTACAGTTTCAATGTAATTATATAGTCAGTTTTAACAAAAACTATATAATTATATTTTAATGTACCACCATTTTTAGCATGCGGGCCATTTTTCAATGTGTGGACCTTTTTTTTTTTTTTTTTTCTCCATGTAAACAATTTTTAAACATGTAGACTTCATTTTAATGAAGTGAAATTTGATTACGGATTAAAGATGTCGTAGAGATGAAGATGCTACATTGAACGGTCTGACCAGACTCTATCATGTCAAAAATGCTGATTTTGCATAAAATGAGAGGAACTCATGTATGCTGGGATCAACATGTGCTGTACAAAGATGACAACATCGTCTCAAAAATAGAATTTAAGATTGAGGCGTCGGGTTGAAAGAGTATAGGCAAAAAAAACAAAGATCTCAAGATATAATTCATTGATGGGAAGCCTTTCACTGTACATTGGAGGGAAAGATCCAGTGTAGGTCTTGTTTCATGGGATAGATGGGGAAGAAAATGAATTGAATTTTGAATGATTGAAATATGGTAACATAGGTAATATAACCAATTTTTTTTTTTTTTTTTTTTTTTTTTACACAGTGATCACCACTTATCAAGGCCCGGAAGCCACTCAGGGATAAGGGTTATTGCAAGTACATCACGTTAGTGAGGAGATTTTATGAAGTGTTTAATTAGGGGGGCGGTTCATTAGGAATTTGTTAACATTAGACTTGAAGACATCCAAGTTGTAGTCCAGAGGGAAGCAGGCAGACGGAACAGAGTTCCACAGGCGTGCAGTTCTAAGAAAGAAGCTTTGCTCATGAAATCCGCGTTTTGATTTAGGCACAGATATAGAGTGGGGGAAATTTTTCACAGTGGATTCAGCTAGACGGGTGTTTTTCGTGAAAGTTTGGCGAGGGGGGACCAGGGATTGGAGTTCAGACGAGCACCTGCCATGGAAATACACATGGATAAAACAAGGATAGGCTCGCAACGTCTCTTCTGTGGGAGAGGGGTTGCAGGGTAGAGAAAAGGGCATCCCCCACTAAACCACGAAGTCTATTTTGTACTCTGTCAAGGCATGATAGGCTGTTTTTGGCAGCTCCTGCCCAGATATGGCAACAGTATTCCATCCTTGGCCGTACTTGGCTTTTATATAGATAGACCATTGCATCAGTAGTGAGGTATTGAATTTTGAATGATTGAAATATGGTAACATAGGTAATATAACCAATGTTTCTACATTGTGGAGCACAGAGCTAGAATGAAAATATAAGAATTAATTTTTGAAACCAAATTCGATGTTAGAATTTTTTTTGTTGTTTTTTTTTCAATCAATAAAAACAATATTAATCAAATATTTCGGCAAACTTAATTAGGTTCTTCTTCATTATTTTAGCGAAATGCAAAAATCGAAATATTGAATTTCTAGTGAAACCGATGGTATTTACATACTTGTCATGCTGCAGTAATGAAAATATCTAAAAAAAAAAAAAAAAAAAAAAATATGAAAAACGGTAAGGTAAAAAATTTTAATGAAAATAATTTTTTAAGGACAATTCAGTTTTGCTAAATTGGCCAAAGTTTCTTTTTCGTTTTTGCAAAACTCCCTAAACTCCCTGTTTTGCTAATTGTTTTGAAAACTATTTTCATTAATAATTCATTTTCTACTTTGTTTTTTGTAATTTTTGGATATGTTCATTACTGTGACATAACAATTCAGTAGATAACATTCATATTACTTGAAATTCAGTATTTCAATTTTTGAATTTTTCTACAAGAACAGGCAAAAACCCTTAACTAACTTATAATTAATATTATTATTTTTATTATTATTATTAATAGTATTATTATTATTATTACTGCTCAGGCCTTTCTCAGTGATTTATGGATGTTTTTTTTTTCTTCAATGCCAAACTATAACAACAAATGCCAAAGATAGCTGACCTGTCCTAGTATCAAATGAAGACCGTTTTTAATGCATTGAATTTCTATGCAGAAATTCTGGTCACACTGGGAAGCGGCATAGAACAAAAATGAGATAATTTTTGAAACCAAATTTGATACTACAAGATTTTTTCTTTTTTTTTTTCTTTTTTCTTTTTTTCAATTAATCTTTGATATATCTCTGATAAGCTTGTTTTTAGTTTTCAAGATTATGATCTTGTCTATTTGTAGGAGATTATAGAGTTTCCAGTTTTGAAAATTAATTCTCGAACATTCGAAACAGAATCCAAATTCCATACTTATGTTCAGCCAACTGTTCACAGACGTTTGACACCATTTTGCACGGAAGTAAGTTTTTTTTTTACCAAATCTCAACTCTTGAAACTGTTTCTCTTGTGTTATGGAAATCTTAAAAATGGTATTTTACCTTTATTTAATGTGTATCATGTGGGACACTGTTCAAGCCTCCATGAAGAGATTTTTCCCCATCCGGGCCAATTTAAGTCATTTTTGAAAGCAGGATTTATATGGCTTGTTATACCATTTTTCTGTGTCCAAATTTAATGGGGAATTTAAAAAAAAAAAAAAAACTGTCTAAAATACAAAATATGGCCTAGTTTCGGAGATATGATAGTTTTTTCAAAGTGGGGTGTAATATCCCTGAATTGGAGACTGGTTTCTCGAACACGATAATAGCTTAAAGTCTCTGACAGCATAGATATAGCACTCTCCCTCAATACTAGCACACAAGTACACGTATTTGGTGACTTTAATGTCCACCACAGTAACTGGCTTGAATTCTCTACTTACAGACATAGCTGGTAGCGCAATACAGTTTCTCTATATCTCATCCCCTATCACAGATGGTTACATTTCCGACACATTTCCCAGACCAGCAAGATCAACATGCCTCACTTCTAGATCTATTTCTGACCACAGTTTCCGATAATTGTACAGCAAATGCCTGCAGCCCACTCGGTAATGCTGATCATGCTGTGATAATGGTAGAAATCGCCCTAAATTCTCGCCCTAAAACTGAAGACTCACTGCTCAAAACAACGAGGTATTACAAAAAGGCTGACTGGGAAGCCATCAGGGAACTCATCAGAGATGCTCCTTGTTGAAATATCTTTTCTCTTCCAGGTGAACAGTGTGCAAATGAGACCACTAAATGGTTCAAATCTGCAATTGAAGCACGTTCTCGCACGGAATTTCTATAGCAAGCCCCACTCTCCCCAATAGTTTGCTTCTACTTGTGCAGCTGCCATTGCTCAAAGGCAGCATGTGTGCCGCAGATTCTGTGTAATATCAAACAGCTCCTGTCCAGATGTGGCAATAGTACTCTATTTTAGGATGTATCTGGTTCTTATACAGGTAGAGGATTGCTTCGGGAGTGAGATATATTTTGGAGCGGTAGAATGATGCAACCATTTTTTCCGGTGATATTGGCAATAGATTTAGTTTTCCGTTTCAGACCCAGAAGTTTATCGAAGCAGACATCTTCTTTCTTCTATCAGGTGGGGGAATTCCTATTATCTGAAGTCCTTGCTGTATTTTTACAGCCTTAACAAAAGCATGCATGTAAACATTGTCAATACTGTATTTAAGTAAGCCAATCAAGGCATTACGTTGTGAGTGAAACGGTCACATTTGCGAGTGAGTTTTTACAAACGGCGACTAGAAATAACAAAACACTTATCTTTTGACGATTGTTTTTTTTTTTTTTTTTTTTTTTTTTTCCGACAATCTTACAAAGCTTATTGCTGTGTGTAAAATGTCTTTTGGGACTTTTTTTGTTGTTTACATAAAATAAGCAAAGTCAAATTATTTAAACAAAAGTTTAATAGAACAATATACTCTTTTATTATTTTTTAATAAAGAAAATCTGAAGAAATTTAAATGTTTATATTTTCAGTTTTCAACATAAAATTTAGTATATATATATATATATTATTCCTTAATTGGAATTCATTTTTGAGATGAGCATTATATACATTAATTTCTATAATATGTCACTGTAATATAGATACCAATCGGTACGGACCCGACTATGGAAGATCAGATAATAAATAAACGTGGATTTAAAAGATCAAAAGAATCCAACCTTGATCGCCACTTCGAAGCCCGTGGCGCAGTTGATAGAGACGTTGAATCTCTACAGTTCCAGATGAACATTGTCTGAAGATAGCGGTTTCAATCCCACCCAAAGCGTGCCAGAGGTTTACTTGGCCAAAATGTGGTGAGACGACAACAACTACGGATGGCAGTGATGGCTGAGAATGCAGTTAGGAGATTCGAGGTTCCTATACGGCGCGGTTACCACCTGACGAAGGCCAGAAGAATTAGTTGGCCGAAACGTTGTGAATAAACAAACCAATAAAAGATGAAAAACAACAACTAATAAAGATGAGAATAATAGTCCGAAATAAAAATAAATTAATATATAAAATTTGGTGCATAAAATATGCTTAAATCTACTTCAATTCAAGCATATTTTGTATTTATTATTACAGTCAGTTCTCTATTGATTATTATATTGTACCTAATATATTGTAATGATTTTAAAAGATTAAAAAGAAATATGACTTGGATGCCATCAGCTAGAATCGAAACTAAAACATTTAGTGCTTCAGCTGCGTTCCCTCATTTAGTGTGCCAGCCATGTTCCGTACCATTTGAGCTAATTCAACAGATAGATAAGAAAGATTTTAACTTAAACCAATTCTAACTATGATTGAATTTGCGCATGCATGATACTAATAAAAAGATCACGTTGAAACAGACAGTTTGCGTTTCTACTTGTTGATATATGTTTATGCGCGTTATTCATCCATCCAAACAAAGATTTTACTTGTTATAAACCATCCTGAGTGTATTATTACTGTTTTCTGTTAATTTCAATATTGATTAAATATTTTTAAACACGCATATAAATACGTCTACTCTTTTATTTATATAGATTACTAGCAGATGTATCCAGCGTTACCCGGTATTAAACGTAACGTTAACTTTCGTTTTAAAAAAAAAAACATTAAGTAAAAAAAAATATGGAAAGAAACTGAGACATGTGAAGACAGTGTCAAGTACGATAACTATTAGGCCAGCTTGCCACGATATTTAAAAAGTGTTTTCAAACCTACTTATTCTTAACATGAGGAAGCAGTCATGTGAACGATTCGTGCATGCATAGTTGCGAAACAGTTGACAAACAAATAAAAATCTGATGACCCCCCCCCCACCCCCGTACCAATTTTTCAATTTTGACCTCTTAGCAACCCCCTTTTTTCCGGATGAAAGCATTAAAAAGTTTTCTACATATCTGAATATCCTATATACCAAATTTCAAGTCTGTAGATCAAAAATTCGTTGAGTATATAGGTTGAGAAGAGCCCTCACACGCACATTCTCACTTTTATAGGTATGTAGATTAAATATTTGAACATTCAAGTTATTACTGCTTTTAAATAACACTATGCGAATATTTATGATTTATGAAACTCTAGTAACGTCATAATTCTTCCTCTCTCTCTCTCTCGTATATATTGACTGACAAGTCAGGGTTGAGGACATACACTGCATGGAGAGAAATTATATGAGAATGATACGATGTATGTGTAAAGCCAGACTTAGTATTGATGATCTTGGAGGAAGATTAAAGTATAACAGATATGTGCAGAACAGGAGACTTTGCTGGTTTGGCCACATTGAAAGAAGGGACAAATATTCTTGCGTTAGTAGATGTTGAACAGTTAGTGTTTAAAATGAACGTTAAACCGATAATGATGATACTTGATAAATCTTTTGACATCATTCATTTTTCAAGTAAATATTTTTTAATCGGTTTTTCACACACACCCTTTCTTTTTTCTTTTCTTTCTTTTTCTTTCCTTTTTTTTTTCTTTTTTTTTTTTTTTAATGCCTACTCGCCCCAAACAAGGCACAGTGGCACTTGGACATAAAAGGCTACTATCCGGGACCATATTTACAGGGACACTATGTAGGGAGTTGAGTAGCAAAATATCTGTTCACATTACACTTGAACTTCTGCATGTCTGTATAATCAGGGAACAAAGTGTAATATCTGTTCTGATACTACACTTTACCTTTTCTGTCCTCCCAGTAGTGGTCTTGGATATGACCTTAAACTATATCCAGTGGTAAGGCCCCAGCTTGCGGGCTTTGGGGAGTGTGGAGCCACCCTTTAATTGCATTGCTCCAAGGCCTACTCTGACCCGGAGTGGTAGTACCTGTTAGGGTCCCAACTATGGGTTAAATAGAAACCGACTTGAAAACAACAAATATATTCTATTAAAAAAATTTTTCTTCAAAATCTTTGGATTCGGCATTAAATAACCTGAAAACCAAAATGCTGTAAAACAAAAACAACAATCAACCTCGGTCAGTGAAGGAGAAATCCTTTATGACTGAAACAATTTTTATTTTTGTGCCTATCCAGAGTGCTCTTTTTGGAGGAGCTGGATTTTCCTCCTCATTAAAAATCGACCTTGTGTCTAACTTGCCCTTGTGGGGAGCCTAGGAATCATTAAAACAGAAAGCCTTCTTTCCTCTCCCTCTCCCAGACTTATTTTCAAACAGTATAAGTCTAAAACTACATAATTCCAATTTTTCTACTGAAAAACATAAAATACTTCAGAGATCCAGAACTCCTGTTTCAATTGAATGGTAAGTTTTACATTTTTGACTTGATGCATAAAAATTTATTTTTCATTTCAGTTGACTGGAATCGTTCAAGAGATGGTCAACAACCAGCCATCTTTACCTCAAGTTCTTGCGGTAGGGATCTTCTTTGAGCTTCGAATACTGTTATCTTGAATTCTTATTTATTATCATTTTACCCCCCCCCCCAACAAGGCACAGAGCCATTTAGTCGTGAGTGGCTACTATTTGGGACCAGATTTGCAGAGATAATATTTAGGGAGTTGGGCAGCGAGATGTTTGTTTAGATTATACTTGAATTTCTGTATGTCAGTACAGTCAGGGGCCCAGGAGAGAATTCCAAAGTGCAGCAGTTCAAAGGAAAAAGATTTTTTTTTTAATTTAATTTTCACCCCAAACAAGGCACGGTGCCACTTTGAAGTAGAGGGCTACTATCAAGGACGTAAGTTGCAGGGGTATTATGAAGGGAGATGAGCAGCAAGATGTCTGTTCACATTACACTTGAACTTCTTCTTGTTAAGTTTTGAGACATTATGTTGAACAAAGATGGCGGCGTAGTTCAGATCAGTAATTGGCAGTAACCAAGATGGCGGCCAAGAATCAAATGCGGTTGGTAGTAACAAAGATGGCGGCCAAGAATCAAATGCAGTTGGCAGTAACAAAGATGGCGTAGTTCAGATCAGTAATTGGCAGTAATCAAGATGGCGGGCAATAATCAAATGCAGTCCGTAGCCTAGTTAACAGCAAACTGATTGAATCCAAAATTCGACAATTTCTATAGAAATTTTGAAAGGTTTTCATTGGATGTTTAGCACAGCCGGTGGTTATAAAAATGATTGGCGAATCCATTTGTCACATACCCCCATTAGCAGTCAAAAACATTTTACACTTCTGCATGTCAGTACAGTTGGGAAAGCAGAATCCCAGAAGGGAGTTCCAAAGTCTAGCACTTCTGGGGAAGAAACTATTGGTGTAGAATGCTTACAGCAGCTAGGGATCTCTACAATGTAGGGGGTGGGATTTTGCTGCGTGACGGGTTTGTCGAAGGTATTGTCACCAAGCTGGTACTAGTGCTTTGCTATTAAAATACTTGTAAAACCACGCACAAGGATGCCACATTTCGGTGATGGGACAGAGGTTGGAGCTTAGTTGTTCAGGATTTACTTATATGGTAAAATATCCTCATCTCGACGTATTCTGACGAACCCCATTACAAAGATACCGGGGTGCTTTTTGAGAATTTCACTCAGTTGAAAAACAAAAATAAAGAAAAATCTTCACCATGTGATATCTTCAAAACTCGTGTAAATTGACAGAGTATTTTTTTTTTTTTAATTAAGAAAGTCGGATTTTATGAGGAACTTTCCCCTACTTTTTTTCATTCTACTTTAGTTAAAGTTCTCAGAAATAAATAGGCCACATTTCTAGGGTTAAATATGAAATCTATTGTTATTCAAAGTTCCATTAAAGTTCCATTAAAGTTCCACTTCACCTCTGAAACACTCAGTAAAGAAGTTGAGAACATAAGTTTCTTCTTCCCAGTTGACCGTTTAGGTATGTCATCTCTATATAAATAAAATGAACTCATCTTTTCCCCCGTCTGATTTTGACATTAATAGGATTAAAAATCAAGATATTTCATGCAAATATAATATGCACAAACGGCAGAACAATATCTGAGGTGTGTTATAGGCTTATTATTTCTCAAATTCCTCGATAATCTTAGATTTCTATACTTTTTCTGCTGAGAAGTCACGGCCAAAATCGGTTAAGATCAATGGAAGTGGTAAAATATTTTCTCTCTAATAAATTCCTCCTCCCCCTGCCACCACTTAACACCGTTTGGGGATCGTTCACAAGGAACAGGTGAGAAGAGAACACCGGTTTGGCTTCGTAGTTTTTTCATGTGAAGTTATTTAAAATCACTAAACTAAGCTGCAGTGCTCTGTGGCGTAGTGGTTAGCGTGCTGGACAATTCACATTATATTTTCACGTTCGCGCCGACCTACCGTAGTCGTTTTTTTTGTTTTTTTTTCCTAAACAACTGGAATGGACTTTTCTTGGTGGCCGAACTGTTAACGTTGCAGATGTTTTTTTTTCACACTTTATTTTCCTACTTTTACTCATGACTCCGGGTTTGATCCTTCCTACTTACCTACCATAACATTTTTTAAAACTCCCCCCCCCCCGTCCCGGAAACAAACAATCGGGCAACGCCGGGTACCCCCGCTAGTAGTATATCTTTCTTTCTGGTTTCTTGGTCTTACTGGATTCCATGACAAAAATTCACCTTGTCTGGTAGAGTATCCAACTTAGTGCTGTTAAATGAGCTAAAATTATTCGAATAAGGTGCACCATTCCTTGTAAAAGGTAGTGTTGACTAGCCATACTGAGATCTTATTTCGGTCAAGAATATTATGTGATTCCAAATGATGATGCAGATTTTTAATATTTAGTCAGAGTTTACTTGTGAGGAAAAGTAACTTCATACCAGGTTGTTTTAAACTCCTATACAGAGAGACCTTAGACACTCGAGGGGCAGTGTCTAGTAGCTATTCAAGTTCTCTCCAGGTCCTGGATATGACCTTAAACTATATCCGATGGTCATTCCCCAGCATGAGAGCTTTGGTTAGTGTGGAGCCACCCATTAGTTAATTTAAATCCCAGGTCCACTCTGATCCGGAGTGATAGTACCTGTTAGGGTCCCAACTATGGGTTAAATAGAAACCGACTTAAAAAAAAAACAAATATATTCTATTAAAAATCTTTTTTTCAAAATCACTGAATTCAGCATTAAATAACCCGAAAAGGGTTGATATGCCGTAAAACAACCAACCAATCAAGTTCTCTCCAATATGAATTCAAGTTCTCTTCTACTTTTTATTTATTTTATTTTTAATTTTCTTACTTTGAAGTGGGGCAGCCAAACCAGCTGCCAACATTGCCCTGCTTTTTATTGAAACCAACCGAGAGCTCTTTTTAGTATCCTCATTGTTCCCTTAAGTGCAATTGTCTAGATCTCTTCAGCTCTTTGTTCACCAGGAATATTAGTTAAGAAGGAAAAGTATGCTTGGTAACATATTAAACAAAACCAGTTGTATAGCTGAGCATGTAGATAACAGGTTTATATAGACGAGAACCAAAACAAAAGATGTTATATAGTCAGGTCTATATAATGAATGTTTACGTGTCGCTAAAATGTTTGTAACGGAACATGTTGTGATCATCTAGTAATGTTCATTGCACGTGTGTGTTTCTTTTTAACACACAATAAACAAGTTACCTTCAACAGCAGTGCAACAAATGGGATAACCCTAACCCAGTCCTCATGGGACGAATAAACATCTTTGTCTGCTTGCCTAGACAAAAGAAGAATATACCTTTTTGGTTGCAACTATTTTTGTATTAGACCAGACGTGCTCCTGAAAATATAAGTCATTTTCTCCCATGAAAACTCGGACGACCAAATTGTTTTCCACATTTAACATTTATTCCTAGTTGTGAATCTTTGTTCTCAGGTTACTGTCTTTCCATCGGAATGCTTCCATGGCTGTTGACTCCACTCCCAGACAACGTATCTGTCCCATCTTCTAATTCCAACTAACTAACTCTGTGTATATTTTTTTTTTTTTTTTTTTTACATAAATGTCACCACTTATCAAGGCCGATAGGCCACTCAAGGATAAGGGTTAAAGAGTGCAGAGTAGTCAAAATGGCAATATAATAATCGATAGTAATGGAAGTTCAGTTAATTTGTTAACTTAAGTGGAACGGCTCATCAGAAACTTGTTCACGTTGGACATGAAGACAGCCATATTATAGACAGCTGGAAAGCAGGAAAACGGAAGACAATTCCACAGGCGTGCAGTTCTAAGAAAGAAGCTTTGATCATGGAATCTATGTTTAGGTTTAGGTACAGATAAAGAGTGGGGAAAATTATTGATAATGTTTTCAGCTAGTCTAGTGTTTCTTGTGAAAGTTTGGCGAGGGGGGACCATAGATTGAAGCTCAGTTGAACACTTTCCATGAAAATAACGATAAAGCAGAGACAAACTCGCAACATCTCTTCTGTGAGACAGAGGTTGCAGGGAAGAGAAAAGGACATCTCCCACCAGGCCACGAAGTCTATTTTGAACCCTATCAAGGCAGGACAAGTTTTTTCTAGCAGCTCCTGCCCATATGTGGCAACAGTACTCCATCCTTGGACGTATCTGGCTCTTATATAGATAGAGAATTGCATCAAACTCCTGCTTTCTAATTGTCATCACTGCGACGTAACACTCAAGAATCACCTTTTGTTATTATTATTGTTATTATTATTGTTATTATTATTGTTAGCTAAAATTCCCAGTTTTTTTTTTTTGTTGTTTGTTTTTTTTGTTTTTTTAAACAAAAATTCCAAAGTTAACATTCCTGCTACATACTTTAGCTGACAAAACATCTAGACTTCGAAACAATCATCATAATAATTATCATTCCTGGTTCTGGCGTTTTCCGGGAATCAACAATAGAACATCCCTAAACAGATGAGGATTGTTGTTGTGCTCAGTAACTTTCTGGAACAATTTGAAATTTCTAGAAGGTTTCATAGTCTAAAGTTAAAACATCTATTGATCACTGACCGTTTCTGAATTTTTGATATTGACATTGTTTGGCTAATGAGAATTTCAAGTAAAGAAAATGCAGAAAAGTCTTTGATATATGTACCCATCATGGAATGAAAATGACATATTCTAAAAGTCATGTAATTTGATCAAGCTGTTTTTTTGTTTTTTTTTAATAAAAAAAATCAAATTTTATGACTTAATTCATGTAGAAAAAACCAGTCACTACATTTGATTGAATTCAAACTTCATTCCTTTCCAGAATGAAGGACTCATCAATAGCTGCTAAAAATATTTAATTGCTAAAAATCGGAAAACTTGATTTGCTTGAATAAAAAAAAAACTACTGAATGAATTTTTGTGATTTTTGGAATATGATATCTTCATGCCATGACAAGTAGGTACACTATAAATGCTTTTATTTATTTATTTTGTTTTGTTTTGCTAAATAAGTGCAATTGTAAATGAGCAACTAGTTTATTTATAGATGATAAATATTTTTCTTGGGCTTTACCTTGGGAGAGGGGTCTCACATTTTTCATTTGCATTTCTTATCTTAAAAAGAAGATTAATAAAACCATTTTCTTTGCTTTTTCATTTTTTCTTTCTTTTTAAAGTTTTTCTTTTTTCTTTTTAAAGCATTCATTTTCCTTTTTTTTTCTTTTTTTTTTTTTAAGCATTTTATTTTTATTAAAGTATTTCATTTTATTTTTAAAACATTTCATTTTTTTTCTTTTTCTTAAAGCATTTCATTTTCGTTTTTTTTTTTTTTTTCCATTTTTTACTTTTTCTTTTTTGAAACATTTCTGCATTGTTTATTTATTTATTTTTTTTTTTTCAGGATTTTCATGCCTGGATGCTGAAAAATAAGCTTTTGGAACCAAAAGTGAATTTCGTTTTTGTTACATGTGGAGATTGGGACTTGAAAACGATGTATGTACATTTATCTGAAATCTAATATATAAAGTAAAGTCAGTCTCTTTATTGTTTCTTTGTCATCAATAGCTTTCTTCCTACAAAATCAATGTTTGATTCTGGCAATTTTTTTAGCAGATTATTGTAATGTGTTGTTAAGAAGAATAAAATAAAATTTGATTTAATTCCTTCCTGAAAATACATTATCTGGATCAGAATTATTTTCAAATAACTGCCATCTTAGAAAAACAAAAATAATCCTTGAAAACTAACAAAAACAACATTATTTACACTAATTCAGGTATACATAGATATAGGTTTTATATGAAAATTCTTTTTGGGGTAAAAAATTTAATTATGGCTAATATAGACCAATTGACTTGATGATTGAAAAAATAAGAAATGAAAATAAAGACTAGCTAAACAGGTTTCATTTGTCGCTCAACAGCTAAATTGAGGAAAATTGTGATTACAAAAAAAAAAAATTGTCATGAATATGGCGGGGAAGAGAAAAAAAATTCAATAAAAACAAAAATAAGCAGGAGGAAAAAAATTACGTACAAATCGAATTAAGTCCTAAAATCTTTTTTGCTTACAAAAAGGTCTCAAGGACTTAATAAAAATGGTTTCTAGAATTTTTAGATGATAGGATAAATGCGACTTACTCAAGATCATGTCAGCACTGAAATTCGTGGCACATGTATGATTATTTATAAGGTGTTCACAAATCGGAAAATCATATGTATTACATGGAACATCCAAAAGTGAAAAATTTGTAAAATGAATCTTTGATGGTACATGTTGTTTTAAACGAGAATTCAATCTTTTTATGTGTGCCCAACATAGTGCGCGCTGCAACTACATTTGAATAACTAAATAATAGAATTATTTGCAAATGGACAACAACATAGGTCTAGTTGAAAAAAAAAACGCATGGGTTCGATGCAAAAACACCATTGTACAGACAAAGAGATGTTACATGGCCACGGTAGACGAAGGTAAACAAGACATCTATTAACTACAGTTTCTTTAGATTTGTAAAAATTGGAAATTTTCTTATTAATATTGTCACGATCCAAAGGCCGTGGGAAGAAAACAGACCCCGAAGCAGACGCAAGTCTATGGCAGAGCGGAGAAGACTGTGACGTCGTCAGGACAAGTTATTTTTGGGAGTCAATGTGAGGTCACGTTGAGATCATGGTGGACACAAGCAGCAGCAGGAAAGAGAAAGAAAGGAAATAGGGGAGTCAGTCAGGATTCGTGTCGAGAGGCGGGAGAAAGAAAGAAAAAATCAAACTGGTTGGCATTTTCAGCGAGGAAAGGTGATGAGCAGCGGAAAAGCAAAAAGCAATGATACCTTAAAAAGAAAAAGAACATTATGCGGTTGACTCCGAGTTGGGAACCCCGTTTCCTCATCAAAGAGACTGTTGTGCTATTGCAATCCTGGATTATATGTTGTTTGTTTGTTTACTTGTTTTATACAAAAAAAAGGATAAATAAATCCCATATAAAAGGGAAAAAAAAAAATATATATATATATAAACTACGTTTCTGCTTCCGACCTCCTCATTATTTCATGTTGAATTTTCTTTTTTTTTGGTGCCGCCTTTTTGCATTAGACTCCGGGAAAATTCGATAGGTGATGACATTTGCTTACACTCGACTGGATTGAGGACCAGTCGCATAGCTATCTCTGGGGGTAAATCCCCATACCCTTCTTTAAGCCGGGTGCAGGTAGTAACCCTAAGTCCATGTGCTGACCTTAAAGTTACTGCTGTGCATTTAAACCTGGACCAGGGATGTAACAATATATATATATATATATATATATATATATATATATATATATATATTAATATGTATATGGAATGGCACAATACTAACCCTATGCAGGTTTAACCAACTTTCTCCAAAGGAGAAGGCTCCAAGGGCATATGAAATTTACAAACGGTCCCCAGTTACGTGTGTGTGTATGTATATATATATCATCCACATACAGTACTGTTTTGCTGTTTCAGAGCTCATCAGTGCAGCTAGACAAACAACTACTTCAAGCCAGGATCGAAACCCAATCGCCCAAATGACAGTCAGAGCTTCTAACCAATGCGCTATGCGGCCAGTGAATTAATAATGTTTTGACATTGTCCAAATACCTAAGCTAAATTTGTTTACACAATGAGCATCGCTTTCTACGCTAATGGTAATTTGTATATCATTTCCCAATATGCTCAACCTAAGATAGGGAGCATTATTGTTATGCTCCTACAGTGCACCAAATTTCACTTCTCTGCATTTCATAGCAATTTCAAAATTAAAAAATATTGACCAGCAATAAAGCGATACACAGGACCCGTGGCGCAATGGTTAGTCCTGTTTCGCCGTTTCATATATAAAGTATTTTACCACTGAAAATAAATATGAAAAGAGTTCGAAGCATCACTTAAAAACATCTCCACACCTAGCAAGCATGAATGCATTATGAAATTGATTAAAAAAAACAGTACTTGTACAGTTTAGTCAAGACATTAAAAAATGAAAATATCGAAAAAAATTTAAATTTACGTATCCATTATGAAATGAAATTCTCCGAAAAAAAAAATTTCACTTAATTTCATCAAGTAGTTTTTTTTTACAGCGAAAAAATAATTTGTTATGATACCGAGCAAAAGGTTTGATTTTTAGGAAGAAAAGCTAGTATTAAAGATGGGGAGGGAGTGTTGGCGTTTTAACTGGAGTTATCCCCCCGTGGCGTTTCCAAAATCCAAACAAAAATTTTTTAAAATCCAAGATGTCTGCCTTCAATGTGCTGTCATAAAAATATTTTTTTTTCTGCTGTAAAAAAAAAAATACTCAATCAAATTAAGAAAAAAATTTTTTTTCGGAGATCTTCAGTCCAAAACAGATACGTAAAATATAACCTTTTTTCGATATTTTCATTTTTTAATGTCTTGATTAAACTGTACAAGTGCCAAAAAAAACAAATGAATTGATACCCAATATATTATAGTGATTTCAAAAGTTAAAAAATATGATTTTGAAACCAAAAAATTTACTTCAGTAGTATTCACTACAATATGACCCAAGGACAGATGAATATCAAAAGTTTAAAAATGAATACACTTAGATGTATAAATGAATATTTGCGCATGCATAGAGGAGCACTTAAATTCAACTTACACCTGCCAAGTTAGAATTTTTCAATTTTTCCCCATTTAGCAGCTATTTTCACCGGCTAAAAACTAAATTGAATTTATTCCACAGATCTGAATCATATATATATCTCAAGTTTTAAGTCTGTAAACCAAAAATTGGCAGAGTAGTTTGGTAGAAAGTTCAATTCTCAGTGTGGGCGACTGAAAAATGCAATTGCAAATTACATAAGACCTCTATCCAGTCATGGCTGACAGAACAAGAACATGCTACCCCCATAAAGTAAATAAAAGGTTCCGCGTTCGAAATTCCTTGTAGGTTTCCAGGTTTGACCAAAATATTCCTGAGTTTGACAAGATACACCTGAATATAGTCGGAGGTTACATTGACCGAAACGTGAAAATCACACTCAAGATGAAAACAGTAGTCCGAAGAATCCAAATAATACAAGTTATTGATCCTCATCTAAAAAATTCAGAAACGTAGTTTGATAGAGATTGTTCTGCACACACACACATGTAATATAATAATAATATGAATACATCCAGGTTCCTCTATACAAGAATGATTGGCTTGTGTTAATTTTAAATATGAATGGGTATAGCAGTTTGGGGGAGATGCCAAAAAATATGCTGAAAACATAAAACCAACTACAACCATGATTCAATGAATCACATTTTTTCTCATATATAAACTTGTAGTTCTTGTCTGTCAATTTGTTTGTTCACAAACTTCTATGCTTGTTGAGATAGACTCCCATAATGATATTAATATATCACAGAAAGGGATATGTTTGTATTATTTCGATTCATCGGACTACTATTCTCATCTTGGCTGTGATTTTCACAACGTTTCGGGTGATGTAACCTCCGACCATCTTTAGGTGTATTTTGTCAAACGTGGGAATGTTTCTGTTGAACTCGGGAATTTGGGCGGAATTTCAAGCAGGACTCTTTATTTATTTCACAGGGGTAGCATGCTCTTGTTCTGTCAGACATGACTGGATAGAGGTCCTAAGTAATTCTCAAATGTATTTTTTGGTCACTCACACTGAGGATTGAACCTTCAACCTTCAGGAGAATATCATGTTTTACAATTAATTTTTCCAAGTATTCTAACCACTGCGCCATGGGTTCTTGCAGACAGTAAACCCTGTGTATTGCTTTATTGCTGGTCAATATTTTTTTTTAATTTTGAAATTGCTATGAAATGCAGAGGAGTGAAATTGGGTACACTGGAAGAGCATAATAAGGTGCCTTATTTCAATGATTTTTGTGGAATTTGAACAAATATTTTGAAAATGATACTTATTTTTCTATTTTCTGGTAATTTTAAATAGCCAAGAGTGATAAACAGCATATAAAATATGATAGGTAGGTGTGGGGGGGTCACCATTCAGTGAGAGAGGATGAGGGTGATAGATAGAAACTTAATATGGTTAATTAGAATGATTAAGGCAAAAAGTCTTTCAAGCATAACTCAATCCCAAAACAGAAATATTTAATGTGATTAAAATATATAGGAATAAAAGCCTCTCAGAAACAATAGATATTTTTAATTTCATGAAATTTTTATTTCACATCAACTTTTTCTTTCAGGTTGCCTAGTCAGTGTGCTTACTTAAATCTGGAAAGTCAACCTTATTTCTCTCATTGGATCAACATTAAAAGGGTAACGAACCTTAATCATTTTTTTTATGGTATTAACATAACATATATTTTTATGGTATTAACATAACATATATTTTTTATGGTATTAACATAACATATATTTTTTATGGTATTAACATAACATATTTTTTTATGGTATTAACATAACATATATTTTTTATGGTATTAACATAACATATTTTTTATGGTATTAACATAACATATATTTTTTATGGTATTAACATAGCATATACGAGGGTAAATCAAAAAGTTTTAAGACAAGTGATATAAATTCAATCTAAATGAAAATAGAGCAACAAAACAAGGTTTAATTGCACTACTGATTACTTAACAAAAAATTTGACAAGTTACAGCATTCTAAATCTTTTATTCTTTTTTTTCAGATAATATTTTATAATATTAACTTTTTCACAGTCCAAAATGAGCACATTTGAAGTTCGTGCAAACATTAAATTTCTAACAAAACTGGAATGGAAACCGACGGAAATCATTAAAGCTCTACAAAATGTTTATGGAGACTCGTCACCTTCTAGAGCTGTTGTTTATCGTTGGATCAGACGATTCAAGGATGGTAGGAATGATCTTCAAGATGACCAAAGAGAAGGTAGGCCTTCAACATCAAAAAATGCTCAAAACATCGAGCTTGTCAGGAATCTTGTTGAAGAAGATCGGAGAATAACAGTGAATGAGATTGCTAAGGAGCTTGACATTTCATTTGGGTCAACCTTTTCAATTCTGAAAGAAGATCTTGGTCTGAGTAAGCTTTCTGTTCGTTGGGTGTCTAAAGCGTTGCAGCAGAATCAGTTGAATCTGAGATCAGATCTTTCATTGGCCCTTCTGACTAGAATTGAAGCAAATGAGGCAAACTTTTTTGAACGGGTCATAACCGATGATGAAACATGGATTTACCTGTACGATCCTGAAAGCAAAGTTCAGTCTAAACAATAGTTACCAAGAGGATCAGCAGGCCCTATCAAGTTCAAAGCAGAAAGGTCAGCTCAAAAAATAATGGCAACTGTTTTTTGGGATAAAGATGGAATCGTTTTATTAGATTTTCTTGAAGGACAGAAAACTATCACCGCAAGCTATTACGAAGGAGTTTTGAGAAAGCTGAAGACTTCATTGGCTAAGAAACGACGAGGAAAGCTCCATCGTCAAATTCTGTTCCATCATGACAACGCTCCAGCACACACGGCCAAGACTGTAAGAACAATTTTACGCGAGTTTCGCTGGGAAATCCTTTCACACCCTCCCTATAGTCCTGATTTAGCGCCTAGTGATTTCTTCCTATTTCCAAAACTGAAGGAACATTTGAAAGGAATAAGATTTCAATCCATAAATGAAGCAAAGAAAGAGGTTGTGACCTGGTTCACTAAACAAGTTCCAGAATTTTATGAAGAAGGAATTTATCGATGGAAGCATCGCTTACAGAAGTGTATTGAGTTAGGCGGATCGTATGTAGAAAAATAAAGTTTTCAACTTCAATAAATAAAGTTTTTCTTCAATTTGTCTCAGAACTTTTTGATTTACCCTCGTATTTTTTATGGTATTAACATAACATATTTTTTTATGGTATTAACATAGCATATATTTTTTATGGTATTAACATAGCATATATTTTTTATGGTATTAACATAACATTTTTTATGGTATTAACATAGCATATATTTTTATGGTATTAACATAGCATATATTTTTATGGTATTAACATAGCATATATTTTTTATGGTATTAACATAGCATATATTTTTTATGGTATTAACATAACATATACTTTTTATGGTATTAACATAACATATACTTTTTATGGTATTAACATAACATATACTTTTTATGGTATTAACATAACATATACTTTTTATGGTATTAACATAACATATACTTTTTATGGTATTAACATAACATATACTTTTTATGGTATTAACATAACATATACTTTTTATGGTATTAACATAACATATATAAGGAACTTTGTGTGAGTTCATGCCCCATGGACTTCAAAACGGCTGGGCCAATTATTTTTTAAGTTTCACACAAAAGTACTTGATGTGTCTGGGAGTGTTCTTACATATGTTTTATATCGGAATGCATCTGATAAGTATTGGAAATCGACAATCTTTAATCAAAAAAATCTGATTAAAGAAAAAAGTCCAATTTGGACCAAACTTAACACTTATATACCAAGTGCATTTCGGAAGTTTTATCATACAAGCAGAAAGGCCCAGCCCACAAAATCAACATTAGATTCTTTTATAAAACAGTGGTGTTTGAAATGAATGTTTGCTTTTAGAGCACAATTGAACCACGATACTTGATTTTTGCATTTTTAACTTTGTGTGAAGCCATTATTTACAGATAATTTTATAAAATCAGCAGTAGATTCTCTACAGTGCAATGTAGACTACAATGTATTGTGAACTAAGTCACTGTGGGTAGGTATGTGAAGCTTCCTCCCGGTGTACCATAGTGTGTCCCTAGAGCAGGCAATCAGTCAATTTAATTGAAAAATATGCAATTTCACTGATTTCGATGACAAAAGTATTGGAAGTTTGGAACATTCGTTGGTCCTACTATGAGTGTGTGTGTGTGCGCACTGATGGTTCCCGAAAGGATGAAACACTAGTGTCTGTAGGTATTTAATTATTATAGTAAAAAAATAATTATGTCATCCCCTTTAAGAAATTTGTTTCTTATTGTTGAGCACTTTCAGTTGAATTAAAAAGTCGGTCAATTTAGCTCTTATGCATAGATCATCGTATAACGATTAGATCACTGTCTGACTGACTTAAATGAACATTTTGAATTGATACGGTCTTCGCTAATCGAGCCAGAGATGTCTCATGTTGCAGGGTTCGAATCGTTCGACTGGTGTTGATCATGACACCCTGCACTGAAGATTCCCGAAAGGATGAAACAGTAGGTATTTAATTGACAATTAGTGCAGATGATAGCACGTTATCACAACAGTCATTGGCCATTGGTGTTTCATGGGGCTTGGGTGATAAAATCCTGACATATTCTCTATCTGTACTCATATCACTGAAAGAAAAAAAAATGACAAATCTCCTAAACAAAATCAACACCATAACAATGAATACATAATCTTCTGCTGGATTCCAAGCCACATTGGCATCTTTTCGAAAAAATGAATATAGCAGCAAAAATAACACTTCAAGAAAATCATATAACTAGAAAAGTCCCTTATACTGATCTAAAACCTAATATACATATATATATATATCTATATATCTATAAAAGTGAACGTGTCTGTCTGTCTGTGTGCATTTCCCTACGCAATAACTCCGTCAATTTTTAGTCTATAGACTCGAAATTTGAAATACCGGGTACTGAGATTTGGGAAAATCGATGTGATGGGTGTCAGCCAGAAATTTGGCTGTTAAGGGGTCAAATTTCAACGATTTGACCTTGAACTCTACCAAACTCCTCCGACAATTTTGGGTCTAGACACTTGAAATTTTAGATATAGGTTCCTTGAACCCGGATCTAACTTAATAAAGTGATTTGAGCCCGAAACTATAAATTTTAAGGGGTCATAATAGGGGTCAAAGTTTTAAAAAATTAACCATTTTTTTTGTTTTTTTGCTTTTTTTGCACAGCATACACCTCCAAACACCGGGCACCCCTGCTAGTATATATATATATATATACTGATCTAAAACCTAATATATGTAGAAATATATTTTCTTATTATATATCAATCCTTATTTAAGAAGCTCAACATAATTACAGAGCAATATAGAGAATAAATGACAAAAAGTTATATTCCAAAATTCATGATGTTGACCATCCTATAATTTATTCCTTTAATTCAGTTGACTTATACAATTCTTGACAGTATCTGTTTCGTAGCACAAAATCAATCACTTAATTATTATATCAATCAGTGAATCTATTATGCCCTTAACTCATCAGAAGAAATAGCAACAATCAATCCGTCAAAAGGAATTGAAATGTGATTTGACATGGTAAAAATCCCAAATTATATATATATATATATATATATAACAAGGGCCAATACTTCACCAATCACACCAGTTGTCCTTAACCTCGTCAGATTCCACCCGATATGACGGGTGTTCTTTCGATCATACATTGTTCAGTCACAAGTTGGCCTGTTGATCGTCTTCACCCACTGTGTTTTCATGGTGGGGTGCTTTGCCTCTCGATCGAATCGTCTCCTACCCTGTGTAGGTAGTCTCCGGGTACATCAATCACTCCGCTGGTCCTTGCGGCTTGCTGCAAAATGAAGAGTCCTCACCACAAACAAACAGAACTCTGGTTTATAACAATAACAAACTATTTATTGTTTTCATTACTTCATAACAGCTACTGTCTAAATTGAAGTGACTGACTATAGCAGTGAAACAATGTAAGACCAGACCAGTAAGGTCACAGATTTTCCATTAACACAGGCTAGTTAACATCATAACATCAGACCCTGAGGGCTCCCAAATTGGGAGCGCTTGACCAGCCCAGCCGTTCCGTTTGCTGGCTACGACTCTACTCTTTTTAGAATTCCTTTATCTAAATGCAACCCCTTTTCCCCCACCTCTCCTCCAGAGAGTGGTTACAAACACCCTTTCTTTCTTCCTCTTAGAGCTCATCTCTACCATATTTTAACCCTCCTTTGCACTGAGGCCTTCACTTATTATCAAATTAGGAGTGATTAGTCACCCCAGGTCGAACAACACTCGGCGGTGACCCTCTCTCCTTGACCCCCATTCTAAGCTGTCAGCCTTAATCAGCCAAGAATCTCTGGATCTCTTCAAACCTCTCAACAGAGGTTTTAAAAACAACCTTTCATGTTAACAGATATATAATGACAATGAGATAAAAACAATTATTTGTTTTTTCTCTTCCTGACAAAATCCCATAGACATTTCTGTTTTGTCTCAATCAGACATCAACACCCTCTCTTCTGCCCTCTCTTCCTCTATCCCGTCCGGTCAAACACCCCCCTCTCTCACTGCAATATGCACCTTGCTGCATGCATTCATGACACCAATAATGTCATATATAATCACCCATACACAGTACTGTATCACAGCTCATCAGTGTAGTTAGACAAGCAACTACCTCAAGCCAGGATTGAAACTCGATCGCCCAAATGAGAGCCGGTGCTTCTAACCGTTACGCTATTTGGCTGCTGCTATGCCAGGCAATGAATTAACAATGTTTTGAAATTGTCCAAACTCCTAAGCTTGATTGGTTTACACCAAGAGCATCGCTTAATAAGCTAATGGCACTTTGTATATCACTCCCCAATATGCTTTACTCAAGACAGGGAGCATTATACTATATATATATATATATATATAAAGAGCATACTACCTGTGAAGTAAATAATGGATTCCGTTTGAAATTCCATTTAAATTCCCAAGTTCGACAGAAACATTCCAGAGTTCGTCAAGATACATCTGAAGAAGGTGGGAGGTTCCATCAACCGAAACGGTGTGAAAATAAGATTCAAGATAAGCACAGTAGTCCAATGGAACCAAATAATATGAACAACCAATCCTCTTCTGAAAAATTCAGAAACTTTTTTTATAATTTATTTTTTTAATTATAGAAATGTAATTCATTATCGTTTTTATTTTTTTTTTTTTTTGTATAAATGTCTTTTTTTGTTTTTAATCGTTTACTTTTTTGTTTTCAAATCTAGGCATTTTCTAATCACACGTCGATATGGCCGAACAATCTCACAACAATGTTAGATAAATTAAGATTACCACATTTAGGAAGACTGCATAGCGGAATTGGTAAGTTTCCTTGCTTTTATTTAACTTCAACTTTGTGTTATTCAAATTCTTTGGACCACTATTTTTATCTTGAGCGTTATTTTCACAACATTTCGGTCGATGTAACATTCTCAGGGATATCTTGTTGAACTCCGGAATCTTTCTGTGAAACTCGCGGACCATGGCACAGCAGTTAGAGTATTTGGAAAAATTCAGTAGTAAAAGTGACCTTCTGAAGATTGAAGGTTCAGTCCTCAGTGTAGGCGATCGGAAAATACAATTGCAAATTACTTAGGACTTCGGTTGCAATATTTTGGATGTGTAATGGGATATGATCCCACACAGTTGGACGATTCTATTTATAAACGATGTTGCTAGGAACTGACGAATCGAATTAATTCATGTTCTGCTACCAACCAATCAGAAACAAGAATTGCTGCATAAATATTAAACCTTTTCTGTAGCAATTTCACATGTGTTTTTTCCGTCTCGACACAGTAAGAATATTTTGCTCTGTGAAACTGTCTACTACAAACAAGTCACCTCTCAAAACTTGTTTAGAACAACGAAGCATCGGAAACTGTTCTGAACTGTTCTGTCTACTGCAAACTAGTCACCTCTCAAAACTTGTTTAGAACAACGAACCATCGGAAACTGTTCTGTCTACTGCAAACCAGTCACCTCTCAAAACTTGTTTAGAACGAAGCATCGGAAACTGTTCTGTCTACTGCAAACTAGTCACCTTTCAAAACTTGTTTAGAACAACGAAGCATCGGAAACTGTTCTGAACTGTTCTGTCTACTGCAAACTAGTCACCTCTCAAAACTTGTTTAGAACAACGAACCATCGGAAACTGTTCTGTCTACTGCAAACCAGTCACCTCTCAAAACTTGTTTAGAACAACGAAGCATCGGAAACTGTTCTGTCTACTGCAAACTAGTCACCTTTCAAAACTTGTTTAGAACAACGAAGCATCGGAAACTGTTCTGAACTGTTCTGTCTACTGCAAACTAGTCACCTCTCAAAACTTGTTTAGAACAACGAAGCATCGGAAACTGTTCTGTCTACTGCAAACTAGTCACCTTTCAAAACTTGTTTAGAACAACGAAGCATCGGAAACTGTTCTGTCTACTGCAAACTAGTCACCTTTCAAAACTTGTTTAGAACAACGAAGCATCGGAAACTGTTCTGAACTGTTCTGTCTACTGCAAACTAGTCACCTCTCAAAACTTGTTTAGAACAACGAACCATCGGAAACTGTTCTGTCTACTGCAAACCAGTCACCTCTCAAAACTTGTTTAGAACAACGAACCATCGGAAACTGTTCTGTCTACTGCAAACCAGTCACCTCTCAAAACTGGTTTAGAACAACGAAGCATCGGAAACTGTTCTGTCTACTGCAAACCAGTCACCTCTCAAAACTTGTTTAGAACAACGAAGCATCGGAAACTGTTCTGTCTACTGCAAACCAGTCACCTCTCAAAACTTGTTTAGAACAACGAAGCATCGGAAACTGTTCTGTCTACTGCAAACTAGTCACCTCTCAAAACTTGTTTAGAACAACGAAGCATCGGAAACTGTTCTGTCTACTGCAAACTAGTCACCTTTCAAAACTTGTTTAGAACAACGAAGCATCGGAAACTGTTCTGAACTGTTCTGTCTACTGCAAACTAGTCACCTCTCAAAACTTGTTTAGAACAACGAACCATCGGAAACTGTTCTGTCTACTGCAAACTAGTCACCTCTCAAAACTTGTTTAGAACAACGAACCATCAGAAACTGTTCTGTCTACTGCAAACTAGTCACCTCTCAAAACTTGTTTAGAACAACGAAGCATCGGAAACTGTTCTGTCTACTGCAAACCAGTCACCTCTCAAAACTTGTTTAGAACAACGAAGCATCGGAAACTGTTCTGTCTACTGCAAACTAGTCACCTCTCAAAACTTGTTTAGAACAACGAAGCATCGGAAACTGTTCTGTCTACTGCAAACTAGTCACCTTTCAAAACTTGTTTAGAACAACGAAGCATCGGAAACTGTTCTGAACTGTTCTGTCTACTGCAAACTAGTCACCTCTCAAAACTTGTTTAGAACAACGAACCATCGGAAACTGTTCTGTCTACTGCAAACTAGTCACCTCTCAAAACTTGTTTAGAACAACGAACCATCAGAAACTGTTCTGTCTACTGCAAACTAGTCACCTCTCAAAACTTGTTTAGAACAACGAAGCATCGGAAACTGTTCTGTCTACTGCAAACTAGTCACCTTTCAAAACTTGTTTAGAACAACGAAGCATCGGAAACTGTTCTGAACTGTTCTGAACTGTTCTGTCTACTGCAAACTAGTCACCTCTCAAAACTTGTTTAGAACAACGAACCATCAGAAACTGTTCTGTCTACTGCAAACTAGTCACCTCTCAAAACTTGTTTAGAACAACGAAGCATCGGAAACTGTTCTGTCTACTGCAAACTAGTCACCTTTCAAAACTTGTTTAGAACAACGAAGCATCGGAAACTGTTCTGAACTGTTCTGAACTGTTCTGAACTGTTCTGTCTACTGCAAACTAGTCACCTCTCAAAACTTGTTTAGAACAACGAACCATCAGAAACTGTTCTGTCTACTGCAAACTAGTCACCTCTCAAAACTTGTTTAGAACAACGAAGCATCGGAAACTGTTCTGTCTACTGCAAACTAGTCACCTTTCAAAACTTGTTTAGAACAACGAAGCATCGGAAACTGTTCTGAACTGTTCTGAACTGTTCTGTCTACTGCAAACTAGTCACCTCTCAAAACTTGTTTAGAACAACGAACCATCAGAAACTGTTCTGTCTACTGCAAACTAGTCACCTCTCAAAACTTGTTTAGAACAACGAAGCATCGGAAACTGTTCTGTCTACTGCAAACTAGTCACCTTTCAAAACTTGTTTAGAACAACGAAGCATCGGAAACTGTTCTGAACTGTTCTGTCTACTGCAAACTAGTCACCTCTCAAAACTTGTTTAGAACAACGAACCATCGGAAACTGTTCTGTCTACTGCAAACTAGTCACCTCTCAAAACTTGTTTAGAACAACGAACCATCAGAAACTGTTCTGTCTACTGCAAACTAGTCACCTCTCAAAACTTGTTTAGAACAACGAAGCATCGGAAACTGTTCTGTCTACTGCAAACTAGTCACCTTTCAAAACTTGTTTAGAACAACGAAGCATCGGAAACTGTTCTGAACTGTTCTGAACTGTTCTGTCTACTGCAAACTAGTCACCTCTCAAAACTTGTTTAGAACAACGAACCATCAGAAACTGTTCTGTCTACTGCAAACTAGTCACCTCTCAAAACTTGTTTAGAACAACGAAGCATCGGAAACTGTTCTGTCTACTGCAAACTAGTCACCTTTCAAAACTTGTTTAGAACAACGAAGCATCGGAAACTGTTCTGAACTGTTCTGAACTGTTCTGAACTGTTCTGTCTACTGCAAACTAGTCACCTCTCAAAACTTGTTTAGAACAACGAACCATCGGAAACTGTTCTGTCTACTGCAAACCAGTCACCTCTCAAAACTTGTTTAGAACAACGAAGCATCGGAAACTGTTCTGTCTACTGCAAACTAGTCACCTTTCAAAACTTGTTTAGAACAACGAAGCATCGGAAACTGTTCTGAACTGTTCTGTCTACTGCAAACTAGTCACCTCTCAAAACTTGTTTAGAACAACGAAGCATCGGAAACTGTTCTGTCTACTGCAAACTAGTCACCTTTCAAAACTTGTTTAGAACAACGAAGCATCGGAAACTGTTCTGAACTGTTCTGTCTACTGCAAACTAGTCACCTCTCAAAACTTGTTTAGAACAACGAACCATCGGAAACTGTTCTGTCTACTGCAAACCAGTCACCTCTCAAAACTTGTTTAGAACAACGAACCATCGGAAACTGTTCTGTCTACTGCAAACCAGTCACCTCTCAAAACTTGTTTAGAACAACGAAGCATCAGAAACTGTTCTGTCTACTGCAAACTAGTCACCTTTCAAAACTTGTTTAGAACAACGAAGCATCGGAAACTGTTCTGTCTACTGCAAACTAGTCACCTCTCAAAACTTGTTTAGAACAACGAACCATCGGAAACTGTTCTGTCTACTGCAAACCAGTCACCTCTCAAAACTTGTTTAGAACAACGAACCATCGGAAACTGTTCTGTCTACTGCAAACTAGTCACCTCTCAAAACTTGTTTAGAACAACGAAGCATCGGAAACTGTTCTGTCTACTGCAAACTAGTCACCTTTCAAAACTTGTTTAGAACAACGAAGCATCGGAAACTGTTCTGAACTGTTCTGTCTACTGCAAACTAGTCACCTCTCAAAACTTGTTTAGAACAACGAACCATCGGAAACTGTTCTGTCTACTGCAAACCAGTCACCTCTCAAAACTTGTTTAGAACAACGAACCATCGGAAACTGTTCTGTCTACTGCAAACCAGTCACCTCTCAAAACTTGTTTAGAACAACGAAGCATCGGAAACTGTTCTGTCTACTGCAAACTAGTCACCTTTCAAAACTTGTTTAGAACAACGAAGCATCGGAAACTGTTCTGTCTACTGCAAACTAGTCACCTCTCAAAACTTGTTTAGAACAACGAACCATCGGAAACTGTTCTGTCTACTGCAAACTAGTCACCTCTCAAAACTTGTTTAGAACAACGAAGCATCGGAAACTGTTCTGAAAGTAAACATGGCTTACACTTCTAGAGTCATGGCTGATGAAACAAGAGCATGCTACTCCTGTCATTTAAATAAAGAGTTGCGTTCAAAATTTCATGACGATTTCTGAGTTTGACAGAAAGATTCCTGAGTTCAACATGATACAAGAGAGAAGGTCAGAGTTTGCATTGACCAAAATGTTATGAAAATGACTCAAGATGAGAACAGTAGTCCAAAGAATCCAAATATGAACAACCAATCCTCATCTCAAAAAATCAGAAAGTTATTTGAAGACATTTATATTTTTTGGTAATGATTCACTTTTTTTTGTTGATTTGGAAAATAGTTACAAATTTATATTTTTTGGTAATGATTCACTTTTTTTTGTTGATTTGGAAAATAGTTACAAATTTATATTTTTTGGTAATGATTCACTTTTTTTTGTTGATTTGGAAAATAGTTACAAATTTATATTTTTTGGTAATGATTCACTTTTTTTTTGTTGATTTGGAAAATAGTTACAAATTTATATTTTTTGGTAATGATTCACTTTTTTTTGTTGATTTGGAAAATAGTTACAAATTTATATTTTTTGGTAATGATTCACTTTTTTTTGTTGATTTGGAAAATAGTTACAAATTTATATTTTTTGGTAATGATTCACTTTTTTTTGTTGATTTGGAAAATAGTTACAAATTTATATTTTTTGGTAATGATTCACTTTTTTTTGTTGATTTGGAAAATAGTTACAAATTTATATTTTTTGGTAATGATTCACTTTTTTTTGTTGATTTGGAAAATAGTTACAAATTTATATTTTTTGGTAATGATTCACTTTTTTTTGTTGATTTGGAAAATAGTTACAAATTTATATTTTTTGGTAATGATTCACTTTTTTTTGTTGATTTGGAAAATAGTTACAAATTTATATTTTTTGGTAACGATTCACTTTTTTTTGTTGATTTGGAAAATAGTTACAAATTTATATTTTTTGGTAATGATTCACTTTTTTTTGTTGATTTGGAAAATAGTTACAAATTTATATTTTTTGGTAATGATTCACTTTTTTTTGTTGATTTGGAAAATAGTTACAAATTTATATTTTTTGGTAATGATTCACTTTTTTTTGTTGATTTGGAAAATAGTTACAAATTTATATTTTTTGGTAATGATTCACTTTTTTTTGTTGATTTGGAAAATAGTTACAAATTTATATTTTTTGGTAATGATTCACTTTTTTTTGTTGATTTGGAAAATAGTTACAAATTTATATTTTTTGGTAACGATTCACTTTTTTTTGTTGATTTGGAAAATAGTTACAAATTTATATTTTTTGGTAATGATTCACTTTTTTTTGTTGATTTGGAAAATAGTTACAAATTTATATTTTTTGGTAATGATTCACTTTTTTTTGTTGATTTGGAAAATAGTTAAAAATTTATATTTTTTGGTAATGATTCACTTTTTTTTGTTGATTTGGAAAATAGTTACAAATTTATATTTTTTGGTAATGATTCACTTTTTTTTGTTGATTTGGAAAATAGTTACAAATTTATATTTTTTGGTAATGATTCACTTTTTTTTGTTGATTTGGAAAATAGTTACAAATTTATATTTTTTGGTAACGATTCACTTTTTTTTGTTGATTTGGAAAATAGTTACAAATTTATATTTTTTGGTAACGATTCACTTTTTTTTGTTGATTTGGAAAATAGTTACAAATTTATATTTTTTGGTAATGATTCACTTTTTTTTGTTGATTTGGAAAATAGTTACAAATTTATATTTTTTGGTAATGATTCACTTTTTTTTGTTGATTTGGAAAATAGTTACAAATTTATATTTTTTGGTAATGATTCACTTTTTTTTGTTGATTTGGAAAATAGTTACAAATTTATATTTTTTGGTAATGATTCACTTTTTTTTGTTGATTTGGAAAATAGTTACAAATTTATATTTTTTGGTAATGATTCACTTTTTTTTGTTGATTTGGAAAATAGTTACAAATTTATATTTTTTGGTAACGATTCACTTTTTTTTGTTGATTTGGAAAATAGTTACAAATTTATATTTTTTGGTAATGATTCACTTTTTTTTGTTGATTTGGAAA
The DNA here is from genome assembly GCF_053919585.1 of Euprymna scolopes. Lineage (NCBI taxonomy): Eukaryota > Metazoa > Mollusca > Cephalopoda > Sepiida > Sepiolidae > Euprymna > Euprymna scolopes. The sequence continues at coordinate 126,857,839 of NC_136498.1, forward strand.
ATAGTTACAAATTTATATTTTTTGGTAATGATTCACTTTTTTTTGTTGATTTGGAAAATAGTTACAAATTTATATTTTTTGGTAATGATTCACTTTTTTTTGTTGATTTGGAAAATAGTTACAAATTTATATTTTTTGGTAACGATTCACTTTTTTTTGTTGATTTGGAAAATAGTTACAAATTTATATTTTTTGGTAATGATTCACTTTTTTTTGTTGATTTGGAAAATAGTTACAAATTTATATTTTTTGGTAATGATTCACTTTTTTTTGTTGATTTGGAAAATAGTTACAAATTTATATTTTTTGGTAATGATTCACTTTTTTTTGTTGATTTGGAAAATAGTTACAAATTTATATTTTTTGGTAATGATTCACTTTTTTTTGTTGATTTGGAAAATAGTTACAAATTTATATTTTTTGGTAATGATTCACTTTTTTTTGTTGATTTGGAAAATAGTTACAAATTTATATTTTTTGGTAACGATTCACTTTTTTTTGTTGATTTGGAAAATAGTTACAAATTTATATTTTTTGGTAATGATTCACTTTTTTTTGTTGATTTGGAAAATAGTTACAAATTTATATTTTTTGGTAATGATTCACTTTTTTTTGTTGATTTGGAAAATAGTTACAAATTTATATTTTTTGGTAATGATTCACTTTTTTTTGTTGATTTGGAAAATAGTTACAAATTTATATTTTTTGGTAATGATTCACTTTTTTTTGTTGATTTGGAAAATAGTTACAAATTTATATTTTTTGGTAATGATTCACTTTTTTTTGTTGATTTGGAAAATAGTTACAAATTTATATTTTTTGGTAATGATTCACTTTTTTTTGTTGATTTGGAAAATAGTTACAAATTTATATTTTTTGGTAACGATTCACTTTTTTTTGTTGATTTGGAAAATAGTTACAAATTTATATTTTTTGGTAATGATTCACTTTTTTTTGTTGATTTGGAAAATAGTTACAAATTTATATTTTTTGGTAATGATTCACTTTTTTTTGTTGATTTGGAAAATAGTTACAAATTTATATTTTTTGGTAATGATTCACTTTTTTTTGTTGATTTGGAAAATAGTTACAAATTTATATTTTTTGGTAATGATTCACTTTTTTTTGTTGATTTGGAAAATAGTTACAAATTTATATTTTTTGGTAACGATTCACTTTTTTTTGTTGATTTGGAAAATAGTTACAAATTTATATTTTTTGGTAATGATTCACTTTTTTTTGTTGATTTGGAAAATAGTTACAAATTTATATTTTTTGGTAATGATTCACTTTTTTTTGTTGATTTGGAAAATAGTTACAAATTTATATTTTTTGGTAATGATTCACTTTTTTTTGTTGATTTGGAAAATAGTTACAAATTTATATTTTTTGGTAATGATTCACTTTTTTTTGTTGATTTGGAAAATAGTTACAAATTTATATTTTTTGGTAACGATTCACTTTTTTTTGTTGATTTGGAAAATAGTTACAAATTTATATTTTTTGGTAACGATTCACTTTTTTTTGTTGATTTGGAAAATAGTTACAAATTTATATTTTTTGGTAATGATTCACTTTTTTTTGTTGATTTGGAAAATAGTTACAAATTTATATTTTTTGGTAATGATTCACTTTTTTTGTTGATTTGGAAAATAGTTACAAATTTATATTTTTTGGTAATGATTCACTTTTTTTTGTTGATTTGGAAAATAGTTACAAATTTATATTTTTTGGTAATGATTCACTTTTTTTTGTTGATTTGGAAAATAGTTACAAATTTATATTTTTTGGTAATGATTCACTTTTTTTTGTTGATTTGGAAAATAGTTACAAATTTATATTTTTTGGTAATGATTCACTTTTTTTTGTTGATTTGGAAAATAGTTACAAATTTATATTTTTTGGTAATGATTCACTTTTTTTTGTTGATTTGGAAAATAGTTACAAATTTATATTTTTTGGTAATGATTCACTTTTTTTTGTTGATTTGGAAAATAGTTACAAATTTATATTTTTTGGTAATGATTCACTTTTTTTTGTTGATTTGGAAAATAGTTACAAATTTATATTTTTTGGTAATGATTCACTTTTTTTTGTTGATTTGGAAAATAGTTACAAATTTATATTTTTTGGTAATGATTCACTTTTTTTTGTTGATTTGGAAAATAGTTACAAATTTATATTTTTTGGTAATGATTCACTTTTTTTTGTTGATTTGGAAAATAGTTACAAATTTATATTTTTTGGTAATGATTCACTTTTTTTTGTTGATTTGGAAAATAGTTACAAATTTATATTTTTTGGTAATGATTCACTTTTTTTTGTTGATTTGGAAAATAGTTACAAATTTATATTTTTTGGTAATGATTCACTTTTTTTTGTTGATTTGGAAAATAGTTACAAATTTATATTTTTTGGTAATGATTCACTTTTTTTTGTTGATTTGGAAAATAGTTACAAATTTATATTTTTTGGTAATGATTCACTTTTTTTTGTTGATTTGGAAAATAGTTACAAATTTATATTTTTTGGTAATGATTCACTTTTTTTTGTTGATTTGGAAAATAGTTACAAATTTATATTTTTTGGTAATGATTCACTTTTTTTTGTTGATTTGGAAAATAGTTACAAATTTATATTTTTTGGTAATGATTCACTTTTTTTTGTTGATTTGGAAAATAGTTACAAATTTATATTTTTTGGTCATGATTCACTTTTTTTTGTTGATTTGGAAAATAGTTACAAATTTATATTTTTTGGTAATGATTCACTTTTTTTTGTTGATTTGGAAAATAGTTACAAATTTATATTTTTTTGTAATGATTCACTTTTTTTTGTTGATTTGGAAAATAGTTACAAATTTATATTTTTTGGTAACGATTCACTTTTTTAGTTGATTTGGAAAATAGTTACAAATTTATATTTTTTGGTAATGATTCACTTTTTTTTTGTTGATTTGGAAAATTGTTACAAATTTATATTTTTTGGTAATGATTCACTTTTTTTTGTTGATTTGGAAAATAGTTACAAATTTATATTTTTTGGTAACGATTCACTTTTTTTTGTTGATTTGGAAAATAGTTACAAATTTATATTTTTTGGTAATGATTCACTTTTTTTTTGTTGATTTGGAAAATAGTTACAAATTTATATTTTTTGGTAATGATTCACTTTTTTTTGTTGATTTGGAAAATAGTTACAAATTTATATTTTTTGGTAACGATTCACTTTTTTTTGTTGATTTGGAAAATAGTTACAAATTTATATTTTTTGGTAACGATTCACTTTTTTTGTTGATTTGGAAAATAGTTACAAATTTATATTTTTTGGTAACGATTCACTTTTTTTTGTTGATTTGGAAAATAGTTACAAATTTATATTTTTTGGTAACGATTCACTTTTTTTTGTTGATTTGGAAAATAGTTACAAATTTATATTTTTTGGTAATGATTCACTTTTTTTTTGTTGATTTGGAAAATAGTTACAAATTTATATTTTTTGGTAATGATTCACTTTTGTTGATTTGGAAAATAGTTACAAATTTATATTTTTTGGTAATGATTCACTTTTGTTGATTTGGAAAATAGTTACAAATTTATATTTTTTGGTAATGATTCACTTTTTTTTGTTGATTTGGAAAATAGTTACAAATTTATATTTTTTGGTAATGATTCACTTTTTTTTGTTGATTTGGAAAATAGTTACAAATTTATATTTTTTGGTAATGATTCACTTTTTTTTGTTGATTTGGAAAATAGTTACAAATTTATATTTTTTGGTAATGATTCACTTTTTTTTGTTGATTTGGAAAATAGTTACAAATTTATATTTTTTGGTAATGATTCACTTTTTTTTTGTTGATTTGGAAAATAGTTACAAATTTATATTTTTTGGTAACGATTCACTTTTTTTTGTTGATTTGGAAAATAGTTACAAATTTATATTTTTTGGTAATGATTCACTTTTTTTTGTTGATTTGGAAAATAGTTACAAATTTATATTTTTTGGTAATGATTCACTTTTTTTTGTTGATTTGGAAAATAGTTACAAATTTATATTTTTTGGTAATGATTCACTTTTTTTTGTTGATTTGGAAAATAGTTACAAATTTATATTTTTTGGTAATGATTCACTTTTTTTTTGTTGATTTGGAAAATAGTTACAAATTTATATTTTTTGGTAACGATTCACTTTTTTTTGTTGATTTGGAAAATAGTTACAAATTTATATTTTTTGGTAACGATTCACTTTTTTTGTTGATTTGGAAAATAGTTACAAATTTATATTTTTTGGTAACGATTCACTTTTTTTTGTTGATTTGGAAAATAGTTACAAATTTATATTTTTTGGTAACGATTCACTTTTTTTTGTTGATTTGGAAAATAGTTACAAATTTATATTTTTTGGTAATGATTCACTTTTTTTTGTTGATTTGGAAAATAGTTACAAATTTATATTTTTTGGTAACGATTCACTTTTTTTTGTTGATTTGGAAAATAGTTACAAATTTATATTTTTTGGTAATGATTCACTTTTTTTTTGTTGATTTGGAAAATAGTTACAAATTTATATTTTTTGGTAACGATTCACTTTTTTTTGTTGATTTGGAAAATAGTTACAAATTTATATTTTTTGGTAACGATTCACTTTTTTTGTTGATTTGGAAAATAGTTACAAATTTATATTTTTTGGTAACGATTCACTTTTTTTTGTTGATTTGGAAAATAGTTACAAATTTATATTTTTTGGTAACGATTCACTTTTTTTTGTTGATTTGGAAAATAGTTACAAATTTATATTTTTTGGTAATGATTCACTTTTTTTTGTTGATTTGGAAAATAGTTACAAATTTATATTTTTTGGTAACGATTCACTTTTTTAGTTGATTTGGAAAATAGTTACAAATTTATATTTTTTGGTAATGATTCACTTTTTTTTTGTTGATTTGGAAAATTGTTACAAATTTATATTTTTTGGTAATGATTCACTTTTTTTTGTTGATTTGGAAAATAGTTACAAATTTATATTTTTTGGTAACGATTCACTTTTTTTTGTTGATTTGGAAAATAGTTACAAATTTATATTTTTTGGTAATGATTCACTTTTTTTTTGTTGATTTGGAAAATAGTTACAAATTTATATTTTTTGGTAACGATTCACTTTTTTTTGTTGATTTGGAAAATAGTTACAAATTTATATTTTTTGGTAACGATTCACTTTTTTTTGTTGATTTGGAAAATAGTTACAAATTTATATTTTTTGGTAACGATTCACTTTTTTTGTTGATTTGGAAAATAGTTACAAATTTATATTTTTTGGTAACGATTCACTTTTTTTTGTTGATTTGGAAAATAGTTACAAATTTATATTTTTTGGTAACGATTCACTTTTTTTTGTTGATTTGGAAAATAGTTACAAATTTATATTTTTTGGTAATGATTCACTTTTTTTTTGTTGATTTGGAAAATAGTTACAAATTTATATTTTTTGGTAATGATTCACTTTTTTTTGTTGATTTGGAAAATAGTTACAAATTTATATTTTTTGGTAACGATTCACTTTTTTTTGTTGATTTGGAAAATAGTTACAAATTTATATTTTTTGGTAATGATTCACTTTTTTTTGTTGATTTGGAAAATAGTTACAAATTTATATTTTTTGGTAATGATTCACTTTTTTTTGTTGATTTGGAAAATAGTTACAAATTTATATTTTTTGGTAATGATTCACTTTTTTTTGTTGATTTGGAAAATAGTTACAAATTTATATTTTTTGGTAACGATTCACTTTTTTTTGTTGATTTGGAAAATAGTTACAAATTTATATTTTTTGGTAATGATTCACTTTTTTTTGTTGATTTGGAAAATAGTTACAAATTTATATTTTTTGGTAATGATTCACTTTTTTTTGTTGATTTGGAAAATAGTTACAAATTTATATTTTTTGGTAATGATTCACTTTTGTTGATTTGGAAAATAGTTACAAATTTATATTTTTTGGTAATGATTCACTTTTTTTTGTTGATTTGGAAAATAGTTACAAATTTATATTTTTTGGTAATGATTCACTTTTTTTTGTTGATTTGGAAAATAGTTACAAATTTATATTTTTTGGTAACGATTCACTTTTTTTTGTTGATTTGGAAAATAGTTACAAATTTATATTTTTTGGTAATGATTCACTTTTTTTTGTTGATTTGGAAAATAGTTACAAATTTATATTTTTTGGTAATGATTCACTTTTTTTTGTTGATTTGGAAAATAGTTACAAATTTATATTTTTTGGTAATGATTCACTTTTTTTTGTTGATTTGGAAAATAGTTACAAATTTATATTTTGTGGTAATGATTCACTTTTTTTTGTTGATTTGGAAAATAGTTACAAATTTATATTTTTTGGTAACGATTCACTTTTTTTTGTTGATTTGGAAAATAGTTACAAATTTATATTTTTTGGTAATGATTCACTTTTTTTTGTTGATTTGGAAAATAGTTACAAATTTATATTTTTTGGTAATGATTCACTTTTTTTTGTTGATTTGGAAAATAGTTACAAATTTATATTTTTTGGTAATGATTCACTTTTTTTTGTTGATTTGGAAAATAGTTACAAATTTATATTTTTTGGTAATGATTCACTTTTTTTGTTGATTTGGAAAATAGTTACAAATTTATATTTTTTGGTAATGATTCACTTTTTTTTGTTGATTTGGAAAATAGTTACAAATTTATATTTTTTGGTAATGATTCACTTTTTTTTGTTGATTTGGAAAATAGTTACAAATTTATATTTTTTGGTAATGATTCACTTTTTTTTGTTGATTTGGAAAATAGTTACAAATTTATATTTTTTGGTAATGATTCACTTTTTTTTGTTGATTTGGAAAATAGTTACAAATTTATATTTTTTGGTAATGATTCACTTTTTTTTGTTGATTTGGAAAATAGTTACAAATTTATATTTTTTGGTAATGATTCACTTTTTTTTGTTGATTTGGAAAATAGTTACAAATTTATATTTTTTGGTAATGATTCACTTTTTTTTGTTGATTTGGAAAATAGTTACAAATTTATATTTTTTGGTAACGATTCACTTTTTTTTGTTGATTTGGAAAATAGTTACAAATTTATATTTTTTGGTAATGATTCACTTTTTTTTGTTGATTTGGAAAATAGTTACAAATTTATATTTTTTGGTAATGATTCACTTTTTTTTGTTGATTTGGAAAATAGTTACAAATTTATATTTTTTGGTAATGATTCACTTTTTTTTGTTGATTTGGAAAATAGTTACAAATTTATATTTTTTGGTAATGATTCACTTTTTTTGTTGATTTGGAAAATAGTTACAAATTTATATTTTTTGGTAATGATTCACTTTTTTTTGTTGATTTGGAAAATAGTTACAAATTTATATTTTTTGGTAATGATTCACTTTTTTTTGTTGATTTGGAAAATAGTTACAAATTTATATTTTTTGGTAATGATTCACTTTTTTTTGTTGATTTGGAAAATAGTTACAAATTTATATTTTTTGGTAATGATTCACTTTTTTTTGTTGATTTGGAAAATAGTTACAAATTTATATTTTTTGGTAATGATTCACTTTTTTTTGTTGATTTGAAAATAGTTACAAATTTATATTTTTTGGTAATGATTCACTTTTTTTTGTTGATTTGGAAAATAGTTACAAATTTATATTTTTTGGTAATGATTCACTTTTTTTTGTTGATTTGGAAAATAGTTACAAATTTATATTTTTTGGTAACGATTCACTTTTTTTTGTTGATTTGGAAAATAGTTACAAATTTATATTTTTTGGTAATGATTCACTTTTTTTTGTTGATTTGGAAAATAGTTACAAATTTATATTTTGTGGTAATGATTCACTTTTTTTTGTTGATTTGGAAAATAGTTACAAATTTATATTTTTTGGTAACGATTCACTTTTTTTTGTTGATTTGGAAAATAGTTACAAATTTATATTTTTTGGTAATGATTCACTTTTTTTTGTTGATTTGGAAAATAGTTACAAATTTATATTTTTTGGTAATGATTCACTTTTTTTTGTTGATTTGGAAAATAGTTACAAATTTATATTTTTTGGTAATGATTCACTTTTTTTTGTTGATTTGGAAAATAGTTACAAATTTATATTTTTTGGTAATGATTCACTTTTTTTGTTGATTTGGAAAATAGTTACAAATTTATATTTTTTGGTAATGATTCACTTTTTTTTGTTGATTTGGAAAATAGTTACAAATTTATATTTTTTGGTAATGATTCACTTTTTTTTGTTGATTTGGAAAATAGTTACAAATTTATATTTTTTGGTAATGATTCACTTTTTTTTGTTGATTTGGAAAATAGTTACAAATTTATATTTTTTGGTAATGATTCACTTTTTTTTGTTGATTTGGAAAATAGTTACAAATTTATATTTTTTGGTAATGATTCACTTTTTTTTGTTGATTTGAAAATAGTTACAAATTTATATTTTTTGGTAATGATTCACTTTTTTTTGTTGATTTGGAAAATAGTTACAAATTTATATTTTTTGGTAATGATTCACTTTTTTTTGTTGATTTGGAAAATAGTTACAAATTTATATTTTTTGGTAACGATTCACTTTTTTTTGTTGATTTGGAAAATAGTTACAAATTTATATTTTTTGGTAATGATTCACTTTTTTTTGTTGATTTGGAAAATAGTTACAAATTTATATTTTTTGGTAATGATTCACTTTTTTTTGTTGATTTGGAAAATAGTTACAAATTTATATTTTTTGGTAATGATTCACTTTTTTTTGTTGATTTGGAAAATAGTTACAAATTTATATTTTTTGGTAATGATTCACTTTTTTTGTTGATTTGGAAAATAGTTACAAATTTATATTTTTTGGTAATGATTCACTTTTTTTTGTTGATTTGGAAAATAGTTACAAATTTATATTTTTTGGTAATGATTCACTTTTTTTTGTTGATTTGGAAAATAGTTACAAATTTATATTTTTTGGTAATGATTCACTTTTTTTTGTTGATTTGGAAAATAGTTACAAATTTATATTTTTTGGTAATGATTCACTTTTTTTTGTTGATTTGGAAAATAGTTACAAATTTATATTTTTTGGTAATGATTCACTTTTTTTTGTTGATTTGAAAATAGTTACAAATTTATATTTTTTGGTAATGATTCACTTTTTTTTGTTGATTTGGAAAATAGTTACAAATTTATATTTTTTGGTAATGATTCACTTTTTTTTGTTGATTTGGAAAATAGTTACAAATTTATATTTTTTGGTAACGATTCACTTTTTTTTGTTGATTTGGAAAATAGTTACAAATTTATATTTTTTGGTAATGATTCACTTTTTTTTGTTGATTTGGAAAATAGTTACAAATTTTTAGAACATTTTTTTTAATCGAGAAAAAAATTTCGTGAATTTTTTTTAGATAAGGATTCATAATTGTTTTGGTATTATTTGGAATATAATTCTCATCTTTTTTTTATTTCTGCATTTTGTGGCGGTAAATGTAATATCCTTCTTTAGATCTGCACGTTTGAATTTGTGAATCTTTATGCTAAACTTGGGAACCTATACGGAATAATATTTTCATTGTGTTAATGGCTGAACCTTCAACTCCAGTCATTTAAAATTGATTGTTAATCAAGCTTTTATCCATTATGCCACGATAATCAAGAATAATATAGTAAATTAACACTTCAAGCTGTGGAACAAAAATACCTGTAGAGTCCTTCTGGCACTTCCTTACAAATGAGATGACCTCAGGTGATAGACAAACTCATCCCTACCCTCTCATCAGAAAGAACGACATAATACCATTGTAACATTGTACACCTTTTTGTAACAGTGTTGTTACATTTTAACGGACCCAACATGTTGTAAACTCCATCACAAGGAAAAAGAAAAAAGAAGAAAAAAATGTGCCTTTATGTCTGGTATTTCCAATGTAGCTGATGGTACAAGAACAATCTCTCATTGGTTCAGTTTAAAATTCTGTTAAGTTTCCAAAGTTCAACATAAAGATTCCCAAGTTTAAAAAAATCAAAATTATATGATTTTTTGGAATATTTCATCTTGTTCCATGGTACATTCATCATATAAACTTTTCTGTATTTTTTTTTTTTTTTTTTTCACCCCAAACAAGGCACGATGCTACTTTGATGTAGGGGCTTACTATCTGGGACATAATTGCAGGGATACTATGAAGGGAGTTGAGTATCAAGATGTCTGTTTACATTACATTTGAACTTCTGCATGTCAGTACAGTTGGGAAAGCAGGAAACCAGAAGAGAATTCCAAAGTCTGGCAGTTCTGGGGAAGAAACTATTAGAGTAGAAGGCTTTCTGGCATCTGGGGATATCTAGTGTGTAGGGGTGGGATTTTTCTGCTTGTCAGGTTTGTCAGGTGTATTTACGTTGAGGGGGTACAAGGGTTTGTAGTTCGTCAGAGCATCCACCATTAAAATACTTGTAGAACAGGCAAAGGAATGGAATATTTTGTTGATGGAATAGAGGTTGACAGTTCTTTATTTTTGTCACCATAAGTGCCAATCTGAATAAGCACCCAAAAACCAACCATGTATCTTACTTTGCCTTCATGAATGAAGACAATATATCGCATTAATTCCTTCTTTTTGAGAAAGAATAGGGTTATTGCTTCTCGTCGGAAGATCCTTCATTCTTGAGTTGTAGCTAAAGGAACAATACAATTATTTATGTTTTTAAACAATGTTCCGACTTTTCTAGAACTGGATTTTCCCAACATTAAAAAGTGAAGAAAATGCAAGTAAATAGAAACGCCTATTTCCCTCCACCTCTCTCTCTCTCTTCCTTGTTCTTGGCTAACATATACTCAGTTTAATTTCTTTTTGAATCCTCCTCTCCCTTGAACTGCCCCTCTTTCTCTTATACACTAATGATACCAGATCAAGCTGTCTAAAAATACTAGCTTCCTAACTAAAGGCCCTGTCGGTGGGACATTAGAATACACCGACTGCCCCCCTGCAGAGAGTAAAAGTCCCTCAATGGGGGTCCTGGATATGACCTTAAACTATATCCAGTGGTGAGGCCCCAGCTTGTGGGCTTTGGAGAGTGTGGAGCCACCCTTTAATTGTGTATGCTCCCAGGTCCACTCTGACCCGGAGTGGTAGTACCTGTTAGGATCCCAACTATGGGTTAAATAGAAACCGACGTGAAAACAACAAATATATTCTATTAAAAAATTTTTCTTCAAAATCTTTGAATTCGGCATTAAATAACCCGAAAAGGGTTGATATGCCGTAAAACAAAAACAACCAACCAATCCTGACCAAAAATGCACCAAACATGATGTTTTTTCCCCTTTTCCCTCTGCAAAACACAATCATGTTCTGCGAAGTTAAAAACAAAAACATTTTCCCTCTAAAAAAACAACGAAACTAAACACAGTGAATAGATATTTTAAAATATTAAAAACAAACAAAAAAACTTACAGCATAAAAATTTTTACAAAAATCACTGGAATCAAAATTAAATAACTCAAAAGGATTGATATGCCATAAAACGAAGCAAACATGATGAATACTTGGCCTACTTGGAGACGGTTATTATACAGATCGCCATAACGGAGTTTGCAAATACCTTCACTGGAAGATATGTAAGAAACTCAACATTCAGTGTAGTAAAAACTCCTGGGAACATATACCCGAACGAACAGTTGGGAATGACAACTACACTATTCACTATGACTACATAATCCCTACTGCTACATATCTTGAAAACGCAGCTGTTAAACCAGATATAGTGATTTGGGACAGAGCAAACAAAAAAGCGACCGTAATAGAGGTCAGTGTACCCAATGATGCAGGACTTAACAGAGTTGAGAGGGAGAAGATTACAAAGTATCAAGGACTTATGTATGATATGAAACGAAATTGGAAACTAAAAGACGTTTCAATTATACCAGTCATCATAGGAGCAACTGGGCTTATGAAAAAGAACTTTAAAAAGTACATAGCAAGCATACCCGGTGAACCAAGTGCAAGTGAAATACAAACGATTGCACTGAAAGGGCGGCTAGAATCCTGAAAAGATCCCTTGGTTTGACTCACTAAAATAGGGGTAAATGTCAGACATCTGGTTGGATGTCCCATCCCCTAGAAGAAAAAGTTTAAGAAAAATGAAAAAAAAGAGATGAATACTTGGAGATATAAAGAACTTGAAGCATGAAAAACCTTTATCAACATGACCAGATTTGGTATTAAATAATCCAAAGGGGTTTGATATGCTGTAAAATAAAACCAAGTCAAACTCTCTCTTTCCATCACACAAACTTTGGCATATCTTTTATTATCAGAAAACAGTAAGAAAAAGATAAATGCATCATTTTAAAAAATTCTCTTTTTTTTTTTTTTTAAATATTTACTGGTAACAATAAAATACCTGAAATTTTTTTTTCTTGAATTAAAAAAAAAAAAAAAAAAAAAATCTCCATTCATTAATTTGATATAAAGTAAATGACTATTAAAGTAGGTTATAACACGTTAGAATTTATAAGGTTTGTAAGTTTATCTTTGGTAGTTACTAAGTTTTACCTGGACTGCCAACTGCCATTTATATAATAGACAAGAATATGTAATCTGACAAAATTTTTCTGAGTTTAATTATTTTTTAATCAGAGTCCTTTTCTACTTTTAAAAAATATAGATATTTTCCGTTTTGTTTTCCTCTGATTTGTGTGTGTGTTTTTTTTTTTTTTGGGGGGGGGCGGTTTAAACAAGCATTATTAGAACTTGACTGCAAAGTTTTCAAGATTTAACATTTTTTGAGGAGACTGAATCTGAAACTAATGATTTTTTTTCTTACATGTTTTTATTGATTCTTCCAACCAGCCATCTTGGATTTGAGCTACACAAATATATTAACTATGCAAATGATTAGATTTGAAGTACAGAAATATATTAACAATATAGATGGTTGGATTTGAAGTACAAAAATATATTGGTCCCCCGATTTATCGGAGAGGGACCTATGTTTTCAGTAGCGTCTGTGAGTTCATTATTCCAGACAATTGCCAGATAACCGTCCATTAGTTTTTCCTGAAATTTTGCCACAAATTGTATTTCATTAAATAGATGTGCACAGTAAAAAAAAAAAAAATTTTGTGAAAATTCCCATTGCGCCCCTAGTGGCTCAAAAGATGTCAAAAATGGCCAGAAATTACATGCTTTGCCTCATAGTGTTTGATCCATCCATTAGATTTTCCTGAAACTTGGCCAAAATGTGGAAGCCATTGTTCTAAATATAAATTCAGTGTGGGTGACCCTGGCAAAATTCTGGTTCACATCCCTCTGAAACTTCTAGGGCTAAAAAAATATGCCTTTTTTGAGCTCTTTTTTCTTATTACTCAAAAACTTGATATATATATATCTATATAGTGGTTTTCTGTGGTGGTGAATTCAAATATACATGTCTTAAGGCATCAAACTGCACCATTTGTCCATTTTCACTGGAATTCAGCGTTACCAGGATTTCAAAAGGGGTCACAAATGCCCCAAATTTCAAAATGAGACTTTTTGCCCCATCCATTAAAATGTTCTGAAACTTGGCGAAAATATGAAGGCAAGGTTGGCCATTCATACTTCACACATTCATCATTTCTTCAGAATTTTTTTGTGGCCTCAGCTCACATGCAGCACCAGAGGGGGAACACGCACACACAACCTTGACTCCAGTAAAGCAACTGGTCCCGACGGTATTCCAATTATAGTGTTAAAAAAATTACAACCAGAACTTGCCCCCATACTTTCCAAACTGTTTAAGCGTTGCCTTAAGGAGAAGTGCTTCCCAACATCCTGGAAAACCTAATCAGTATGCCCTGTATTTAAGAATTCAAGTGATAAGTCATCCCCCTCTGTCTGTGTGTTATGAGTAAGTTGCTGGAATCCATATTAAATAGAGAAATAGTCAACCACCTCAGCAGAAACAACCTTCTTAGCGACACGCAATATGGTTTCCGCTCTGCTAGATCTACAGCAGATGTGCTAACAGTTATCTCATAGGATTAGCAAATCTCTCGACAAAGGCTTTCGATAAGGTTTGGCATGAAGGCCTGCTACACAAGATTTCCAGCTACGGTATAACGGGAAATGTTTTCTCTATCATTAAGTCATTTCTCTCAGATAGGCTCATAAGAGTAGTTGTTGATGGGCAGAAATCAGAGGCCCACAGTATTAATGCTGGAGTCCCTCAGGGATCCATACTGGGCCCAACTCTCTTTCTGATCTACATCAATAATCTCCCAAAACACATACTAAAATCTTTCGTTGACATCTATGCTGATGACACGACCATCTATGGCAACACATCAAAAGCCGTAAATGATGATGTTCTCTCTGATTCTCTCTCCTCTGATCTTGGGCGTGTGGTACAGTGGGGAAAGAGGTGGCTGGTTACCTTTAATGCATCTAAGACCAAGCTCCTATCTCTACATCATAAACGCTCTGATCCCCATCTGGCATCAATTGAAATGGATGGCTCTCGTCTAAGGGAGGCCCCAGGCTTTGATAAGCTCCTGGGTTTGACCTTTACACCTGATCTTAAATGGAACACATACATCAAGTCTGTGGTCAAGGTCGCTGGGAAAATGGTGGGATCCTTCTACCGCTCCAGAAGATATCTCACTAATGATGCAATTCTCTACCTATATAAGAGCCAAGTACGTCCAAAGATGGAGTACTGCTGCCACATCTGGGCGGGGGCTGCTAAAAACAGCCTATCCTGCCTTGACAGAGTACAAAATAGACTCCGTGGCTTAGTGGGGGATGCCCTTTTCTCTACCCTGCAACCTCTTTCCCACAGAAGAGCCTGTCATTGTTCTATCGTTATTTCCATGGCAGGTGCTCGTCTGAGCTCCATTCTCTGGTCCCCCCTCGCCAATCTTTCTCAAAAAACACCCGACTAGCTGAAACCACCGTCAATAATTTTCCCCACTCCCTATCTGTGCCTAAATCAAAATGTAGATACCATGAACAAACCTTCTTTCTTAGAACTGCACACCTGTGGAACTCTGTTCCGCTTGCCTGTTTCCCTCCCGACTTCAACCTGGATGTTCAAGTCCAACACAAACAAATTCCTGATGAACCGCCCCCCCCAAGTAATGACATCTTACCAATTCTCCAATACTATTGCTACACTATCCCTTTGATTACTGTACACACAATAACCCTTATCCCCGAGTGGCCATTGGGCCTTGATAAGTGGTGATCTCCATGTAAAAAAAAAAAAAAAAAAACAGCTTGTTAAACATGTAAATGGTTAGATTTGAACCACAAAAATATATTAATATAAATGGTTAGATTTGAACCACACAAATATATTTACACTGTAAATGGTTAGATTTGAACCACGCAAATATATTAACACTGTAAATGGTTAATTTGAACCACACAAATATATTAACACTGAAAATCGTTGTTTGAAACAAGTCAAAATCCTTTTTATAATCCAACCAAATCTTTCTCTCAAGCCAGTAAATTAAAACCTGTTTTTAAGACTTTCATTTCACATTCATTGTATCTCTTGAGTTGGAAGCCATGTTTAGTTTCAGAACAGTTTCCGATGGTTAGTTGTTTTATACAAGTCCTGAAGGTGACTGGTTCTCCGTAGACAGTTCTTAAGTTGTTCAGGTTGCTGACTTTATAATTTTTGTAGCCACAGAGCAAAAGATTCTTCCCGTGTTGGTAGTAGATCGTGAATTAATTTGATTTCTCAGTTCCTAGCAGCACCGTTTATAAATAGAATCTTTCAACTATGAGGGACCATACCCCATTATGTATCAAAAATACTGCAACAGTATCGTTCTTGTATCATTTCTCTCCATGCAACGCATGTCTTCAACCCTGCCTTGTCAGGTTTCACTTTCACACGTCATCATACTGCATACACATGCCTAACAGACTTTTGCCTTGATCGACACTGGTAACGCTCTGCTAGTTAGTAATATCACAAGTTTCCTGAATTTACTCCTTCAACTCCTAAATCTTGCAATCACACTAGCAGCTCTTTTGAAGAGAACTAACCCTTACTTCTTCTAGCATTGCTATAATTTAAGCCATGGAGGTTTTCTTTAGTTTAGGTATAATCTGGAAATGTTTTTATAGATATTATCTTTTGAGATAACTCAACAGATAAGTCTGTAATGAATAATTTTTAAATAATCAGTGTTGCTGCAAATTATCGAAGGGAGAGAATAATTTCTTCTCGAAATGCAATAATAATTAATATCTTCAAAGGGAGATAACTATTTCTTTTCAAAGGGAGATAACTTAGGACGTCGTTACAAATATTCCAATAAAATGATATAAAATGATGCTATAAATTATTTCCAAATACTGCAAAGAATCCTGTTGATAACTATTTCTTTTTTTTTTTCTTTTTCTTTCTTCAGATGATTGTACGAACATAGCAGCAATTCTGGTGACGCTCCTGAAAAATGGTTACACCTTTACTAAATCAGACGTGCAGCATTTAAAATACTGAAGAACAATATCCACGATTTTCAAAAACAAAAATTACATTTTCTGGTGTGGTTTACACTCGTACTGAAAATAAATAATATAGAAGACCATTAAAATATACTCCCTGTCCTGAACCTCATAAGACAATTTTTTCTTATTTCCTAATTTATGAAATAATCTGGTTAGGTTGGCTGAAAGAAAGTAAGGGTTCATATTTTGACCAACTTGATTCTATTGTTTTTTTTTTGTTTTTTTTTTCACCCCAAATAAGGCACATTGTGATTTTGATATAGGGGCTACTATCGAGGACAGTAGTTGCAGGGATACTATTTAGGGAGTCGAGCCGCAAAATGTCTATTCATATTGCACTTGAACTTCTGCATGTCAGTACGGTTGGAAAAACATGAACCCGGAAGAGAGTTCCGAAGTCTAGCAGTTCTGGTGAAGAAACCATTAGAGTAGAAAGCTTTAAATTTTTAAAAGTAAGATATTTTATTTGAAATTGTATAAGAAATACGTTTTTTTTTTGTTTTTTTTATTACATTTTCACCCCAAACAAGGCACATTGCCACTTTGGTGTAGGGGGCTACTATCAGGGGAAACATCTACTGGGGTACTATGTAGGGATTAGGGCAGCGAGATGTTGGTTCACGTTGCACTTGAACTTATGCATGTCAGTACAGTTGGGGAAGCAGTGACCCGGAATGGAATTCCAAAGTCTAGCAGTTCTGGGGAAGAAACTACTGGAGTAGAAGGATCTTTTACATCTAGGGATCTCTACAGTGTGGGGGTGGGATTTTGCAGCTTGTCGGGTCTGTCGAGGGTGTTCACGTCGTGGGGGCACAAGTGCTTGCAGTTCTTCAGAGCATTCACCATTATAATACTTGTAGAACAGGCAGAGGGATGCAACGTTTCGACGATGGGACAGAGGCTGAAGTTTTGATGCCAGTTTAGGGCCTATCAGATTTGCGACTCTCTTTTGAACCTTGTCAAGGAGCGAGAGACTAGTAGCCGATGCACCGGCCCAAATATGACAGCAATACTCCATACATGGGCGAATAGTGGCCTTATAGAGGTACAGGATACTTTCAGGTGTTAAAAGTTTTCTAGCACAGTAGAGAGAGCCCACCTTCCTTGCAGCGGCCCTGGCAATGCCCTCGATGTAACTGTTCCAACTCATGTTTCCAGTGAACGTTAGGCCAAGGAGCTTGAGAGACGTACTCTCAGATAAAGAGTCGTTGGCCATTGCTATAGGTGGTAGAGAAGGTTTCTTGTAATTATTGAATGAAACCAGTTTTGTCTTGGTGGCATTGAACGTGACCATCCATTTTTGTCCCCATTCCACTACTGATTGGAGGTCATCCTCTAGTGTTTCTGCCATTACTTTAGATATATGTTCGTTTGTTTTTCTGTCGTGCCTGCTATAGAGTGTGGTGTCATCAGCATATATCCCCATCTCAGAGGCAATCTTGTCGGGGAGGTCATTTATGAATATCAGGAACAGCAGAGGTCCCAGGATAGATCCCTGGGGCACTCCCGCATTTATATCATATTGTTTAGATGTACGACCGTCGAGGACAACCTGGATTTTTCTCTTATCTAAGAAGGATTTAATTACGTTATGAAATTGTTACATGAAAGGGCTGTCCACTTCTCGTGTAAGTAAGAAGACCTACTAGATAAGTGAAAATGATATTAGGAAAAGGTTAGAATCGAACCCTGTAGGCAAGTGTTAAAGATAATGGAAAAATGGAATGTTAGAAATTCAGTCTATTGTTAATTCTATTAGAAATAGTTAAATATTGTTAATTCTATTAGAAATTGTTAAATATTGTTAATTCTATTAGAAATAGTTAAATATTGTTAATTCTATTAGAAATTGTTAAATATTGTTAATTCTATTAGAAATAGTTAAATACTGTTAATTCTATTAGAAATTGTTAAATATTGTTAATTTTATTAGAAATTGTTAAATATTGTTAATTCTATTAGAAATTGTTAAATATTGTTAATTCTATTAGAAATTGTTAAATATTGTTAATTCTATTAGAAATAGTTAAATATTGTTAATTCTATTAGAAATAGTTAAATATTGTTAATTCTATTAGAAATTGTTAAATATTGTTAATTCTATTAGAAATAGTTAAATATTGTTAATTCTATTAGAAATAGTTAAATATTGTTAATTCTATTAGAAATAGTTAAATATTGTTAATTCTATTAGAAATTGTTAAATATTGTTAATTCTATTAGAAATAGTTAAATATTGTTAATTCTATTAGAAATTGTTAAATATTGTTAATTCTATTAGAAATAGTTAAATATTGTTAATTCTATTAGAAATAGTTAAATATTGTTAATTCTATTAGAAATAGTTAAATATTGTTAATTCTATTAGAAATAGTTAAATATTGTTAATTCTATTAGAAATAGTTAAATATTGTTAATTCTATTAGAAATAGTTAAATATTGTTAATTCTATTAGAAATTGTTAAATATTGTTAATTCTATTAGAAATTGTTAAATATTGTTAATTCTATTAGAAATAGTTAAATATTGTTAATTCTATTAGAAATAGTTAAATATTGTTTATGCCGATGGGAAAAGAGTCAATTGTCCATTCTTTTAGAAATCTGAATATTAAAAATGTCAGTTCAAAGAATGGACAGTACAAATTAAAAAGATATTGTTTAAAAATAGGTTAGATATTAGAATTGAGGATTCTTTTGTTGGCCAAAAGTGTGTTTGGACAAACATATGTAAAGCCACATGAAAATTAGTCATGTTTGAAAAACACATTTCTGACGTCATAAACAAAGGAGATTTCTCAATATAGGATTCTGTGGGTTCAGAGTTAAAGGTCAGTTGATCAGTCTATGGTTGGAAGAGTCAAGAGTTGATGAGAGATCGTCAGTTGGAGAGGAGAGCCCCTTAGAAGCGAAGGGTAGAAGATTAGACCATGTAGATACAACCAGAAAAGGAAATTGTGTTTTATCATCATCTATATCGACCTTTGTGTAAACCCTTCCAAGAATTATGTGTCCTCCCACCACCATCATAAGTGAAGTATCTCCTCCCCTCTATATGTGTTGCATCATATTATGCAGTCTGTATTGATAATATGAAGAATGGTCACAGGCGTCATGATGTCATATATAAATGTCTTCCCATCGGAATTCTCATCACCATCGTTATATATGTCCCCGTTAATGTCTCCCAATATGAACCCCTGCTACATAACAAAATTATAAAAATAATTTTTTTTCAGATTTAAAAAATGTTTATTCAAATTTATATAATAAATATATTTTTATGAAAGTACAAAAATATCAGAAAAATATAAAAAAAATAAATAAATAAAATAAAAGGGGGGGGGGTACATGCACAAAGGAGATAAAGGCATGAGAAAAAAAAATGTGGAGGAACTGATTTGCCTTGTCCTCACTCTTCTGGTAGCACTACGCCGGAAGTTAAGTATGTTAGCTGACTAGAACCCCTGTCATATGAATATTAATGTGAGAATTCAGGTTAATCATTGACTCCATTCAGTCTTGATAACCAAAAGATGCTCCCGGTGAGGGTGGTTGTGCATTTTATTGTAACACAAAGGTTGTGCGATCTCTGACTACACCTCTCCTGAATCGGCACTGTTTGATTCCAATGGCAAAGAACTATTCAACACGACTGAAAATAATGCTGAGATAATCAGAGAGTACATACAGCACCTGATACCTCCAAATGGTCACCCATTTTAGTATTGACTAGTTCAGTGTTGCTTAACTTCAGTAATCTAACAGGAACCAATATATCAACGTGATTATGCCATATATATACCTCAGGTAAATAATACAAACTTTGTACACATTTACTTCAAATTATGTGCTGACTGATTTAAAATTCATTTGCAAAAACAAAAATATTTTTAAAAACATTGAAAAATTATACATTACTTTTTCATGAGTTAATAAATCTGTTTAATAAATATAACATGGTTGTTTTTTAATTTTACTTTTCCTTATATACTAACTAGTCCCTCCCCCTCCAGCATTGCCCCCATCATAAATATGCATAAACATTTGTTAGGATGAATTTTAAAAATTTGCCTGCTTCCCAGCTGACTACAACTTGGATGTCTTCAAGTCCAACGTTAACAAATTCCTAATGAACCGCCCCCTTAAGTAAACACTTCATCAAATCTCCACACTAACATACTGTACTTGCAATAACCCTTATCCCTGAGTGGCTTCCGGGCCTTGATAAGTGGTGACCACCGTTTAAAAAATAAAAAAGTACACCAAGATGTGATTCTTACCATTCTCATGTATGCCTGTGCCAGACATGCCAAGAAACGGAACCATTTCCATTTGACCTGCCTCCATAGATTGCTAAAAATCAAGTGGCAAGACAAAATACTAGATACAGATGTTTTAGCTGGATCAAACCTTTTGTCAGTACACACCATGTTGCAGCAATGCCAGGTGCGTTAGGCAGGACATATAGGCCGCATGCCTGATTCAAGGCTCCCAAAACAGCTCTTTTATGGTGAGCTGTCCGAAGGAAAAAGACCCCGAGTAGAAAAGCGAAAATGGTTCAAGGACAATATAAAGATCTCTCTCAAACAGTTTGGTTTGTATTCTAATTCACGGGAAATATTAACTCAAGACAGCAGCAACTCACAAAGGAGCTACAATTGTTGAATCTGCACGCAATGAAGAACACAAGAAAAAACGTGACATTAGAAAAGACAAAAAAGTCAACACCTCTGATACACAATTATCCCACAGGTGTCCAACATGCAGGAAATACTTCAAAGCTCGAATCGGTCATCTTCACAAGTGATGGACAAACATCATCATGAGTACAACCGGAAAAAGAAAATGATTTATACAAATAAATAGTAATCACACACATTAACCTACTTGAGCATCACCTACGTAAATAGAAGGCTGTTTCGCTAAAATCACATGACCTTCTGACATCACAGAATAAAGTACAATGGCCACGATTAGGCGATAGACGACCATTATGAGGATTATTTTATATAAATTAGGACGCATTTTAAAATTAATAATTAAATATACTTCTAAAAAATAAAATTTCACTAAAATATCTTCCCGGCAAAAACTGCTCTTCTTTAATTGCATTCCTTATCTTTTGGAAAGTAAAATACAGTTACTTTGGAACCAGTTTTATAAATCTTTCAGCAATTTCTTTGAGAATTGGAACAGAAAATGATTGTTTTCCTAATCGTTGTCTATCTCCTAACTCTTACTGTGGAACTTTATTCTGCAACGTCAGCAAATCACATAACTTTAGTGAAACGGTATTCTATTTACACAGGCCACGCTCGACTATGCGTTTGTCACAAATATGGCCGACAAAAAAACTTAACCTTTTTATGTTGCAAAACCGTGGTTCAGTGATTACTATTTTTCAGATTTATCAACTTTTTTGCACTTCTTCATTATAAAAGCGAAATTCGAAAATCAAAACATTGAACGTCAAGTAAAAACAATGATATTTACATGTCGCAGTAATGAACATATCCAAAAATTACTAAAAACGATAAAATAGAAAATTAATTATTAATGAAAACAGTTTTTGAAGACAATTAACGAAAATTGAGTTTTGCTAAAAAAAATGAACTGGTGAGTTGGAAGCATAATAAGTAAGGTAATTATTATCAGAAAACTGAAAATCTTAGGCCAATTTAACAAAACTCAGTTCAGTAAAAAGGAGGGAATATTTAACCGTCCAAGGGAGGTAATTTAGATTACTTTACATTCCAAGGGAGGTAAATCAATTGTTTTCAAGTCCCAAATTGATAATGACAGTTTTTTTGGTGGTCGAAATTATCTACAGTTTTTGTCATGTTAGTTTGAGACTTGATCTGCCGGCTGTCTTGATGCACAGTTGACCGCATGTCCAACTGGTCAGTTTGTCCTCTTAAATTATCATGATTGTATTCAGGAATGTCTCTGGTTGGATATTGTAAGAAAGGCGATTCTGTCACTGTGGCTGAAGAAATTTAATTTGCACATTTCTTTCTCAAAGATGACTTCTATTTATATGAGACAATCCTGAATCAGTTTTACCGAGAGGCAACTTGGTTGCTTGTAATGTCTCTGATAAATATTTTCATTCTTTTTCATAAATACTGCATTCTCCTATTTTCTTTGCTATTTGTTTTGAAATTAAATTGAAATCTGTCAGTATTTTGAATTTTACTATACTTCGGTGTCCTCCATGAAAATGATTCAAGATGTTTTTTTGGAGGTATGCAGGGATGATCAGTGGACTTTGATATAGTAAGAGTCCCTGGCAGATTGCAAGGTACTGCCTCATAAAATAGTAGAGTCTTAGTCTAGGGTTCTGTCTATCTGTTGCAGGCCAATGGTTTATTTTGTAAAATCGAATAAATGAACATGTAGGATTCTGTCTGCTGCTGTTGCTGCTGGATTCATGGTTGATAGGAAGGCTGCTAGGAGCTCTGGATAGGATGTTTGCTGCAAAAAAAAAAAAAATAAGGTTGGACAATGTCTTTAAAATATATTTGAGAACATGCTCTAGTTTTCTTTGTCTTGTAAATACCTTTGGAAATTTTTGTTTGTATAGGTCTTTTTATAGAGTTGATTTTGCTCAGCAAATTCAAAGGTTTAATTGCTGGTCCATGCAATAATGATTCCATTAAGACTTTAATATGTAACTCTTGTGGGATTTTTTTCTATAACACAATGTAGTGTATCGATTCGCCGCAGACATTAGAGTGGCTGGACAAAGAGCATTCCAGTTGCGTGTACATCTGTTATCTATACCCACGCAAATATTACACCGTAAATAGAAAAACTTGGTAATTATCGAAGATGGCATCGAAAGCACCCTATTTGGACTTTTCATCCAATCGGCATTCAGAGAAAGTGAATTTCAAAAATATTTTTTCTAATAGCTTTCGCTTGAGCTAGTCTGCACCTATAAAAAATGCACTGCATGCGAAACCCAGTCAGTCGAGTCAGATTTCCCTTGAAGTATTAACAAGCACCACAATGCTCTCTCCATCTCGCGACATTAAAACCGTTAATATGATTTCACGTGCTTTGCACCTGGAACTTGTAAATCTCCCTGGATTAATTACCAAAAGAAAATATATAACTTTGTATTGCATCTGATATATTTATGGAACTGATTAAAATAACAAACTCTTTTTTCCTTTTTATAAAAAAAAAAAAAAGAAACATGTATTCTGCAAAAAAATGACTTTCTGCCTCAGTCAGGGAAAGAGTTCTCTCTTTTGCTCTTTATTGCACATTTTAATTTAAATTCTATCAGACTGTTTTAAAAATATATTTAGTTCTAGCAACTAAGATATCTCACTACTGATGCAATTCTCTATCTATATAAAAGCCAAGTATGTCCAAGGATGGAATACTGCTGCCATATCTGGGCAGGAGCTGCTAAAAACAGCCTATCCTGCCTTGACAGAGTACAAAATAGACTTTGTGGCTTAGTGGGGGATGCCCTTTTCTCTTCCCTACAACCTCTCTCCCACAAAAGAGACGTTGCGAGCATATTCTTGTTTTATCGTTACTTCTATGGCAGGTGCTCGTCTGAACTCCAATCTCTGGTCCTCCCTCGCCAATCCTTCACGAAAAACACCCGTCTAGCTGAATCCACTGTCAAAAATTTCCCCCACTCTATATCTGTGCCTAAATCAAAACATAGATTCTATGAACAAAGCTTCTTTCTTAGAACTGCACGCCTGTGGAACTCTGTTCCGTCTGCCTGCTTCCCACCTGACTACAACTTGGATGTCTTCAAGTCCAACGTTAACAAATTCCTAATGAACCGCCCTCTTAAGTAAACACTTTATTAAATCTCCACACTAATGTACTGTACTTGCAATAACCCTTATCCCTGAGTGGCTTCCGGGCCTTGTTAAGTGGAGACCACGTGTAAAAAAAAACAAAAAAAAACAAACTATAAATTCAGTTATCAACATTGCCTTTATGCCAGGATACGTCTTTTTAAGAACATTTTAACAAACACTGGACTTTTAATTAATTTATTATTTTCTTGCTCACGTGTTGCATCGGCGCGAACATAAAAAAAATGTCAAAATAATAGAATGATTCATTATTCCTTTCTATGTTAAATAAAAACCAATATTGTTAATTTTTATTCATGCTGATTTTGACACCTTTTTAATTTTTTGTTTATGTCAACTGATTAGAAAAACGCAATCTCATTAACATCGTAACACCCGGTGACATCCGCCAATTTTAAATGTTCACCGTAGCAGCAGTGATGATTCTTAATGTTGATCTGATCCTGCGTTGTAATACTAGCATCTGTTTTTTAAAAGTCTTTTTTTTATTTTGTTTTAACCTGTTATGAGAGAAAAGTATCCTGACATTCCAATTTCCTTATAAAAAAAAAGAAAACATTAAAATATCCAATTTTCGAACGTTTCTAGAACAATTTGGAATAGAACATTAAAATATCCAATTTTCGAACGTTTCCGGAACAATCTGGAATAGAACATTAAAATATCCAATTTTCAAACGTTTCCGGAACAATCTGGAATAGAACATTAAAATATCCAATTTTCGAACGTTTCCGGAACAATCTGGAATAGAACATTAAAATATCCAATTTTCGAACGTTTCCGGAACAATCTGGAATAGAACATTAAAATATCCAATTTTCAAACGTTTCCGGAACAATCTGGAATAGAACATTAAAATATCCAATTTTCAAACGTTTCCGGAACAATCTGGAATAGAACATTAAAATATCCAATTTTCGAACATTTCCGGAACAATCTGGAATAGAACATTAAAATATCCAATTTTCGAACGTTTCCGGAACAATCTGGAATAGAACATTAAAATATCCAATTTTCAAACGTTTCCGGAACAATCTGGAATAGAACATTAAAATATCCAATTTTCGAACATTTCCGGAACAATCTGGAAAAGAACATTAAAATATCCAATTTTCGAACATTTCCGGAACAATCTGGAATAGAACATTAAAATATCCAATTTTCGAACGTTTCTAGAACAATTTGGAATAGAACATTAAAATATCCAATTTTCGAACGTTTCCGGAACAATCTGGAATAGAACATTAAAATATCCAATTTTTGAACGTTTCTAGAACAATCTGGAATAGAACATTAAAATATCCAATTTTCAAACGTTTCTAGAACAATCTGGAATAGAACATTAAAATATCCAATTTTTGAACGTTTCCGGAACAATCTGGAATAGAACATTAAAATATCCAATTTTCAAACGTTTCCGGAACAATCTGGAATAGAACATTAAAATATCCAATTTTCAAACGTTTCTAGAACAATCTGGAATAGAACATTAAAATATCCAATTTTCGAACATTTCCGGAACAATCTGGAAAAGAACATTAAAATATCCAATTTTCGAACATTTCCGGAACAATCTGGAATAGAACATTAAAATATCCAATTTTCGAACGTTTCTAGAACAATTTGGAATAGAACATTAAAATATCCAATTTTCGAACGTTTCCGGAACAATCTGGAATAGAACATTAAAATATCCAATTTTCAAACGTTTCCGGAACAATCTGGAATAGAACATTAAAATATCCAATTTTCGAACGTTTCTAGAACAATCTGGAATAGAACATTAAAATATCCAATTTTCGAACATTTCCGGAACAATCTGGAATAGAACATTAAAATATCCAATTTTCAAACGTTTCCGGAACAATCTGGAATAGAACATTAAAATATCCAATTTTTGAACATTTCCGGAACAATCTGGAATAGAACATTAAAATATCCAATTTTCGAACATTTCCGGAACAATCTGGAATAGAACATTAAAATATCCAATTTTCAAACGTTTCCGGAACAATCTGGAATAGAACATTAAAATATCCAATTTTCAAACGTTTCCGGAACAATCTGGAATAGAACATTAAAATATCCAATTTTCGAACATTTCCGGAACAATCTGGAATAGAACATTAAAATATCCAATTTTCGAACGTTTCTAGAACAATTTGGAATAGAACATTAAAATATCCAATTTTCGAACGTTTCCGGAACAATCTGGAATAGAACATTAAAATATCCAATTTTCAAACGTTTCCGGAACAATCTGGAATAGAACATTAAAATATCCAATTTTCGAACGTTTCTAGAACAATCTGGAATAGAACATTAAAATATCCAATTTTCGAACATTTCCGGAACAATCTGGAATAGAACATTAAAATATCCAATTTTCAAACGTTTCCGGAACAATCTGGAATAGAACATTAAAATATCCAATTTTCGAACGTTTTCTGAACAATTTGGAATAGAACATTAAAATATCCAATTTTCAAACGTTTCTAGAACAATTTGGAATAGAACATTAAAATATCCAATTTTCGAACGTTTCCGGAACAATCTGCAATAGAACATTAAAACATTCTATTTTCAAACGTTTCCGGAACAATCTGGATAATCCAGAAAATTTCATGCAAGAAACTATATATATATGGACACTACACAAGAATCTGTCATTGTGTTCACAAACTGGTTAATGTGAAGTCGCTATTCATAGTTAATGTTTCTAGGATGAAACCCCAGCCGAAAGAAACTCCTTAAAGGCCAACACTGCATCGTTTGAAGAAACTGAAATTTCGGTAAATACAAAGATTTCTGTACATGTTCTCACTGACGAAAGAATATTTTTAATAGATTTACGCATACAAGAAAAAATACACGATTAAACCCGGTTCCCCAACTTCCAACGTAGACCCCTACTACCATGTCTCCTTCTCCAACATCAGGGGTCTTCGTTCTAACCTTCCAGAGGTTGAAACCCAATTACAGGAGACTAAACCAGACCTTTTATTTTTAAGTGAAACTGGCATTGGACAGGCTATTTCCCTAGATGAGTTTGCAATTTCAGGATACTCTAACTTAACTTCTAAATCTGACCCCCAAGATCGCCATGGGCATGGAATATGTGCCTATATTAAAGATAGCTTTCCATGTGGGAGGGACATCTCCAGGGAAGATCCTAACTTACCCTATATGTGCTTCCGGGTTGCTTTAGCTCACACTACTGCATTTATATTTACTCTCTATCGCCCCCACAACAGTGGAGTTACTATCTTTCAAAGCATATCTGAGAAAATTGACCAAGTCCTTTCTACTTATCCTTCAGCTAACATTCATATATGTGGAGACTTCAATGTTCACAACGTTGAATGGTTGACCCACTCAAACAAGACCGATGATGAGGGGAGGTTCTGTCATGATTTCTCCATTGCCTATGACCTCACTCAGATTGTTCAGGAACCTACCCGTGTGCCCGATAATGATGGCCAGTATGCGAGCCTACTAGACCTTTTTCTCACAACTTGCCCTGAACTATGTTCAGTTTCTGTTCTGTCGCCTCTTGGATCTTCCGACCACTCTGTTGTATCAATTAAGATAAAAATGAAATGTAATAAGTCCCCAGATGTACCTCTTCATCGTACAGTATATCGATACACTAAGGCTGACTGGGATAGCTTCCGTACATTTATATCTGATCTACCTCTGCATTCCATGTTTAAAAAGGATGTGTCCTCTATAGTATTAGACCTAACTGAATGGTTAATTGTAGGTATTGACCATTTCATACCCTCTAAAAAGTTTCAGAAAAAACCTAACAGCCAGCCATGGTTCTCTCCAGAATGTGCTGCTGCCATTGCGCACAGAAATCACTTTTTCCACTGCTTCAAACGTAATAGATGTATGGAAACTAAAGCCGTTTTCAGGACTGCCAGCAACCATTGTAAGAAAGTAATAAGGAACGCAAGAGAGTTGTATGCTCAATCTGTTAAGTCCAAAGTAGCTGAGCAGCGGCTTGGTTCCCACCAGTTTTGGCAAATAGCAAACAGAATCCTGAACAGAAGCGTGTGCTCCATCCCAACTATTATCAATGGACCTGAGGTAATCTCG
The DNA here is from genome assembly GCF_053919585.1 of Euprymna scolopes. Lineage (NCBI taxonomy): Eukaryota > Metazoa > Mollusca > Cephalopoda > Sepiida > Sepiolidae > Euprymna > Euprymna scolopes. The sequence goes on from NC_136498.1 coordinate 126,886,341, forward strand.
TCAGCATCAGACAAAGCCAAACTCTTTGTCAAGAACTTTGCAGCAAATTCTACCCTTTGCGACCAAGACCGCCAACCCCCAATATTTCCTCCTGTATCAGAAAACACGCTATGTGATATACGTATATCTGTACGTGATGTTGCGAAGCTAATCAAAAACCTTGATTCGAGTAAAGCAACTGGCCCTGATGGTATTCCAATTATAGTACTCAAAAAACTTCAACCTGAATTAGCGCCCATACATACAAAACTGTTTAAACGTTGTCTTAAGGAGAATAGTTTCCCATCTCCCTGGAAAACCTCATCAGTATGCCCTGTATTTAAGAATTCAGGTGATCGCTCATCCCCCTCTCAGTACAGGCCAATAAGTCTCCTGTGCGTCATGAGTAAGTTGCTAGAATCTGTGTTAAATACAGAAGTAATCAAACATCTCAACAAAAATAACCTTCTTAGTGACACTCAATATGGTTTCCGTTCTGCTAGATCTACAGCAGATGTCATTACAGTTATATCGCATAGGATTAGCGAATCTCTCGACGGTGGCAATCTTTCTAGAGCAATTGCTCTTGACATATCTAAAGCCTTTGATAGGGTATGGCATAAAGGTTTACTTCATAAGATCGCTAGCTATGGTATAGCTGGAAAAGTCTTCTCAATTATTAAATCATTTCTTTCTGATAGGTTCATAAGAGTAGTAGTTGAGGGGCAAAAATCAGAAGCTCACAGTATTAATGCCGGTGTCCCTCAGGGATCCATCCTGGGCCCAACTCTTTTCCTGATCTACATTAATGATCTTCCAAATCATATCCTTACATCATTTGTAGACATTTATGCTGACGACACTACCATTTATGGTACCACATCTAAGACAGTAAACGACCAAGTTCTCTCCAATTCTCTCTCCTCTGATCTTGAGCACGTAGTACAATGGGGAAAGGAGTGGCTGGTTACTTTCAATGCATCTAAAACCAAGCTTCTCTCTTTACATCATCAACATTCTAATCCACATTTGTCATCAATTGAAATGAATGGCTCTCGTCTTCAGGAGGCCTCAAGTTTTGACAAGCTTCTGGGCTTGACCATTACTCCTGATCTTAAATGGAACACGTATATCAAATCTGTTGCCAAGGCCGCTGGAAAAATGGTGGGATCTTTCTATCGATCCAGTAGATATCTCACTGCTGATGCTATTCTCTACCTATATAAGAGCCAGGTACGTCCAAGGATGGAATACTGTTGCCACATCTGGGCAGGAGCTGCTAGAAAGGACTTGTCCTGCCTTGATAGAGTTCAAAATAGACTTCGTAGCCTCGTAGGAGATGTCCTTTTCTCCTCCTTGCAACCTCTATCTCACAGAAGAGATGTTGCGAGTTTGTCTCTGATGTATCGTTATTTTCATGGAAAGTGTTCAACTGAGCTTCAATCTTTGGTCCCCCCTCGCCAAACTTTCACAAGAAACACTCGTCTAGCTGTAAACACTATCAATAATTTCCCCCACTCTTTATCTGTGGCTAAACCTAAACGTAGATTCCATGAACAAAGCTTCTTTCTTAGAACTGCACGCCTGTGGAATTGTCTTCCGTTTTCCTGCTTTCCGGCTGACTACAATATGGTTGTGTTCAAGTCTAAAGTAAATAAGTTCTTGATGAGCCGTTCCATATAAGTTATTAAATTTACCAAATTTTCATTACTAATGATTACTATATTGACCAATTTCTACTGTACACTCTTTAACCCTTATCCTTGAGTGGCCTCTGGGCCTTGATAATGTGGTGATGCCTTTGTAAAAAAAAAAAAAAATAAAAATAAAAAAAATAAAACATTTGATTTAAAGCTAGTAGTTATCTCCCTTTCACCGTCAATGCTTGAGACGTTATAATTCGCTTTCACAGCTGGTAACAATAATACAAAGTTTACTTGTAAATATTTTGTATGTTTTGTCACAATAAATATTCCTTTTTTTTTTATTATTAGTTTTTTTTTCTTTTAATTTATTGCACGTTCATATACCTGGACATCTGGTTCATATAATCTTTTGTCTATCTGCTTTAGTGAGAATTTTTCCAAAAAGCCAGTCTGATACTAAAATCATGCCTATCCCTGTGCTTAACCCAAAGTTAACTATTTTTGTGGTGACTTTCATGTGAGTTTGTTAACCAATCATTTTTTTTTTTTTTTTTTTAATGTTTTCTAATGAAATGGATCATAGCAATTGATTTTCTTTCTGTCGTAGATTTAATTCTACATGCAGTTTTATAATGTCCTAGCTTTTTTTTTTTTTTTTAGCACTTTCTGCGGTTGGCATAAGTTAAAATATCCACAGCAATGCAATTCCTTTCAGTCATTTTATTTTTATTCTGAAAATTGTTGTTTTTCCTAAATACATGGGTTACTTAGTTATCTGGTCCATGTTTAGTATTGGGATTAATTGTTATTGAACTCTTCTATATGAATAAAACAGTAGATGTATGTACTGTTTTATACATACATACATACATACATATATATATATATATATATATATATATATATATATATATATATATATATATATATATAAAATGAAAATTACAATTGAATTTACCAAAATGATCCAAGATGGTAAAATTAAAATAAATTAGAAATATTAAGGAATTAATATTTATAAAATTATCTCAGGCAGATAGAAAAGCTCGATAAAACCAAATAGGAAATAGAGCTTATATGTATACATATATATATGGCTCTTATATGTATATATATGTATATGTGTGTATATATATATATATATATATATATATATATGTATATGTATGTATATTTATCAGTAATGAAATCAAAAGGATGTAGTGTTTACCTGATATATACGCAATGGTAAACTTAAAGTTTAGAGTCTGAAATCACTTTTTCTAATTAAGCCAACGATGAAAGATGACAAGCTGTTTTTTCTCTTTTTATTCCTCAATCCCATTTGACTGGGGATCAACTTCCCTTTGGACTACTGCACTGGCTGAAAAAAAACAATTTCCATTATTTCAGCTGCCTTGAAAACTTTCCAATCAGAATATATGCATTACACTGGATTTAATTTTGGACTTCATTCTCTCTAAAGAACTATTTTCGCCTTTCGGATTACCTTGAGAGGATCTTCATGCAAGCCAAAATATTACGTGTGGTTTCACTTAATGCCATAATCAGAAAATTCTACAATTGCATGGCCTTCGGGACAAGATCAAAGTGTAGTATCTGTTCCGGCAGATTCTGCAGGCTATGACTAGCTATGACTAGCAAAGACCAGATGTGGGGGCAACCCCACATGTCTGACCTTTAACCAGCTCCCATTTCCCACCTCTCGGGAGCTGGTCCCCTTTTCCCCTTCCCCCTCCCTTCACTCCTCACATTAAAAATCGGCCTTGTGCCTAATTTGCTCGGTGGGGGAGCAAATAAATACCATCTGTTCCGGCAGATACATCAAAGTGTAGTATCTGTTCCGGCAGATACTGCAAGCTATGACTAGCTATGACTAGCAAAGACCAGATGTGGGGGCAACCCCACATGCCTGACCATTAACCAGCTCCCATTTCCCACCTCTCGGGAGCTGGTCCCCTTTTTCCCTTCCCCCTCCCTTCACTCCTCACATTAAAAATCGGCCTTGTGCCTAATTTGCTCGGTGGGGGAGCAAATAAATACCATCTGTTCCGGCAGATACTGCAAGCAAAGACCATATGTGGGGGCAACCCCACATATAAGACCTTGGTCAATGTAGGGGCAACCCTTCATACCAATTGTCACTATCCAGCTCCCCTACTCCCCGGGGAGTTGGTCCCCATTTCCCCTTCACTCCTCACATTAAAAATCGGCCTTGTGCCTAATTTGCTCGGTGGGGGAGCAAATAAATACCATCTGTTCCGGCAGATGCTGCACTTAAGATAATTTGTACCAGTCAATGGAGGGGAAACCCTCTATACTGGGACAATTATTATTTTTGGTAACCAGAGTGCCCCCTTTTTGCCTACTTTAAGGGGAGCTGGTTTTTACCTCACATTAAAAACGGCCTTGTGCCTAATTTGCTCAGTGGGGGAGCAAATAAACACCATCTGTTCCGGCAGATACTGCAAGCTATGACTAGCTATGACTAGCAAAGACCAGATGCGGGGGCAACCCCACATGTCTGACCTTTAACCAGCTCCCATTTCCCACCTCTCGGGAGCTGGTCCCCTTTTCCCTTTCCCCCTCCCTTCACTCCTCACATTAAAAATCGGCCTTGTGCCTAATTTGCTCGGTGGGGGAGCAAATAAATACCATCTGTTCTTCAGATGCTGCACTTCCATTTCTTGTTCTCTTTCGTTGGAGGATCAGTCCTTCACGACTGAGACAATTTTTTATTTTTGTACCTTTTCTCCACGTTAAAAAACGACCCTGGTGTCTAACTCTGTCCCGTGGGGAGACATTGTTAATAGGTACAAATATAATTTGCTGATTTCTTTCTGTCTTCTGATGAGAAGAATAGTAAGAATAGCATTCTTTGAAACTCTGTGGAATAAGGACTTTGTAAATTGTTTTGTCGAACAATAAATTTTGATTGTAAAGTTCAACTTAGTTTTAATTTTCTTTCTCTTTATATATATATATGACTACTTCAATTAATCGCATAAATTAATATACAAAGATATAATTTTATGCGTAAATTTTCAGTATTTACTTCAACAGTGCTCAATACATAGGTAGAGTTAGGTATTAAGTTATAAAAATATATATGGCAATTAAGCTAGGCAGAATATTCCGCATTTCATTGTCGTGAGAATTTGTCAGGCTTATACCTTGCATAAGCCTGATGAATTCTCATGAGAATGAAACATGGAATATTCTGTGTAGCTTAATTGCTATATATATTTTTATAACTTATATGTATGTATATTTAGGCCGCATTTTTTTCTTTATGGCATATTTCATTAAATAAAATAGATGTTTTTTGTCTATTAATTCTATTCTCGATCCTTTCCAACTTCCGAATAACAGTTTTCATTTCTGGCAAGAACTGGCTGATGTAATCTCCATATTTATCATGTCCGAGTACTTTCCAATCCTTCAGAGATAAATTAATCTAACTGGTTTTGAATAATTTTTTATGAAGTTCGTTTTTGTTTTTTTCTTCATTGTTTAATTATTTATCCTTTCTTTTTTTCATCGGTTAAATTTACTCTTACAAACATATTTTTTCATCGGTTAAATTTACTCTTACAAACATATTTTTTCATCGGTTAAATTTACTCTTACAAACATAGTTTTTCATCGGTTAAATTTACTCTTACAAACATATTTTTTCATCGGTTAAATTTACTCTTACAAACATATTTTTTCATCGGTTAAATTTACTCTTACAAAACTAATAATGTCGTCCATGTTTTTTGTTTCTTGTAACCAAAGTGACACATTTTGTTAATGACCTTAAAATTAGGCCAAATAACATCTCCGCTGAAGTCCTCCCTCTGAATGAAATTCTACTTTTTTCTGGAGATTATATATGAATACCCTGTAATAATAACAAGAAAAACAAACACACAGAAAACAAAATTATTTTAGTATTTAGAGTGGATGATCAGTTTTGTATATAAATTTAACACAAATTGATCTCCCATTTCTAAGCCATTCTAGCATGTTAATGGAGTTAATTTTTTTACCACTACCTCCAAATGACTGCTAGTTAGGATTATGTTAAAAGACAGTAATGGATGTTTGAAAAATAATTTGGGAAAATTATTGCAATAAATGAATGTCAGATATTGGGGCTCTACACCAGCAGGTAACGAGTTTGAATTTTGGCAAGGGTCACATTAATACGTCAGGATAACGTAGTGGCTAATGGAAATAAACCCAGCTTTTTTTTTTTTTTTACATGGAGTTCACCACTTATCAAGGCCCAATGGCCACTCGAGGATAAGGGTTATTGTGTGTACAGTAGTCAATGGGATAGTGTAGCAGTAGTATTGGAGAATTGATAAAGTGTCATTACTTAAAGGCGCGGTTCATCAGGAATTTGGTTGTGTTGGACTTGAAGACATCCAGGTTGAAGTCGGGAGGGAAACAGGCAAGCGGAACAGAGTTCCACAGGTGTGCAGTTCTAAGAAAGAAGGTTTGTTCATGGAATCTATGTTTTGATTTAGGCACAGATAAAGAGTGGGGAAAATTATTAATGGTGGTTTCAGCTAGTCGGGTGTTTTTTGAAAAATATTGGCGAGGAGGAACCAGAGAATGGAGCTCAGACGAGCACTTGCCATGGATATAACGATAGAACAACGACATGCTTGCTACGTCTCTTCTGTGGGAAAGAGATTGCAGAGTAGAGAAAAGGGCATCCCCCACCAAGCCATGAAGTCTATTTTGTACTCTGTCAAAGCAGGATAGGCTGTTTTTAGCAGCTCCCGCCTAGATGTGGCAGCAGTACTCCATCTTTGGACGTACTTGCTCTTATATAGATAGAGAATTGTATCATTAGTGAGATATCTTCTGGAGCTGCAAGTGTATTGATTGAAACTGAGGTCAAAGGTTAGCTCTCTAGACAAAATGCGCTAGAAATGCAGAACGATATGAGTTTCTAAAGTGACCTCATGTCTAGGTTGCATTTTTGAAATTCACTAGCTGTGACAATCAGACTTTAGTAGGGTGTATTCCAATTCCTACTGTAGCTGTTTATTTGAAGCTGACATCATACAAATTGGTCAATCGTCAAATAAGATGTATAGCTATAACAATTTTCAAGAGTCGTTGACAATTTTAAATGCCTGTACAAAAAAATGTCTGCAAACTTATTGAAGGCACTTTATAAGTTATAAGTAATTAGTTATGTAATCTCACCCCCAAATAAGTAATGACTCTAAATAAAACCTTGAAAACTCAGCAAGTTTATATTGTGTTTCCAACAACCATGAGAAGATCATGGGCCACACATGGAAAAGCAATGATTGAGAGAATGAAATATCAGCATCCGTACTTGCATGTGAAAAGATGATGTTCTATTGTTTTCTTGATCACTTTATCATAAATGATGATGTGCAAAGTTGTTCGTTCATCGCGGTGGATACTTAGATTGCATGTGTTGTTTGCCTTTTAGACGTCAATCGGTTTTATGTTCTTTGTGCGAGTTGATTATTTTTATAAATGATGATGTGCAAAGGTTCGTTCATCGCGGTTGATACTTAGATATTTAAATATTTAGATACTTAGTTATTTAGATATTTAGATACTTAGATACTTAGATATTTAGATATTTAGATATTTAGATACTTAGATATTTAGATACTTAGATATTTAGAAACTTAGATATTTAGAAACTTAGATATTTAGATATTTAGATACTTAGATATTTAGATATTTAGATACTTAGATATTTAGATATTTAGATACTTAGATATTTAGATATTTAGATACTTAGATATTTAGATATTTAGATATTTAGATACTTAGATACTTAGATATTTAGATATTTAGATATTTAGATACTTAGATATTTAGATACTTAGATATTTAGAAACTTAGATATTTAGATACTTAGATATTTAGAAACTCAGATATTTAGATACTTAGATATTTAGATATTTAGATACTTAGATATTTAGATACTTAGATATTTAGATATTTAGATACTTAGATATTTAGATACTTAGATATTTAGATACTTAGATACTTAGATATTTAGATATTTAGATATTTAGATACTTAGATATTTAGATATTTAGATACTTAGATACTTAGATATTTAGATATTTAGATATTTAGATACTTAGATATTTAGATACTTAGATACTTAGATATTTAGATATTTAGATATTTAGATACTTAGATATTTAGATATTTAGATACTTAGATACTTAGATATTTAGATATTTAGATACTTAGATATTTAGATATTTAGATATTTAGATACTTAGATATTTAGATATTTAGATACTTAGATATTTAGATATTTAGATATTTAGATACTTAGATATTTAGATATTTAGATATTTAGATACTTAGATATTTAGATATTTAGATACTTAGATATTTAGATATTTAGATACTTAGATATTTAGATATTTAGATACTTAAATATTTAGATATTTAGATATTTAGATACTTAGATATTTAGATACTTAGATATTTAGATATTTAGATATTTAGATACTTAGATATTTAGATATTTAGATATTTAGATACTTTGATACTTAGATATTTAGATATTTAGATATTTTGATACTTTGATACTTAGATATTTAGATATTTAGATACTTAGATATTTAGATACTTAGATATTTAGATATTTAGATATTTAGATACTTAGATATTTAGATACTTAGATATTTAGATATTTAGATACTTAGATATTTAGATATTTAGATACTTAGATATTTAGATATTTAGATACTTAGATATTTAGATATTTAGATATTTAGATACTTAGATATTTAGATATTTAGATACTTAGATATTTAGATACTTAGATATTTAGATATTTAGATACTTAGATATTTAGATATTAAGATATTTAGATATTTAGATACTTAGATATTTAGATATTAAGATATTTAGATACTTAGATATTTAGATATTTAGATACTTAGATATTTAGATACTTAGATACTTAGATATTTAGATATTTAGATACTTAGATATTTAGATATTTACATATTTAGATACTTAGATATTTACATATTTAGATATTTAGATATTTAGATACTTAGATATTTAGATATTTAGATATTTAGATACTTAGATATTTAAATATTTAGATATTTAGATATTTAGATATTTAGATACTTAGATATTTAGATATTTAGATACTTAGATATTTAGATATTTAGAAATTTAGATATTTAGATATTTAGATATTTAGATATTTAGATATTTAGATACTTAGATACTTAGATATTTAGATATTTAGATACTTAGATATTTAGATATTTAGATATTTAGATACTGAGATATTTAGATATTTAGATACTTAGATATTTAGATACTTAGATACTTAGATATTTAGATATTTAGATACTTAGATATTTAGATATTTAGATACTTAGATATTTAGATATTTAGATATTTAGATATTTAGATACTTAGATATTTAGATATTTAGATACTTAGATATTTAGATATTTAGATATTTAGATACTTAGATATTTAGATATTTAGATACTTAGATATTTAGATATTTAGATACTTAGATACTTAGATATTTAGATATTTAGATACTTAGATATTTAAATATTTAGATATTTAGATATTTAGATATTTAGATACTTAGATATTTAGATATTTAGATATTTAGATATTTAAATATTTAGATATTTAGATATTTAGATATTTAGATACTTAGATATTTAGATATTTAGATATTTAGATACTTAGATATTTAGATATTTAGATACTTAGATATTTAGATATTTAGATATTTAGATACTTAGATATTTAGATATTTAGAAACTTAGATATTTAGATATTTAGATATTTAGCTACTTAGATACTTAGATACTTAGATATTTAGAAACTTAGATATTTAGAAACTTAGATATTTAGATACTGAGATATTTAGATATTTAGATATTTAGATACTTAGATATTTAGAAACTTAGATATTTAGATACTTAGATATTTAGATACTTAGATATTTAGATATTTAGATACTTAGATATTTAGATACTTAGATATTTAGATATTTAGATACTTAGATATTTAGATACTTAGATATTTAGAAACTTAGATATTTAGATACTTAGATATTTAGATACTTAGATATTTAGATATTTAGATATTTAGATACTTAGATATTTAAATATTTAGATATTTAGATACTTTGATATTAAGATATTTAGATACTTAGATTCTTAGATATTTAGATATTTAGATATTTAGATACTTAGATACTTAGATATTTAGAAACTTAGATATTTAGATACTTAGATATTTAGATATTTAGATACTTAGATACTTAGATATTTAGAAACTTAGATATTTAGATACTTAGATATTTAGATACTTAGATATTTAGATATTTAGATACTTAGATATTTAGATACTTAGATACTTAGATATTTAGATATTTAGATACTTAGATATTTAGATATTTAGATACTTAGATATTTATATATTTAGATACTTAGATATTTAGATATTTAGATACTTAGATACTTAGATATTTAGATATTTAGATACTTAGATATTTAGATATTTAGATATTTAGATATTTAGATATTTAGATACTTAGATATTTAGATACTTAGATATTTAGATACTTAGATGTTTAGATACTTAGATATTTAGATATTTAGATATTTAGATATTTAGATACTTAGATATTTAGATACTTAGATATTTAGATATTTAGATATTTAGATATTTAGATATTTAGATATTTACACATTTAGATATTTAGATATTTAGATATTTACATATTTAGATATTTAGATATTTAGATATTTAGATATTTAGATACTTAGATATTTAGATATTTAGATACTTAGATACTTAGATACTTAGATATTTAGATACTTAGATACTTAGATACATAGATATTTAGATACCCAGATATCATATGTTGTTTGCCTTTTAGACGTCAATCGGTTTTATGCCCTTTATGCTAGTTGATTTATACGTAAATTTTATCTTAACTCTCACTCGATCTCGCAGGGAGATCTCTTCACTGCTACAAATGCCAAAATATTACAAAAATTGGAATCAAAAAGTAATAATAGCCTTGAAAAAATTAAAGATATTTCGTACAAATGTTCTTAAATAGTAAAAAAATATCTGCTACAAACGTGATTCAATGCAAGACAAAACAGAAATCAGCAATTGATGTTAACAAATTTTTATTTTTTAAAATTCAATTTTCACCCCAAACAAGGCACAGTGCCATTTTGAAGTAGGAGACTACTATCTGGGACATAAGTTGCAGGGATATTATGAAGGGAGGTGGGTAGCAAGATGTCTGTTCACATTACACTTGAACTTCTGCATGTCAGTACAGTTGGGAAAACAGAATCCCGGAAGAGAATTTCAAAGTCTAGCAGTTCTTGGGGGAAAAACACTATTGGAAAAGAAGTCTTTCTTACACCTAGGGGTCTCTACTGTGTAGGGGTGGGATTTAGCTGCTTGTCGGGTTTGTCGGGGGTATTCACGTCAAGAGGGTACAATTGCTTGTAATTCGTCAGAGCATTCACCATTAAAATACTTGTAGAAGAGGCAGAGAGATGCAACATTTCATCGATGGGACAGAGGCTGAAGCTTAGATGACAGTTCAGGACCTATTAGGTTGGTGACTCTCTTTTGAACCTTGTCGAAGAGTGAGAGACAAGCAGCAGATGCACCAGCCCAAATGTGACAACAGTATTCCATATATGGACGAATGGTGGCCTTATAGCGGTAGAGGATACTTTCAGGCGTAAGTAGTTTTCTAGCACGGTAGAGAGAGCCAGCAGCCTTGGCAATGCTCTCTATGTATCTGTTCCAACTCATGTTCCCTGTGAACATTAGGCAAAGGAGTTTAAAAGAAAATTTTTGGCCATTGCTATTGGTAGTAGAGAAAGTTCTTGTAATTATTTAAGGAAACAAGCTTAGTCTTGGCAGCATTGAATTTGACCATCCATTTTTGTCCCCATTCAACTACGGATTGGAGGTCTTCCTCTTGCGTTTCTGCCATTTATTAGATATGTGTTCATTTGTTTTCCTATCATGCCTGTTATAGAGCATGGTATCATCATCAAATATACCCATTTCAGAGACAATTTTATCAGGCGGTCATTTATGAATATTAGGAATAATAAAGGTCTAAGGATAGACTCCTGAGGTACTCCTGGATTTATATTATATCGTTTAGATGTATGACCATCGAGGACAACCTGGATTCTTCTCTTACTTAAGGATTTACCTTATGTATTTTTCCAGTGATACCATATGATCTGATTTTCCTGAGAAGACCTTTGTGCCATACTTTGTCAAAAACCTTAGATATATCTAGGGCTATCACTCTACCCTCCCTGCTTTGTCTAGTGAACGGTATATACGTTCAGAGACTACAGTTAGGAAACCTACTGTGGAATGGACTTGCCTAAATCCATATTGATGGTTGTTCAAAGGTTTAGCAGCTGATATTAAACTTAATCAGTAATATAACTTCCTACGAGAGTATCAATTTCCCATCCCAAGTTTATTTATTTATTTATTAAATTGTTAGGTGAAAGTACAGAATAGTTAAGAACACCCCTCTTCAGGTTCTGCAGATTTAGAAAGCCATTCTTAATATAGAGGCTCAATTATAGCTTCAAAATAAAAATAAAACAAAATACTGGAAGAAGCCCACCCAATAAATGTTATAACATTTATTTGACAAATTTATACCAGTAATTTAAAAAAAATTTTTATTTTTAACTTATTATCAAGACTCCAAAGATATAACCGTATTGTGTTGGCCATATTTTTGTTCTCACGTAACACTTGACACTTATAATTTGTAAACCAATTTTGCTAATTTTCTGCAGTATAACATTTTTTAAGTAAACAGTTTTTTGTGCAAGAAAATTAAAAATAGTGGTCGCGAGCGATTAAATCATTGAATTAAGTTTCCGTTTCCAAGACTTAATAAAATAAGGTGATGGACGAGAGCTTGATTAATTATGGACTCAAACATTTTGGCGAAAAGCGGGAGGAGGCTAATGGGGCGATAATTTAATGGATCAGTTCTTTCACTAGAATTCTTGAAAACTGGTACCACAGAAGCAATTTTCCAGTACTCAGGAAAGCAAGATTTGCTAAGGAATTTGTTGTAAAGTTTGGAGAGAACTAGAGCAACCTCAATGGAGCATTTTTTTAATAGAGTAACTGAGATGAGTTTGGGTCTACATGCTTTTGAGGTGTCTAGGTTATTTATGAGAAGGGGTGATTTTCAGATCATCTAGTGTGGCGTCTCCCCGCAGAAAACAGTCCGGGAAGGAATGGTTTGCGGAATTCAGTGTGGAGTTGGGGGCAAACTGACTGGAAAGCAAGTTAGCGTTCTTGATTACCATGCAAACAACCTCATGATTGTTTGATAGTGGGGGAATTGTTGACTGCCCATTATTTACTACACTGTTGTAGATTTTCCAAAAATCACGAGTTCCTAATTTCTGTGCTTCGATGCATTTTCTGATGGTTTCAATATATTCTATCTTAGCTGTCACTATTTCTCTCTTACAATTACTTTTAGCTTCTATAAACTTCTGACTGTTTGAACTGGACTTAAATCTGTGATACGCATGCTGCCTTTGAGCAAAAGCAGCTGCACAAGTAGAAGTAAACAATTGGGGAGAGTGGGGGCTTGCTATAGCATTTCTGCATGGGAACATGGGCTTCAATTGCAGTTTTTAACCATACAGTGGTCTCATTTGCACACTGTTCAGCAGGAAGTGAAGATATTTCGCCAGAGGGCATCTCTAATGAGATCCCTGATGGCTTCCCAGTCAGCCTTTTTATAATACCTCATTGTTTGAGCAGTGGCTCTTCAGTTTTGGGTCGAGAATTAAGGGCGATTTCAGCCATCATCACAGCATGATCAGCATTCCTGGTGGGCTGTGAATATTTGTTACACAATCATCGGGAACTGTGGTCAGAAATAGATCTAGAAGTGAGGCATGTTGATTTTGCTGGTCTGGGGAAACAAAATGTAACTGTCTGTGATAGGGAACGAGATATAGAGAAGCTATGTGTTGTGCTACAAACTGCGTCCGTGTAAGTAGAGAATCTAAGCCAGTTACTATGGTGGACATTGAAGTCAACAAATACATGTACTTGTGCACTAGTATCGAGGGAGAGTGCTGTATCTATGCTGTCAGAGATTTTGTTTAATAGGGTACAGTTCTGGGTTGAGGGAGAGCGGTAGAGAAAATACAAGTAGCTAATCTTATGTTGCATGTTAAGTCTGAAGCACATAAAGGCCGTGTCGTCTGATTCTAGTTTTGTTTCTTTAGTCAAGGGGAGGGTGTTTCAAATATAGACTCCAAGTCTGTACATGTGTTTGAGTCCTTATGGCAGAGTGGGAGATAACCAGGCATGTTAAAATGGTAAGACGGAATGGAGGAGTGTAGGTTTCACTTAATGCTAAGATATCCGGGGTGTTTACTAGGAGAAATGATTCAAAATCATCTTAATTAATTCTAAGCCTGCGGATATTTATAAATGCAAACCTCAAGGGTGTGATGTGACTGTCCTAGGGGGCGATTGGGCTCCCCACGGGGGTGGAGGGAGGTCAAGACCCCCGAAATGCTGGAGAAGCTAGGCAGATATGATTTATTTTTATTTTTTAATTATCATTGGTGTGCCCGGGCGTCAGCAAAAGACCTTGCTGAGAGAAAGATTGGATTGTAATTTTCATTGTTATGAAAATCGTTGACAATATCATTTTTTTTTGTAAATTGTACTCCGAAAATGAAATGACTCAGAGTTCTTAGGATTTTTATAGTTTGAGTACAATGCCTGTGACCCAGAGGGTCCCAGGGAATGACCTTTCAGGGCATGAGAACACTTGCAGATCTACATGTGCACACAGAGAAGAGATAACCTTCCCTGGGGGTGACATAACTGGATACGATTGGTCCAGGGAACAACCTCGGTCTCACCCCCTCCCCTGAGTATATTAACGAGATGCAGAGTTGAACCTAGCAGTTGAAGCTGAAGTTTGGAGCAGAATCCAAGCGCAGTTGAAGAGATGCCACACCCCTCTCTTCCCGCATCATTCCACTGCTATAGCGAGAGAAATCAACCTATTGACTCAGCGGAGTCTGTCAAAATCAACATTGAACTATGGACAATTGTATATAGCTATATATTTGTATATATTTATATATCTTATCTTGAATTAATCAGTAGAATAGAGAAGCGAGTTGTTTCTTTCTTTTGTGTGCATGAAATTGCTTTCCTTCTATCACGACAGATCGACGAAGCAGCGGCATATCAACCTGATTGTGAAATTAAGAGCAACCAAATCGATTGACAGGTCCTGCCACACTGAGATCCTTTGCTGACCTGCAAATGACCGGTCACAGGAAGAAAGCCAGTTGGTTTTGTTTGAGTTTGTACCTGGTTTATGCACTAAACTTTAATTTTCAAGCGACTTGTATACTTTTTGCTTATTGAAACTATTTTAAGGTTTTCTTTGTCTTTTTTTTGTCTGAATAAGGGTAAATGTGCATTTAACGAACCAGACGTAACTCAGCATTTGCTCGGCTTTGTCCGACGCATGACGTCAGCAGCCGGATAAAACCGAGCGTTGACGATAAAATAAAAACAACGCTACAACAAAATAACTGTAAAATGAAATTGTAAAATGTAGAAACATCCAAAAATAAATAAGTAAAAAGCAAAAACCTACCGTTCATTTATGTTTTTTTTTAATTATTAGTATTATTGTTTGAAATTGTTTTCTGTTTGCAAAATTATGAAACATTTTTTGTAAACAAATAATCGTTATTATTTTTTTTTTTAATGAAACGTTTTTTGGGGGGGTGGGGTTCAACTATTTACGTAAAATAACCAACAAAAATGATATTTGTAGGATCATTTTTTTTTTGTAACAAATAATAGTAATTATATTTTTTTTAATGAAACTTTTTTTTTTTTTTTCAACTATTTACGTAAAATGACCAACAAAAATGATATTTGTAGGATCAATTTTTTTTAACAAATAATAGTGAATAATTGTTTTTTTATGAAACGTTTTTTTTTTTTTTTTCAACTATTTACCTACAAAAAAAGAAAAAATGGTAAGAAAAAGGAAAAGAACAAAACATTTTTTTTTTACGGGATCTACAAAATTAAGGCTGTGGTGGTTCACCGTTAAATAGTGATACCCCTCTTCTCCCACTTTGCTCCAACAGTCTGATATGACTGTGCGTGGTCCCCGGCAGAATGTATTTTCTTGTTAGTGGAAGGAGGGTTTCGGCATTCCTATTTGCTACATTAACCAAAAAAAAAAAAAAAAAAAAAAAACTCCTTTTCGGCGGGGTCGGCGTATCCACCGAGGACCCAGACTGGTGTTAGACGTCTGCCAGTTGTGTTTCCAGCGGTTGAAGAAGATAGACTTGTCGATTTCGACCGTATGGCCTGCTGGGCCTCCTATCTGCCAGGGATTCCTAAGAAAGTAATCCCGGCATATTATATCTTGCAGGAAATTCTTCCAGTCCACAATTGTATGGCATGACTGCAACCCACATTCGCGCTGGAGATTCCTAGTCACCGCCATCTCGAACACCCATATTGGATTTCTCGTCTGCTGCTCGACACGCGCATATGCGCGTCGAGTTGAAACTAAGCGCGCAGTGTTTTGATTGGCTGATGACCATGTTTCGTCAGACAGCAGCAAAACCCGAGCTGTTGACGTCATGCGTCGGACAAAGCCGAGAAAATGCTGAGTTATGTCTGGTTCGTTCCTCACATGATCAGCCATTTTTTTTTTTTTTTGTAAAAGCCTTTAATACTTTGCTACACATTCTGAAATTGCAAAAAGTTTCAAAACCTTAAAATTTTCTTGCATTTGGTAAGAGTTACTTATTGCCTATTTTATTTGTTTTCAATTTTTCAGTTGTTAACAAAACTTCTTTCCTAAACCTGTCCACTTCTGGAAACCCCTTGCCAAACTTTCACAAAAAACATTCGACTAACTACAACCTCTATAAACGATTTCCCCCCTCTCTCTATCTGTTCCTAAATCTAAACAGATTCCATGAACAAAGATCCCTTCTAAGAACTACCCGTGTGTGGAACACTGTTTCGCTGGCCTGCTTCCCCACTGAATACAACATGGTAGTCTTCAAATGCAATGTAAACAAATTCTTGCTAAGCCGTCCCCATAACTAATCAAATTCTACCCAATTTACACCAATAATGATTACTCCACTACCACCTTACATTCATTAACCCTTATCCTCGAGTGGCCTTCAGGCCTTGATAAGTGGTGATTCCCAAGTAAAAAAAACAAAAAAAACTCTTTCCCACATGCCGGCTTTCCAGTTGACTACAATATAATCGTCTTCAAGTCCAATGTAAACAAGTTCTTGTTGAGTCATTCTTTCAAATAATCAAATTCTACCCAATTTCCGCCACTATTGATCACTACGCAGCTGTCTCAGTAATTAGCTTACACTTATTAATGCTTCTCCTCGAGAGGCCTTCAGGTCTTGATAAATGGTGACACCATAAAAGCTACATAATTTTTTGAAATGATTTTTTTGCTGTTGTTGTTTTGTTTTTTTTTTTTTTACATGGAGGTCACCACTTATCAAGGCCCGGAGGCCACTCAGGGATAAGGGTTATTCCGTGTACAGTAATTAATGGGATAGTATCGTAGTAATCATTAATATTGGAGATTTGATAGAGTGTTTTACTTAAGAGAGCGGTTTATCAGGAATTTGTTTATGTTGGACTTGAAGACATCCGAGTTGTAGTCAGATTGGAAACAGGCAAACAGAAGAGAGTTCCACAGTCGTGCACTTCTAAGAAAGAAGCTCTGCTCATGGAATCTACGTTTGGATTTAGGCACAGATAAAGAGTGGTGGAAATTAATGACAGTAGTTTCAGCTAGACGGGTGTTTTTCGTGAAAGATTGGCGAGGGGGGACCAGAGATTGGAGCTCAGACGAGCACTTGCCATGGAAATAACGATAAAACAAAAACAGCCTCGCAACGTCTCTTTTGTGGGAGAGAGGCTGCAGGGAAGAGAAAAGGGCATCCCCCACTAAGCCACGAAGTCTATTTTGTACTCTGTCAAGGCAGGATAGGCTGCTTTTTCTTATATTTAAAACGAAAAGAAAAAAAAGTGTGCCATGAAAATGAACATTTACCAAATTATACCTGCGCTATTATCTGAACTCAGAAATACGTGGCTTTTTTTTTTTCTCTATAGTATGCATTACCTTTTAGCTAGTCTAAACTTAATACATAACCCTAAAGGTGTTGATTTTATTTTATTTCGGACTATTAGTCTCATCTTATCTTTTTATTGGCGCACCAATAAAAAGATAAGATGAGACTAATAGTCCGAAATAAAATAAAATCAACATACAATGCTCATCTCAACAATAAAAATTCCAATAAGGAATAATATATATAACCCTAAAGGTATTACTCTTAACCAGTTTTTTAAACGAGTTCTTCAAATGTAAATTAATAAAAACTAACCAGACTTTCCACTTTGATAAAAGTTCTATTATAGCATATTTATTATGAGGTGGAGCTGGAAGACTCGAACATTCTGGCATGAGGTAGATAAAATAGTGTTGAATTAGTTTAGTCTGCAATCGCAGTACAATCTCATGTTTTCTTACATTTTTGACGTTAACATTTACAGGGAGGATGTCTTCGCCTTCACATCTGGTATTCTCAAACGGTCACCCATTTACTACTAACCAGATTCAACGTTTCTTAACTTTAGTGATCTAATGGGAATCAGTCTGTCACTTGATTCATAATCCGGCTAATATATATATTAATTTATCGGGTATGTTTTATTATAGACAACAAACCTTTAATAAGATGTCGACAAACATTGTATGTTTGCTATCACGTCGGGCGTCACCAAGATGTAGAAAAGACAAGATGTTTCTTTCTAGCATTTAATTAACGGCTTTATTGGTCATCTTTATTAGCAGAATAAGGAAACGGGTTTGTCGTGGAAAGTGTTCCTGTGTGGAGACGTACATTAAAGATTAGACAGGCCTGTTGAATGAGAAAAGTGTTCTATGTGTGCTCCGTATTGAAGTCCGTGTGTGGAGATAACTTGGGACCAATAGGTTCATTCCACATGGAGTTGTTGTTGTTGTTGTTGTTGTTGTGTGTGTGTGTGTGTGTGCGAGAGAGAGAGTTAGTTGCCGATTTAACCTATATAAACTCGATCACATGACTGAGAGCCGGCTTCTTATTGGACAAGCCAGGAAGGAAATGCATTCAAAATTTCCAGCCGTGAGAATTCGCTCCTACTTGTATTTGTTGCAATTTCATCTGCTAAGTGCTGCAAACTGAAAAAGTGATCAACTCCCCCCCCAAATATATAACAAATAACTGTTACCAAAGGCAAGATCTTGCCTTTGATAACACTTACTGGTATTATTTTAGAAAATTTTTTAATATATTTGTTTTGTGACAACTTTTTCGAATCTATGTGTACAGTAAAACAAACTCCGATTGACACTATTTGTTTTTCGAACCTAATAAACATTTTAAAGTAAGTACAAATACTAAAATCTTTTCCAGATAGGTAGAAGAGTAATTTATCTTGCCTTTGGTAACATTTATTTGTTAAATATTTGTTTTTTGACAACTTTTTCAGTTAAGAACAGTTAACAAGTTTTTCGCCTACAAGTGCTTCTTCTTGCCTCGAGCCGGACTAATTTTCAGCTGGGGATAAAAGTAGGTGAACACCGGTTGCTTTACACCGCAATTCGCTCATTAAGATTTTCCTGGAACTTTCAAGAATTTTTCTTGTTGCCAAACATATCGGACTCCTAACGTTTTTCTCTCTATACAATCGAGTGAATTTATATTTTCTGTCGTCGTTGGTAAGTTTTATTTTCGTGCATCTTTTTATTTATTTAATATTAGATTTAAAAAAAAGGGGGGAAAAAAAAGTTTCCGGATGTTTTATTTTTAAAATTGAAATCATGGTTGAAATCGTGGACTTTATTTTGCAAGAGGTTTTTATAAACAAACGATTTTTGAAAACAAGGAAATAATTCGCACGTTTTATTTTAAATTTGCAATTTTTGGGTTTGTATTACTGTACACATAGATTCGAAAAAGTTATCAAAAAACAAATATATAAAAAAAAATAAATGTTATCAAAGGCAAGATATGTTACTTTTCTACCAAACTGGATATATTTTTCGTGTTTTTATTCAATGTAACATGTTTATTCAGCTCGAAAAGCATACAGTTTTTACCGATGTATTGGAAAATTCAAAATGGCGGCCGACACTCTCTTTAACAGGTAAGTTCAGGAAAAGATGTTATAAATAATAAACTAGATAAAATACTGTTAGAAATTCGCTCATTATATGTTACCGTGACATAAGTTGATATATATTCGGTGTTTTTTTTAATAGTATTTTGTCTAGTTTATTATTTATAACACCTTTTCCCGAACTTACCGTGTTAAAGAGAGTGTTGTGGGCGCCATTTTGAATTTTCCAATACATCGGTAAACACTGCATGTTTTTTCGAGCTGAATAAACATGTTACATTGAATAAAAACACAAAAAATATATCCAGTTAGGTAGAAAAGTAACTTATCTTACCTTTGATAACATTTATTTGTCATATATTTGTTTTTTGACAACTTTTTCGAATCTATGTGTACAGTAATACAAACCCTAAATTTTTTTTATTCACAGGAAAAACATACAATTGGGAAAATGAACAAAAAAACCTAGGCACAAGGCCAACTCAAAAAGAAAGGGGGGGATGGTGAGGTTGGTTGATCCATCTCATCTCTGTTGTAAATTTTAAATGATTTTTCTCTCGGCCAGCCTCTTTGGCCAAAAGGCCAAGCGTGCTGGAATAATAACGTTATTTAGAAAGCCATTCTTAACATTAGAAGGGAACTTTTTTCTTTTTTTTTTAAAACTATTTTGTTTCTTCAGCCTAACAGTTTAATAAAAAAAAAATGTATAAAACTTGAATTAAAACTTAAAATAATATTTGAAAAAAAAAAATAGCACGTTCTGCAAGAAATCAAATATTTCATCAAGTATCTTTTTTAATAAATAAGATGAAATATTTTATATTTATAATATTAAAAACAAACTTAAAACAATAAAACTCTAATATTTTATTTATTCTATACGAAAATATATTCTTTTGTCTTGGCCGCCAGGATCAACAAAGTGTGCTGCTGCAGTGCAGTTTGGTAGAAAAGTAACTTATCTTGCCTTTGATAACATTTATTTGTTATATATTTGTTTTTTTGACAACTTTTTCGAATCTGTGTACAGTAATACAAACCCCAATTTTTATTTTTGTTCCTTTTCTCCACGTTAAAAAACGATCCTGGTGTCTAACTCTGTCCCGTGGGGAGGCATTGTAAATAGGGACATAAGGTCGGTTTAAAAGGCTCTTGATTGGAACAAAAATTTAAATTGCCTCAGTTTAGTAGGATCTTTAAGATGTAGGATATAGTAGAGAAGCCAACAAGCGGGAGGGAGGGGGGAGTTAAAAATTCAAATATATAACCAATAAATGTTACCAAAGGCAAGATAAGTTACTCTTGATAAGTTTTGTGTTTTAACGTATTTAGAAAAACAAGCAGCGTCGAGTTAGTAAGTTAAACCGACGATCATCATGGCGGACGAGAACACGCCGACAATAATGGCTCAAATAAACAAAAGTTTTTTTTTTTTTTTTTTTTTGTGCTTCATGCCGAAATTGAAGACGCCATTTTTTTCCACGCACTTGCTAGTAAAATTTAAGGGATATATTATCTGGCCGAACGATTACTTCCGGAAAGGGATAGACGAAAGTTTGTTTTTAAAACGAAAACATCACACTACACACTGCCCGATTACCACGCCAGCTATGGATTTTGGGGGGATATGAACCTGCCACAAGATCAGGTTTTCTGGTAACCGTTCCCCGTAGAGTTGCGGGAACATTAATTGCAGTAACTAATAAAGCGGTTCATAAGACCGGGGACGACAATAGTGTCAGATTGCTGGAAAGCCTATGACAATCGGGCTCAGGAAGGATTCCACCATTTGCGTGTGAATACTGATCAGTATAATTTTGTGGACCCAAATTTCAAGTGCAACCACAAACCATGTTGAGCGTATGTGGTGCGAGACAAAAAAAAAAAAAAAAAAAAAAAGAAACTAGAATGTGGAACTCAACTCACACGCATATGGTGGAGTATTACTGGAGTCATATCTAGCCGAATTTATGTGGCGACGAAAGTTTGGAGACAGTTCGTTTAGAAGTATTTTAGAGTTGATTAAAGAACTACCGTGGCCTTCGTTATAAAGATGGCCGGCCAGCTGAAAAAATGACGTCATCGCCGAGGTCCCAACAAGCAAGATATGTGGAACTCTTAGACTGTCAATAATGAACAGTAATTTTTACAGACAGCGTTACAAAACTTCAAAATTGGATTAAAATAAAGAAAGAACACGATTTATACTGAAACTCATCTAATATTAATAATAATAAAAAAAAAAAACACAAGTTATTTGTTTAAGTATATTATAAGCAATTGAATATTTCGTTGTATTATAGATTTTAAAGATTAGAATGCGTTCTTTAATTACTTATAAATTACATTTTAAAAAAGTGAAGGAACACGATTTGATTTGAAATAAACTTGAAGTTTATTTAATATAATTAAATGAAAATTATGCATGTAAGATTATGAATATTTGAAGCAGAACACAAGCAAAACATTTGATATGAGTTAAGACAATAAACAAATATTAAAATTAAACTTTTTTTTTAAATCAAAATGAATATTTTTTTTAAATCAAAATGAATATTTTTTAATCAAAATGAATATTTTTTAATCAAAATGAATATTTTTTAATCAAAATGAACCACAATATTTTTTCAAAATCAAAAACAATATTTTTAATAAATTCATGAAATATTGCACAGTAAAAAAATTAACCTAAAGAAAAAAATCATGTTTCTTATTTAAGATTATTTCACCACATAACAAAAATAACATGCAAAATCATTTTTTTATATCAATATTTTCAGTTTGTTAAAATACGTGGGTTTGTATTACTGTACACATAGATTCGAAAAAGTTGTCAAAAAACAAATATATAACAAATAAATGTTATCAAAGGCAAGATAAGTTACTTTTCTACCAAACTGGATATATTTTTCGTGTTTTTATTCAATGTAACATGTTTATTCAGCTCGAAAAACAGTGTTTACCGATGTATTCGAAAATTCCAGATGGCGTCTGATTCTCTCTTTAACACGGTAAGTTTGGGAAAAGGTGTTATAAATACAAAACCGGATAAAATACTGTTAAAAACTCGCTCAATATATGTTACCGTGACATAGGTTGACATATATTCGGCGGGTTTTTAATAGTATGTTGTATAGTTTTTTATTTATAACACCTTATCCCAAACTTACCGTGTTAAAGAGAGAATCAGACGCCATCTTGAATTTTCGAATACATCGGTAAACACTATGTTTTTCGAGCTGAATAAACATGTTACATTGAATAAAAACACGAAAAATATTTGGTAGAAAAGTAACTTATCTTGCCTTTGATAACATTTATTTGTTATATATTTGTTTTTTGACAACTTTTTCGAATCTATGTGTACAGTAATACAAACCCAATTACGTTAATGAAATGAATTGTACTTATTTACTATGCCTCCCCACGGGACAGAGTTAGACACCAGGGTCGTTTTTTAACGTGGAGAAAAGGTACAAAAATAAAAATTGTCTCAGTCGTGAAGGATTTCTCCTCCACCGAAAGAGAACAAGAAATAGAATGCAGCATCTAGAGAACAGATACTACACTTTGATCTGGTCCCGAAGGCCAAGACTGTTTAAGACCACGCGTGAACGCGCGTTTTTTTTTTTTTTTTTTTAGTTTAGTTTCATATATATATATATATATATATATATATAAATAAATAAGTATTTTTTAATTTTATCTTTCTAGCTTTAAAAAAAAGTTTAAAAATTTTATCAGCCGGCATAATTTATTTTTAAATATTGAAAAATTTCAGAAAAATAAATTATTGTTAGATTTTTAAAACGCGTGTCAACAGCTTAAAAAAATCGTGTTTTAAAGAGTCGATGTTGTCTCGCATTTTCATTAGTTTTGTATGCTGTAAAAATTTTTTTTTAATATTAGCAATTTATTTGAAGCTTCTTCTTTTGAATGGTAGAACATTTAGGATGATAATATTGAATTAAATTATAGTTACATCGTGTTAAATACAGGGGGGGGGGGGAGCACGTTAAAACTTACTTTGCTGAATGGAGATGGTGTAAAATCTTTTTTTTTTTTTTACTGCATTATAATTCTTTATCTTTCGGAAATGAAAATACTGTCACTTTTTGGTCCTTTACGATAATTTCCTCAGCAAGTTGGAACGATGCACCGTGAAGGCATTTTAATAAAAAAAGAAATATTACACTGACTTCAAGACGTTACGAATGCCTACCGGTGACTACCGGTGTCACCGGTATGGACTATCCGTGATGACGTCAGCAGATTAAATTATTTTTGCCCACCGGCCATCTTGTCTTTTAAGACGGTCTTGACTGTACCCACTTCCATGTTAGAAGAAAGAAAAAAAAAAAAAAAACTTCCCCGTTAAAAAAAGAAAAAACGGGTTTGTACACATAGATTCGAAAAAATTGTCAAAAAAACAAATATATAACAAATAAATGTTATCAAAGGCAAGATAAGTTACTTTTCTACCTAACTGGATATGTTTTCAGTGTTTTTATTTAATGTAACATGTTTATTCACCTCGAAAAACATACTGTGTTTACCGATGTATGTATTGGAAAATTCAAAATGGCGCCCGACTCTCTCTTTAACACGGTAAGTTTGGGAAAAGGTGTTATAAATATAAAACTAAACAAAATACTGTTAAAAACTCGCTCAATATATATTACCGTGACATAGGTTGATATATATTCTGTGTTTTTTTAATAGTATTTTGTCTAGTTTATTATTTATAACACCTTTTCCCGAACTTACCATGTTAAAGAGAGAGTCGGGCGCCATTTTGAATTTTCCAATACCTCGGTAAACAATGTATGTTTTCGAGTTGAATAAACATGTTGTAACATAATAATAAAAACACGAAAAATATCTTTCTTTTGATAACATTTATTTATTTTTAACCTTTTCGAATTTGTGTACAGTAATATAAACCCGAAAAAAAAAAAAACAATCATTTAAATTAATTTGTTTACAATTATTTATTTGTTCGAGAAAAAAAAAGAAAACTATTTTATACAAATCCAATTTTAAATTATTTTTTTACGCAAACATTTCAATCAATATTTTTACAATTATTTTGATAAATTTTAAACCATTATGTACATGTCATTTTCTGTTTTTAATAAAAAAAATAAAATGATCCATGAAAAACTTTCCCGTTCTCATTAATTAAATCGAAACATTTCCAATTAAACAATTATTTTTGTTATTTATTTGCGTGAAAAAAATTTATTTCCCTTTCCGGAAGTAATCGTAATGATATATCCCTTAAATTTTACTAGCAAGTGCGTGGAAAAAAATGGCGTCTTCAATTTCGGCAATAAACTGAAGAAGCACCTTTTTTTTCTATTTTATTTTATTTTATTTATTTATTTATTTTTTTTTTGCAACCTAACCCAGCGTAGTAGTTTTACTCCCTAACAAAAAATCAATCTACTTTTTTTAATTAATTTTTTTTTTTTTTTTTTTTTTTTTTTTTTTGCTAAAACGTTTCATATAGGTACGGGCAAAAATGTCGGTATAGAGGTCCAAAGTAATTCGCAACTGTATTTTTCTATCGCCCACACTGAGGATTGAACCTTCAGCCCTCAAGAGAATATCACTTTTTACAAATGATTTTTTTCGAACACTCTAACCACTGCGCCCCCCCCCCAAAAAAAAAATGAGTGAATTAATTACTTACTACTTCTATCCAATCATGGCTGACGGAACAAGAGCACGCTACCCCCATGAAGTAAATGAAGGGTTCTGCTCGAAATTCCATCCAAAATCCGATGAATCAAAATAATATGAATAAATTTAATATTACTTTTCTGTGTGTATTTTAAAGATAATTAGTAATGTCCTTAAATATTAAATTTACATTTGGCAAACTACAAGCCCTTGTGTTACCTCGATGTAACCCCCCCCCCAACAAACCTGACAAGCAGCAAAATTCCACACCTACAGATTCCCAGATGATTGTAAGCCTTCTGCTCTAACAGTTTCTTCCCCAGAACAACTAGATTTTGGAATTCCTTTCCAGGTTCGGCAAATTTTCAGATTAGGTCCACCTCCACAATTTTCTTTTACATGATGACTTTTAGAAGCTTCCGACTATGCTGAATACGAAAATCGGCTTGAAATTTTGCAGAAATAATTAGTTATCGAGATATAAAAAGTTGTATTATGCATTGTATTATTTGGCGGCCATCTTTGTTACGTGCGCAGATTTGTGTATGGAGTGCGCGCACGCGCATAAAAACGATGACCGTCAAAGAATACAATGCATAATACAACTTTTTATATCTCGATAACTAATTATTTCTGCAAAATTTCAATGCGATTTCCGTATTCAGCATAGTAGAAAACTTATAAAAGTCGTCATTTAAAAGGAAATTGCGGAGGTGGACCTAATCTAAAAAAATACCTCAGGTTCCTGCTTCCCCAATTGTACTGACATGCAGAAGTTCAAATGTAATATAAACAGCTATCTTGCTACTCAACTCCCTACATAGTATCCCTACAATTAAGTCTCACATAGTAGCATCCTACATTAAAGTGGCACCATGTTTTGTTTGGGATGAAAATGCAAAAAAAAAAAAAATAAAAAGTAAAAAGACCCACTGTGGTTGATTTGCCATAAAATCAAACTGTTCCTACTCCAACTTTCATCGCAGGTCACCAAAGCATTAAGAACTGCGGGATCTGAATTGATCAACTTGACCATTTCTCTGCTGTCGTGACATCTTTCTTTCTGATTTCTGAGCGCTCCTGGGACATACTTTGCACAAATCTTCTGCATCTTCAGTTCTTCGCAACTGTATATACAGTTCTCACACTGACATCAAACTGTGCACTTATTGTCTTAATAGATGCACAATAGTTTTTCTCCATGAAAATCTTTATTTGGCCAATCAACTCTCGTGTTCTGACTTCCTTACTCCTCTCATACCTCTCCTCCTCCCTCACAGACCCCTCCACTCAAAAACTAATGCTCGATTCATGCAAGATGGTCCAAAAGCAGTCTGAAGCATTCCATACGTTTCTGTGGCTTTTTTCCAAGTTTAAAACAGAATTTTATTGCATATCATTATTTTAACGTGTCCTCACGTCCAGATTGCATTTTTGAAATTTACCAGTTATGACAATCAGGCTTTAGTAGTGTGTATTCGAATTCCTGCTGTAGCTGTTCATTTGAACCTGAAATCATAAAAATTGGTCAGTCATCCCATAAGATGTATAGCAATAACATATTGAAATTTTCAAGAGTCTATGAAATTTTAAATGCCTGTACCAAAATGGTCTGGAAACTTATTGAAAACACCTTGTAACTAAATGATGTAGTCATGAAATTGAATTTATCAAAATTATTTAAAATTAACTATTTGTAGTGGAGGGAATTAGTGAAACAAATGAAAGTCAACTGAATTCTTGACAACACAGAGTACGGTAGAGTTAATCTTTGTAGATATAATAAAATGGTAACCCCTCACTGATGAAGCTGGCTAGAACCCCTGTTTATCTGGAAATCTCGGCTCGTATCATCTAGTTCTTCTCTGAGGGTTGTTACATTGAATCCTGTATGCTGAAAGCGAATATCAAAGCCGCAGGCAGGAAGAAAGACAAACGCGTAAAACTCTATTCTACAGTATTGATTTAACAAACTTATGTACAAATGTTTTTACAAATATCATTCAGTTCTTAATAAGTTTTTCAAGTCTCAAATCTCCTCACAGACAGCGTCAGACGGGTGGGGATGAGGAAGTAGAGGGGGTCACGTCTCTATACGATCTGGTCTCCCCGAAATCAACCAGCAATCTCCCGAAACTCTCTTCCTTCTTCTCTCTAATTTTCGCGCAATAGTCGTATATATAGTGAGGTATAGATGGGGGTGGAAGATTCCCCAGCCAATAAGATTTTGCCACGAAATCGAAAAGCTTCAGGTTTTTGCGTGTGTGCAATTCCCGAATCTGGGATCTGAATTTTACAGACATACTAATTCGCATGACCCGCTAAGGTCAGATGACATGAAATAAAATATATATATTTATATTCTCTATTTTAAATCCTCAGGTTATCTGGTGTCACCCGGGAACGATTAGCTACCTCAGCGTAGTTCTAAAGCTCCCCAATGGGGGATTACGTCACAATGCTTCCCTACCCAACTATCGACACTATAGGAAAACACTTCTCTGCAAATCTTTCACACTCACCATTGCTCACACTGCAGCATGTTTTCAGCAAGAATACACACATTTTGTTACATTTTATAAATATTATATTTTGCCCTACTTGCTTCACTCTCTCAACTATGTAATCCCACATTGCTAGTAGCAATTATTTCTCCTTCTTTAAATTTAGTCCTCCCACAAAACCTGAAATCACTGGGTCTTTTTTTTACAAAGTCATACTTAGCCACATGCTACCAGTAAATTATTCAATTTAAACGTATTAATTTCATACATATTACATAGAAAATAATTGATGCTTACATTTAGTTCTTAGTTTAGCAGAATGACGAAACAGCCAGCAATCACCAATTAGACTAACACCTTACAATTAGAACCAGTCATTCTTCAAATTATGAATTCATATTTTTTAACACAGACAAAACCTTTCTCAGTGTTGTTTTCGAATACGTTCGCTAAAACTAAAAATTCTTCTGGATCATATTGTAACTTTTCTGACTTTTACTTTTTTTCAATGCAAAACAATTCTTCACATAAATCATTTAGCTTACAGATTCCAATATGATTTCACATATCTCTCATTTTTCTTAGTTTTTTATGACTTTTTGCCATTCAAAAAAAAAACAAAAACGTGACAGTAACCAGTCAACTTCATTTCAAAACAGTTTAATGGAGCTGACACTGCTCATTCATGATCGATTGTTGCAGAGGAGGCCAGTGCCTACAAATTTAATTAACTCATTGATATACAAATTAATGCATATTAAATTTCAATATCTTGATTTATTCCTTTTAAATTCATTAAATTCCGTTAAAACTTGGTTTTGTGTATGCATATAAAAACTGTTTCTAAGTTTATTTTGTCAGGATATAAGTTAATCTCTGTAGATATAATAAAATGGTAACCCCTCACTGATGAAGCTGGCTAGAACCCCTGTTTGTCTGGAAATCTCAGCTCGTATCATCTAGTTCTTCTCTGAGGGTTGTTACATTGAATCCTGTATGCTGAAAGCGAATATCAAAGCCGCAGGCAAGAAGAAAGACAAATGCGTAAAACTCTATTCTACAGTATTGATTTCACAAACTTATGTACAAATGTTTTTACAAATATCATTCAGTTCTTAATAAGTTTTTCAAGTCTCAAATCTCCTCACAGACAGCGTCAGACGGGTGGGGATGAGGAAGTAGAGGGGGTCACGTCTCTATACGATCTGGTCTCCCCGAAATCAACCAGCAATCTCCCGAAACTCTCTTCCTTCTTCTCTCTAATTTTCGCGCAACAGTCGTATATATAGATTGTTGCCGAGGAGGCCAGTGCCTGCAAATTTAATTTTGGAGCAACCCAATGGAGGTCGATACTGGTCATGAATTGGATAGGGTCCAAAAAAGTTTTCAGTCTAATATTTCCCACTTTGTCAAATAAGCTCCAACCCCTGTCCCATCACCACAATGTTGCATCTCCGTTTCTGTTTTACAAATATTTTAATGGAATGTGCTCTGATGAACCTGTTGCACTTGTAATTGTGTCAAACCAGAACCAATCGCCAATAACCACCAGTGCTGACAATCTATAATATAAATCTTACCTGTCTGTTTAAATGTATGTATGTATGTATGTCTGTCTAAAACTTTTAACAGAGGTGACAGATTTTCACGAGATCGGTATCGTTTTGAAGCTTGACCCTTCAGACGGACGACAAATATTGAAAAATTGCCTAAATCATTAAATCCTTCACCCTCAACTGGGCACTTTTCTACAGGGAGGGGTCACTTTTTTCGCAGATATTTTCAAAAGTCATCCTCTCTTTTCGATTGACTAGCCTTAATTTAAACTAGACACCGCCAAAAATGGCCGAAAAATCAAGTTGTTTTTTAAAATGAAATTACATTTATTAAAATCCAGTATTTCTGAGTAACTTTTTTTTCCAGAAAGATAAAACCCTGAATTTTATTATATAGAAAACAGAATAATGTAAAACTTTTTCTACTATTTTTAATTAAATTTTAAATGTTAAATTTTCCCAAAAAGTTAACAATTGACATTTTTTGGCTTGCACAAAAAACGTACATAAATATTTTTAAAAAACGGTTTTTGAAATAATTAATTTATTTATTTGTTGTCTAACTAAGATTTAGGATGATTTTCTAAGAGAATATGCAAAAATATTATAATATAAGTACCTGGATTTCAAATAATTCCACTTATTCATATAGGCAACCAGTTACTTCGCGTCGATCTAGACAATGTTTACGTTTGTACTTAATAAAAAGCAAACTATGGAAAACCAAATAGGCCAAAAAAAACTTCTTTTTCAGTGACGAAAATTTCAATGTATTATTAACGCTGAGGCTGGCCAGTACCAGATGGGTGACCATTTGTATGAGTTTGGTTTTTAATGTGTATGTGTGTGGGGGCCAGGCTCCCCAAAATGAAGGGGGGGGGCAATTTAAAGCATAATAAAAAAAAAATTATTTCAGCGCATTTGGTCCACCGTAGTCGAAAGGCGGCAAATGTTTTCAAACGGGATAAAAAAAATGATGCTATTTTTAACACAAAGGGCACAATATTTATCGATTTTTTTTTTTTTTTTTTTTTTTTTGTATCGATTCTTCAAAGCATGCCCTGTTTAATAATGGTCATGCATTATTCGGCTAGCTAAAAAAAAAAAAATTGTTAATTTATTTATCAAAGATTTTAAAATAGCTTTTTTTGTATAAATATTAAAAAAATTTTTTTTCTTTTGTTTTGCTTAACTTTAATTATTTTACTTAACATATTCACCGAATTTCACACTTCAAAACTCAAAAGCGGGATAATTAAACACAATCGAAGTTCTGATATTCAGACGTCAAAATAAGGTATGCAAACAATTTTTTTTTTTTTTAAATCTATATTTCTGTCCCTTACAACAACACAATATGTTTTGTTCAGTTTCAGATGATTATTTTAAGCATATTTGGAACCCCCTCAAAACAAGGGGGAGTTTTGTAAGCAAAAAAAAAAATATATATATATAAATATCGTTTATGAAAAATAAGTACACTGTTATAAAGTTCATTCTTCTCTTAATAATCGCTGAAAATTTCGTATTGATTGGATAATTACCTGATTTTTGGTAGATTCTTAAAAAGACGGTCCGTCAAAAAGTACTTACCTGCCCCCCCAGTTTTTATGAGAGCGCGTTGAATGTGTTCTTAATTTTTGTTGGGAGTTTAGAAACGTCGTGGGGAGATAACTCCAGTTAAAGTGCCGACATTCCCTCCCCATCTTTAACACTAGCTTTTCTTCCCAAAAATCAAACCTTTTGCTCAGTATCATAACAAATTGTTTTTTTTTTTTTGCTGTAAAAAAAAAAAAACTACTTGATGAAATTAAGTGAAGTTTTTTTTTCAGAGAACTTCATTCCATAACGGATACGTACAATTTAAACTTTCTTCGATATTTTCATTTTTTAATGTATTGTTAAACTGTACAAATACCAAATTATTGATGACATCTGTTTACCAATGTATTTCCTTTAATTTCTAAACGTTTGTAAAATGTTATTCAAAACTATTTTTTTTTTCGATGCAAACTGTATAGTGTGCCAATTTTAGCAATTATGACCTGATTTATTCTTTAAAAAAAAATTAGCTGCAACAATTGTTTATTAATAACTGAATAGAATTAAAATTTGAAAGTAAATGATTATTTATTAATAAAAATTATGAACTTGCATTTTATTTTATTTGCCCTTCTGTCCACCCATATTTCTTCAAATGAATCGTTAGAAATTAAGCCGCATGTTTTGTCTTTGGAGTAAACCAAAGTTTTATTCACAGTTGATTCAATTTCAGAGAATTGAGTAAATATTGGTTAAGCACCATTTGGAATTTCTTCACTTTCTCACTTTGCAATCACATTTTTGAATAAAATTGTTTTTCTTAAAATTTTTAAATGTATTTTTTTCTATTTCTTTGGAGTAAAATTCTAATCTAATATTTAAGGACTTGAAAAATCAAATTTAAATCAATGTTTTAATTATTGGCAGCTATTTTTTCTTTTTATTCTTAAATATTTTTTGTTTTTAACCTTTATCCTGCCATAAAATTTACTTTTCCATTTAATTCTTTAATATAAGTTTATCAAAACTTGTGGACTACATAAATAAGTATTAGTTTGTGAACTATTGAAATTAAGTTAGTTCAGTGTAAATCTAATTATAAAACTCAAATGACCTTGTAATGAGTGATGTAACCCAATTTCCAGTTGCACGCATAAACATTAACCCATAACAACGTAAACAAATAAGCAGAAATCGCTTCTTTTGCAGATTTAGACCTGCGCACTGAAATATTAACGTTATTATTTCGAAATTATTAATTAGCATGGGAAGAGTGGGGGTGTTTTGCAACTATTCTTTATTACAACTATACTGTCGCTATTTTCTTACAACTAAACAACTTTAACCCGTTGACAAACATAAGAACAATTGTAGTAAAGCCAAGACTACTACTACTACTCTCTATCCATCCGTTTTCCTTCCTTTTTTTTATTTTTTGTTTACATTTCTAGATACAAAATAGTTGTGAGGACGGTGAATTTATTGACACATTTACTAATCTGTTTCAATATTAGTTTTATTTTATTTTATTTAGGTTTTATTTTTTTGCCTCAGGTTTTATTAGTTATTTTTTTTTTTTTTAGATTTTAAGTTTCTATAACTTGGTTGAAGGATTCCAATATGGGTTTTTCATTCTTATATTTCTCATCAGTAGGTTCATGTGCATTTTTGCTGCTAAATGACTTTCGTTGGTATTCGATTGGTAGGAAAATCATGTTTAATTTTTGAGTGATTATTTTGAAAAATAGGTAACTTTACACGAATAGGGAAGATTTTTTTTTTTTTTGATGTTTGAGTGATCTGTCCGTGATTTTTCATTTTAATAGACTTCATAGAAATGTTTCTGTTATGTAAAAAAAAAAAAACTATTTTCTTTACGTCACAAGTGTCACGCTCATACATGAATGCCATAGCTAATATAACATACTGACCCAACGGGTCACGGGTAGTCTAGTATGTGATAAAAATCAAAGTTAGAACAAAATGAATTTTACAGTATTTCAAAACTTATGTTTAATTTAAGGAAAAGGGTTAGTCGGCACCTTCTAAATTCTAATTTAATTAAAGAGTTGAAAAACTAACGTTAAATCAATGGTTTAATTACTGGCAGCCATTTATTTTGTTTTTATTCTTAAAAATATTTTTATTGTTTTAAACTTTTATCCTGCCGACCATAAAATTTACTTTTCCATTAAATTCTTTAATATAAGTTTATCAAAACTTGTGAACTACATAAATAATTTTTACAATTTTTTTGTGAAAGCAATATACATGAACTATTGGAATCAAGTTAGTTTCGTGTAAATATGAGATAAAAATCGAATTTAGAACAAAATTATCAATTCTACACTATTTTGAAACTTATGTTCAATTTAAGGATCCTATCGTGGAAATGAATGTTTTTCCACACAAATAAACTTTGAACATTATAAAAAAAACAAAAAAACAAACAGTTTAAATCGAATTTAAAGAATTTAGAAAAGAAAACAAAAAAAATTCTCACTAATTTAAAAATAAATTGCTGAAAAAATTATTATGCAGGTAAAAATTTTGCATGAAGCCTTATTTTAATTCAGAATAAAAATAACCATTTCAACCTAAAATCCATTTGGTGTGAAAAGGAGTGTGAAATTCCAACACACCTATAGTACAATTGAGCTGTAGTTTTCCCTACTTCACATCGTTCTGTTTTAATGTTTATGTTCCAGTTTTCTGTTAAAAAAATTTGCAAATTGTAGCTTATTGCAAATATTTTTGAAGTTGAAAAAGGAAATATTTCCTTCCTTCCGAATTCTAGGTCGTGGGGATGAAAGTTCATTGAACTAAATGAGTGACGAACATGTTTTACGA
This sequence comes from Euprymna scolopes, assembly GCF_053919585.1. Taxonomy (NCBI): domain Eukaryota; kingdom Metazoa; phylum Mollusca; class Cephalopoda; order Sepiida; family Sepiolidae; genus Euprymna; species Euprymna scolopes. The sequence goes on from NC_136498.1 coordinate 126,920,412, forward strand.
GTTAAGAACTTGCAAAGCATCACTAATTACTCGTTTTTTTTTTTTTTTTTTTTTTTTTTTTTTTTTTGTGTTTTTTTTTGTGTGTGTTTTTTTTTTTTTTTAATTTTTTTTTTTATACAGGATGTCCCACTTAAAAGTAGCCCAGTAAATGTAGTAGAGAAGAGGAACATTCTCGTATTGTTTAAACTAGCCTGAGTGGCCGGTGTTGCCTGCGTGTTTGGAGGTATGTGTTGAAAGAAAAAAAAAAAAAAAAAAAGGGGGGGGGGTAGTAGGCAGGCAGGCTCGAACCTGTACTGTAAATGAGGAAAAGAATGTGAAAAAAAAAACATGACATCTTTGCTGTTGCGCCCATCGCCAAACCAGAAGTGATTAAGGCTAGTCAATCGAAAAGAGGGGATGACTGCTGAAAATATTGGTGAAAAAAACGACCCCTTCCTGTAGAAAAGTGCCCAGTTGAGGGTGAAGGAATTAATGTTTTTAGCCAATTTTTCGATATTTGTCATCTGAAGGGTCGAGCTTCAAAATGATACTGCTCTCGTGAAAATCCGTTGCCTCTGTTGGAAGTTTTTGCAAGACATACAAACATACATGCATACATAAATTTCAACAGGTGAGATTTATATTATAGTGTTGTCTGAGTGTTTAGAGATGTGTGTACGGTGGGGGTTAATCAAAACAAAGCAGAGTAATAACTCTGTTTTTTTTTATAATATTTAAACAATGTTAAAATTTCTAAAAAAAAAAAAAAAAAATGCGGGGAGAGAGGTAGACTCAAACCCAAATCCTTGAGGTGAAAGCGAAAAAAAAAAGCGTGATGACTTACCTCAACTCTACAAACGTAAGGGAATGAGAATGGTTGAAATTTAATGATTAAAAAGTGAATTGACAGGTGTGTAAATTTAATGAGGTCAAACATCAATCCCGCAGTTAAGTTTGGCTGCGAGGCAGTTTTCTTTTGTTTTGTTTCCCCAAATGTTGGGTTGGGGGGAAAACCAGCTTCAAATAGGAGGTGTCCAAATGAAAAGCAATTGTCTCATATGACGGTTTTCACCGCATTGATCAAAACTGATTTGCTTTCTGGACGTCCCCAGTGCGAAAGCCGAGGAAGTGACCTCGTTTCAAATTAGTTCCACTTTATTTATACTAAACACAGGACATTATGGAATAGTGCGACTTTTATAAAAGTCGAACAAAAGAAATCTAGACACGATGTGCATTTGCAAATTGTACATATTATGATCTAGGGGGGGGTATGTAAACGGTTTTAAGACATAGTAACAACCCCCCCCCCCGGAGAATCCCGGCAAAAAAAGCCTTTCTTGGACATACAAAAATGCGCATGCCTGTTTTGCCTTTTATATAATAGACTAGCAGGGGTACCCAGCGTTGCCCAGGTGTTTTGAGGTGTGTGTGTGTGTGCTCTTAAATCAAAAAGAAACACGGGAGAAAGAGGGGGGGGGGTAAAAAAAAATGTTTTGGTAATTAGATAGAACCGAAGCCCTGAGGCAAAGTTGGAAAATGTGAAAAAAACATGAACCGTTCGGCCAGCCAGAATGAGTTACTGAAAGATGTTTGAATTTATTTAAGTAAGAGCCAAATTGACAGGTGCCTGCACGGAAGTCGTAGAGCGTTACGACGACGACGTAAAATGAGGTCAATGACCAAGTTTGTTTGTTATAAGTGAAGTAAAAAAACGAACGTTAAAACTTAAGCGGGGGGGGGGGTAATCAAAACATCGAAAAAAAAAACACAAAAAAAAACTAACGTAAGGCAAACAAACGATGTTAAATGTAAAAATCGAAAAAAACAAAAAAGAAAAAAAAAAACCAACGTTAACCCCCCCCCCCAGCCCCCCCAAAAAACACATGAAAAATGGCTTAAATAAGCCTGTTTCGATTTTAAAAATTGGTGGGTACCCGGGTGTTTTTAGGTGTCACTAAGAATAAGTGAAGTAAAACAGAAAAACAAACGTTACGTGAAAAATGGCTTAAATAACACTGGTTCAATATTTAAATTTAAAAAAAAAAAAAAAAAAAAAAAAAGACATCTCACACCACGATTCGAACCCAAAACATTTAGATAACAAACCAATGCGCTAACTAACTGAGCTAACACGACGTACATAAAATTTAGTCAGTTCATCAACTATTTAAAGTAAATCAGGTCATGACATCATCTGACGCATGCGTAGAGCCGGTTGTCGTCACAAGGGGACGGTTTTTGTTAACCCCTCCCCTGTCGAAAATTGTTGATTTGGGGTGAAAAAATTAACGTTTTTGGCTAATTTTTCGATATTTTTCAGGTGAAGGATGGGGCTTCAATATGATACCAAATTTGTGAATTTTCGTCATGTCTGTCGAAAGTTTTTAGCAGAAAAACAAACAAACAAACACACATACATACATACACACATTTTCGCTTTTATATATATAGATTACCTGTAGTATAATAAAAGATGCTGGAAGTGCTCCCCGTTGAGATCTATGCATTTCTGGGCACGTTTAACGTTTGTATATAATGCTTGTAGAGCTTCTCTGGTGATTCTCCTGATAACGTTGGTAATGTTCTCCTTTAGTTGGTCTAGGATTATTTGCATAAAGTTTTTGTTTTAAAGTCCCCCAAAGATAAAAATCACATGATGTCCAGGAAACGTGGTGGCCATAACTATTTCCTTATTGGGCTCACTTCCATAAACATGTCATGGACTTGTGTCAGAGATCTGTGAGACGTGTCATGTAGCACCATCTTGTTGGAAAAAGAATTGCTTTTTGTCTTGTGGTGTCAGTTGGTCGATAAGAGAAAGATTAGAGAGATTGGACTATTTTTTTTATTTACAACTAGCATGGTTATCCAGTGTTGCCCCATCGGCCTAGATAACAAAAACAGTATTAAAAGATTAACTTTGCACCCTGCAAAGCTCTAAAATTATGGCCTTATGGTAGGATGCATTAAAACAAATATTTCTTTTTATTTTTTATATTTTATTTTTTTCAACAAAATTTTTTTCTTTAGTTTCTTTTTTTTTTCTCAAAATTTACAGGTGAAAAAGTTTTTAAAATCAGAACACAGTTGGATTTACTGAAGTATATATTGAATTGTCAACCGTCAGTTTTTAAAATTTTTGATTTAAAATTTTCCATTTCTCCAAATGTTCCTATTTACTTGCCTCGTCACGAGGACAGTTGGACACATTTCTCCTCCTCTGACCGAAGACAGAAAAAGTGAAGTTTAGCATCAGAACAGAATGTTACTCAAAACCATTTTAATATTGCATATGATAAAAAAAAATTACTTACAATGAATGTTGGCAGCAACAAAATTATGTATTAAAAAACAAAAAAAAAAACCCAGCTATTTTAAACGCTTTTACAAAAGTTAGGCATTTTTTCTTAAGTTATTCGAATGATTAATTTTTGTGTCACTTTCAAATTAAAAAAGATTCAAATGACTGAAAAGAACAAAGTATTTCGTTAAGGCAATCATTTGGCCATTTGGCTAGGAACAAAGTATAGTAAATGACCTGAAAGGGCACACCCTCGTATCAATGTGAGAGGTTTCGGGGAGCATTTATCGAAGCGCTTCACTCAACTACCCAGACTCAAGGTCGAGGAGTTTGGCAGCTATTTGGCTGACTCGTCTTGCTTCACGGCAGCTAGCTGTGATGATCTGGTCACGGAACATCAGATCATTATTGCATTGTAGCAGATCGGCTACAACAAGTGTCCAGGACTTGGTCTTCCCTACAAATTCTACTTGAGGCTTTCGCCCATGTTGGTCCCTATTCTGAAGGATGTGTTCAACCATTGGTTTGCTCAGGGCTCAATTCTGGGTCAGGTGACCAAGGGAGTGATCACATTTTTGAGGAAAGATCAATGGTGGGGAGGAAAATCTAGATGATTTCAGGCCTTTGACTCTGCTAAACACAGTTGAAGATTTTGACAGATTCTTGTGAATCACTTGCAGGTTGTCATCACTGACTTGATTGAACTGGATCAGAGCTATGTAGTGAAGAGGAGATTGATTCAAAACAATCTGCATTTGATTCGCACCATCATAGTGAATAACAATTACATTGAAGGCATTGCCAGGGCCGCTGCAAGAAAGGTGGGCTCTCTCTACCGTGCTAGAAAACTACTAACACCCTTAACAATTCTGAATTTTTCCTGACCTGGTGACTGGTTCGGAATGCACTGCCTCTCTTTGCCAAACTTTGCAAAGATGAATCTCTCCTTGGTGTCTGTGCTGCAATGACCAAGAAATCGAAATGACTGAACAAGCCTTTTTCTATTGCAGCTGACTTCGAGGACTCTTGGAGTATGCCAAAGAGGTAAAGGCTTGCATCGATGCTGAACGCTCGCTTTTCCTTGACGCAACATACGTCATTGACAACATGGATCTGCCGCTGTCTGGGGAGAAAAAATGGGTTTTCTGGCCATCCTAGCAGTAGCGAGAATGGTGATCAAAAAGGTCTACGAGGTGACATCTGTTCCGGATTGTGATCTGATGGTTTATTTTAAACATTTGCTTAAAGTGTAAATCAGATTAGGTGCCGAGACAGGACTTAACAATTCTAAATTTTCCCTGACCTGGCGACTGGTTCGGAATGCACTGATTAGAGGAGGTTGCCACAAGTGAATTTCAATAAGGGGTGGGTGCATAACACTAGTTTATGCATCCGTCGAGGAGCCGATTTGAATTCATGCTCCCTCCGTAAAGCATGGCACATGCGGTCCCGAGTTCCTTGGTACCCGTCCCGCAAAATAGTATAGTCTTTAAAAAGACTCTTTACTGGTGTTACAAATGAGATCCCATTCTTTCTTCTAGTTTTTTGGTACTAGAGAGCCTCCGAGTTTGCCCAACCCATGCATCCTTTTCTTTTGCCTCTGGTCTTCCCCCACTCGGAGGTCACCTTTCCATCTCCACTTTCTCTCCATAATATTTTCTCCCTACATCATCTAGTAAATCACTGCCATCCCAATTAGAGACCGCCCAGCTTGTTTTCGGTCCCCAGAAAATAGTGTTTAGATTAAGGTCAGGATGGAACATACTAACACGTCGCAATAGGCATTTTATTTGGTTCAATCTTTTCTTTGGGGTTTTTCTTAAAATCCCCACCACCAAGTTTTTATGCCACCAACTTTAAGACTTTTTTTATCCATTAAATTTTTTCTCAGTTTAATCATTTATCAATTCATATTTAAGAAAAAAAAAGAAAATTCTTGGATATACATACACACACACATGCGTGCATGTACATAATTTTTACAAAAACCCTGGAGAATTTATTAAATAGGTTTAACTCCATGAAGTGAATGCGGTATTGTGGTAAATGGTGCCAGTGAAAAGTAATCTCCAAAGTTTTTTAGACCTTTTAGAAAAACCCTGCACTCATCTCCCTCCGCCAATTTTTTTTATAGGGCTTCATGCATGAATTTGTTAGTGAATCTTTACTTATATTGTTTCAACTTTATTGATCATAAAAATTTACAATTTAAACTATATAAGAAGAAAGTGTAGTATCTGTTCTGATACTACATTTCACCCTTTTCTGTTCTTGATTAGTTGAGAAGTCCTTCTAGACTGAAACAATTTTTACTTTTTGTTCCTATCCAGAGTGCCCCTGTTTTGGGGAGCTGAATTTTCCCCACATTAAAAACCGATCTTGTGTCTAAATCTGCTCTTGTGGAGAGGCAAGTAAACAGGAACTTTAACATGCTTTTCTTTCTCTCTCTCTCTCTCTCTCTCTCTCTCTCTTTCTCTCTCTCTCTCTCTCTCTCTCTCTCTCTCTCTCTCTCTATATATATATATATATATATATATATATATATATATATATATATATATATATATTAAGTAATGTGATTTATAATTTAAAAGTTTTAAAATTTTTTAAATTTAACAATCAAAAATTTAATTAAATTAAAAATCAGTTTCATAAGAAGGAACAACAACAAAGTCAATTATCTGTACGATCGTTTCGGAAATCCGTGCTTTTTATTTGTGGTATACATGAAGTCACGTAGAATAATTATACATAGTTTTTTTGGTAAGCACGGTCTCCTCATCAGCAAATTTAGGAGGATTTCTATTGAATTGAAAAGACACCAAAAATAAACCTAGCATTAAAAGTAAGGCAGATGAATCTGAAAAATTGAAGTAAAAGGTTTGGATATAAAATTTATAAGAAAATTAATAAGAAAATTTGTATAGGTTAGAGATAGAAATGAGTAGAAAAAATATATATATTTTTGAATTTACATAATAAATTTGATTTAAAAATATATAGATATATAATTACCTTTTGGTTTTTCTTTTTTTGAAATCAGGAACTGTATTTAAAGTAGTCATTTAGATGTTTGCTATAGCTTTTTATTTTATTGAATGATGAATTTTAAAAGGGCGACGCTCGTGCAGTAAATTGTTTCCGTTAGCGTATTTTGATTTAGAGACGCTACAGTTAATATCTATAGAGAGAGAGCTTTTTTTTTTTTTTTTTTTTTCTTTGCAAGTTTTTAAGGGGAGATAATTGTCATGGCTTTATTTATTATTTGATTTACGAGTCTAAGGGCGGTAATTGGTTTAACTTAATTTATTAAAAAAAAAAAAAAAAAAAAAAAAATCTATTTTTACTAATGAGTAATTTATAATAATTTAAGGTGGTTTATATTTATTAAATTTAAACCAACGTTTATGATTGCACGATAGAAGCTCGTGTCTTGAATTTACTAGTTTGGTTGTGCTTTTTATATCTTCATATTTAAAAATTTTTAGGGTTTCTTTTGCACATAATATACAAAATTTATCTCCTGGTTTATATGATTTGCAAGTCTCAATTATTTGCCATTTTAAGTTGAAAGAAATATTGCTATTTTTTAGTTGCCAAATATAGTTGGATAGAGTAGTTTGGTTTGATAGAGAGTTATTTTTTTCAACGCACAAACATTCTTTTAAAAATAACTCTCTATCAAACCAAACTACTCTATCCAACTATATTTGGCAACTAAAAAATAGCAATATTTCTTTCAACTTAAAATGGCAAATAATTGAGACTTGCAAATCATATAAACCAGGAGATAAATTTTGTATATTATGTGCAAAAGAAACCCTAAAAATTTTAAAATATGAAGATATAAAAAGCACAACCAAACTAGTAAATTCAAGACACGAGCTTCTATCGTGCAATCATAAACGTTGGTTTAAATTTAATAAATATAAACCACCTTAAATTATTATAAATTACTCATTAGTAAAAATAGATTTTTTTTTTTTTTTTATTTTTTTATTTTTTTTTTTAATAAATTAAGTTAAACCAATTACCGCCCTTAGACTCGTAAATCAAATAATAAATAAAGCCATGACAATTATCTCCCCTTAAAAACTTGCAAAGAAAAAAAAAAAAAAAAAAAAAACTCTCTCTCTATAGATATTAACTGTAGCGTCTCTAAATCAAAATACGCTAACGGAAACAATTTACTGCACGAGCGTCGCCCTTTTAAAATTCATCATTCAATAAAATAAAAAGCTATAGCAAACATCTAAATGACTACTTTAAATACAGTTCCTGATTTCAAAAAAAGAAAAACCAAAAGGTAATTATATATCTATATATTTTTAAATCAAATTTATTATGTAAATTCAAAAATATATATATTTTTTCTACTCATTTCTATCTCTAACCTATACAAATTTTCTTATTAATTTTCTTATAAATTTTATATCCAAACCTTTTACTTCAATTTTTCAGATTCATCTGCCTTACTTTTAATGCTAGGTTTATTTTTGGTGTCTTTTCAATTCAATAGAAATCCTCCTAAATTTGCTGATGAGGAGACCGTGCTTACCAAAAAAACTATGTATAATTATTCTACGTGACTTCATGTATACCACAAATAAAAAGCACGGTTTTCCGAAACGATCGTACAGATAATTGACTTTGTTGTTGTTCCTTCTTATGAAACTGATTTTTAATTTAATTAAATTTTTGATTGTTAAATTTAAAAAATTTTAAAACTTTTAAATTATAAATCACATTACTTAATATTGAATTAGCTCTAGGACATTTAACTATCGAGCTTATTATATATCTAAATTACAACGAGCATTTCCTGTATTTTAATTAAACTAGTAATTTCACTATTACATTAAAATACACTTAGCTCTTTAGACTATTATTCTAATCTCCTTTAAATTATATATATATATATATATATATATATATATAGAGAGAGAGAGAGAGGCAAGAGTTCCTACTTTTCTCTCTATATATTTAGTCCTACCACTGCTACAAGTTGTCACTGGGTACGATTCTACATTTTTCTACTACAGTGTGATTACACCCTTCATAACGTCAAGATTCCATGCATAGACATAACATATTCCATTCGATTTCTGCATCAAAATTATTAATTTATCCCAGACAATGTTCTGGCTTTTACGATTGGCTGAAACCGGACATTCTCATATTCCAGAATGTAAAAAATTCTTACATTAACGAACACTTTAAACATTTGACAAACATGGCGTCGCTCTCCACAGGAGATACTAACATTAAAACAGCCAACATTTACCGATTATTAATCATTCAGAAACCGGCATTTACATATTGCTAACCTCATCACAAGTAAAAAACTTCCATAAATACGGCCGGATTTTTCTACATTGATTATCTACACTATTGTCACTATCCACAGGACACACTAGCGAGTGCTAAAAATAAGAACTATTACCCGCTTATAAACAGACGGTTAACTACTGATAGCCTTATTTCATTGAACTAACTTGTGAAAATAAAATAATTCATTTACAGCCTTTTCTTTATATGCGTGCAACTATAAACAATTAAAATTGCTTTGTTTACACAAAAGAAACGAAATAGGTAAAGCCTTTAGACTGTTGAATAAAAATTCACGGCTTTATTATTCTTAGCAAATTCTCATTTAATATCGGATTATCATGGCCACCGCTAAAAATAATTGTCCGCGTCCATAAAACTTAAAAATTGAATCGGAAATTTGAAAAAAAAATGGAACACACTTTATTTTTATTATGACAATTTGCTAAGAATTTTAAAACCAGGACATTTATTATTTCACAGTTTAAAGGCTTGTGAGGAGTCATAAAGTATTTATTAATAAACGATTAAAATTGCTTTTACAATTTGTAAATTGTAAAATTGTTTACAAAAAAATCAATGAAATAGGTAAAGCTTTTCTCCACATTAAAAAACGACCCTGGTGTCTAACTCTGTTCCGTGGGGAGGCATTGTAAATAGGAACAATTTGCTGCTTTAAAATTCTTGGCAAATTTTTACAGTTAATTAAACGTTTTGGGAGCTTTTCATCCCTTGGCCTTCGGGCTAAGATCACATAATTCTTGTTTATTACTTACTAGCCTAGGTGCCTGGCGTTGCCCGGATGTTTGGAGGTGTGTGTTGAGAGAAAACAAAAAAAAAATGTGGTAGTAGGAAGGCTCGAACCTGTACCGCGAAGGAGGAAACCCCCCCCCCAAAAAAAATGTGACGTCTTTGCTGTTACGACCACCACCAAACCGGAAGTGACATAGGTTTAGATTAAGGCTAGATAATCGAAAAGAGGGGATGACTTTCAAAAATATCTGCGAAAAACGACCCCCTCCCTGTAGGAAAGTGCCCAGGGGGAGATATTAATGTTTTTAGCCAATTTTTCGGTATTTGTCGTCTGAAGGGTCCAACTTAAAAACAGTACTGATCTTGTGAAAATCCGTCGTCTCTGTCGAAAGTTTTAGGCAGACATGCAAACATACATACATACATTTATATATTGGTAGCTCAAATTTTCGACCCAAACGGATTAAAAAGCTTGCCCTATATCTGAATACCCTTTATGTAAAATTTCAAATGTTTAGACCAGAAATTTTCTGAGTAATTTGGTAGACCGCAGTGATCAAATTTAAAAAAAACTTTGACCCCTATTATGACCCCTTAATATTTATTGTTTTGGGCTCAAATCAAATTATAAAGTTAGATCCATGTCCAAGAAACCTATATCTAAAATTTCAAGTGGTTAGACCCAAAATTGGTGGAGGAGTTTGGTAGAGTTCTCAAAGGTTAAATCGTTGAACTTTGACCGCTTAAAAACCAAATTTCTGACTGAAAACTGATTAAAAAAGATTTTCCCAAATCTCGATGCTCCTTATGTCAAATCTCAAGTCTGTAGACCGAAAATTGACAGAGTTATTGTGTGGGGAAATGACACACAGACATTTTCACTTTGAAAGATATATAGATTTGTTGTGTTATTTGACCACTAGTGTCATGTTATTTGTTTCTTACATTTTCAGTGAATTTTATTCAAGTACTCATGGAAAAAATTAAAGAATTAATAATTTTATTTAATTTTCGTTCTTACTAAGATAATAAGAGGGGAAATAAATCTTCCCTGGTAATAATAAAAATAAAGTTTGTTTTATTTTGTTTTCGCGTTTCCAATTCGATGTTTGATGGATGCGGATGATTTATTTTTAATTAAACAAATATTTATTTTTTTATAGATATCAAAATCTCTCATCAATTATGAGATATGGTATGTTTTCTACACCAGGAAATAATTAAGTATAATATTATCTCTTACAATTTATGGTCCTTGATAGACCTTAAACTATATCTGATGGTGAGGCCCCAGCTTGCGGGCTTTGGGGAGTGTGGAGCCACCCTTTAATTGCCATTGCTCCCAGGTCCACTCTGACCCAGACTGGTAGTACCTATTAGGCTCCCAACTATGGGTTAAATAGAAACCGATTTAAAAAAAATATATATATACTCTATAAAAAAATTGTTCTTCAAAATCACTGGATTTGGCATTAAATAACTTGAAAAGGGTTGATATACCGTAAAACAAAATCAACCAATCAACCTACAATTTATGTCTGATTAAATTTTTTTATTCAAAGTGAAATAGTTGTTTTTTTTGTTTGTTTCTTTTGTTTTGTTTTTTTTCATTTTCCAATCAGTTGGAAATAAGTCCTATACCATCTGCTATGACTAAGCAATTTTTATAGCTACATACATAGAAAATGGAGCTGTTGAAGCTGACATAGTGATATGGGACACAAAAAAAAAGAAGCAACCTCAGTATAAAGTGCCTCCAATGATACTGGATTAAACAAAACTGAAAGGGAAATGATAACAAAATATCAAGATATCTTTTGTACGACACGAAAAGGAACTGGAATCTTGGGAAGATCTCCACTATTTCAGTAATTATAGGAGCAAACTAACTAATGAAAAAGATTTTCAAAAACTACCTGGCAAATATACTCTGTGAACGAAGTGCAAGAGATACAAACTTTGCTCTTAAAGGGATGCTTTGAATCTTAAAAAGATCTAATTAAAATGTGTAAAATAATAAGTGAGCGTCTATCATCTTCAGCTAAAATCAAATAAAAAAAAAGCAAGCAAAATGTATGCAAAATTGAAGAAATTTTTTTTTTTTTATATTGATGGCCAAAACTGTTTAATTTCTTACGCCATTAATTTTGTAAAAAAAAAAAAAAAAAAATTTTTTTTAATTAAAAAATTAATGAAAATGTCCTTTTTCTCAGTTTATATTGCATTTTTTTAATTTTAAACACAATACAGAAATAAACATTTAAGACCATATAAACCAAAAAAGTAAAATATTTTGCTCTGAATTAATTTTCAGTCATTAATTTATATATAGTCCACTTGTCTCTGCTGTATCGTTATTTTCATGGAAATTGTTCGACTGAGCTTCAGTCTATGGTCCCCCCTCACCAAACTTTCACAAGAAACACTTGTGTAGCTGAAAACACTTAATAATTTCCCCCACTCTTTATCTGTGCCTAAACCTAAACGTAGATTCCATGAACAAAGCTTCTTTCTTAGAACTGCACGCCTGTGGAATTGTCTTCCGTTTTCCTGCTTTCCAGCTGACTACACTATGGTTGTCTTCAAGTCTAACGTAAACAAGTTCTTCATTAGACGTTCCACTTAACAAATTTACCGAATTTCCATTTACTAACGATTACTATATTGTCCAATTTTTACTGTACACTCTTTAACCCTTATCCTCGAGTGGCCTCTTGGCCTTGATAAGTGGTGATGCCTATGTAAAAAAAAAAAAAAAAAAAAAATCCCAGCACAAAATTATCCTGACTTTAATTTGCAATGGAAGATAAAATAAATGCTGCAAGAGAACAACAAAGATGAAGGCGTCAACAGCTACGAACCAAAGAAAGGGATAATATCAGATTTCTAAGGAAAAACATGAGACAACAAATAACATTAATGAACAAGATAGACAATTTTCTCTGGAAAATGAAAGAGCCAAACAACGGGAAATAAGAAACAATGTGAATGGAGTAGAAAGATCAAATATCCCGTATTATTTTATAGGTGACATGTTAGTTTCTCATTTCGAAGAGCACTTAAATTTCTAGGAGAAGCATTGAATTGTTGCCAAAGAAGAAAAGTTTCTCTTTCTCTCTTAGAAGATTATTCTCCTCAACTCCGAAGCTTACTCAAAGACACTGCCAAGAAACACTTAATTTCAAAAGTAATATATGCAATTACAACTCCTCGTTTTCATTTGCATCATATATCTGCCCTCCTGGAAGAGGTCCCTATTGTTTTTGCTTACAAAACCAAACCTATCCTCATTCCAGTACCCTGCACCCAAATAATCAAGAGAAAATATGGACAAATTTACATCTTAGACTCATCTGAAGCAACTCAACTCAGGTGTAATCTATAATATATATCTCACCTGTCTGTTTAAATGTATGTATGTCTGCCTAAAACTTTCGACAGAGGCGCAGTTTTGCAAGATTGGTATCATTTCGAAGCTCGACCCTTCGGACAACAAATATCGAAAAATTGGCTAAAAACATTAATTCCTTTACCCTCAACTGGGAACTTTTCTACAAAATGTGCAGTCGAGGAGAGTTTCGATGCATTTCACCGTTGGTCCAGCTATAAGAAGATTCAATAATCCAATAAACACCGAAATAGCTGCAGTATTTGTTGGTGAGGATGGTGCTGCACCTGCAAAGGAATACTGTTTACTCACGTGGTCAAGCAAAACAATAATATGGATATCTCACGAGGTCTAAGTGGTAAGACAGATGTCTTGCCACTTAGACCTCGTGAGATATCCATATTATTTCAAAATGGTGAACAAAGCTGGCACATAAACATGCAACAACCCAAAACAGCAAATAATAGTTTGCAATAAAGTGACAATGCAAGAGTATTACAGTTATCGCCTTGCAATTAAAGATAACTAAATATTATTATCCACAGATCTGGTAAACTATTCTTACAATATATAGTTGATGCATTTCTGACAGTTGATGGTTGCAGATTGAACTTTATTAGAAGTCATCAAAGTCAACTAAGAGTTGCTTAATATTCTGGCTTAATGGATCGTTTGGCACGGAATGAAGATGGTGATCCTGGTGTACCAGTTATTCTACCATCTTTATTTCCAGGAAGTCCTAGGAATCTCCAACGACTTCATCAAGATGCAAAGTTTTTAGTAAATACGGAAAACCAGACCTATTCCTTACATACACACATATAATCCAAGATGTCCTGAAATATTAAACAACTTGGGGTCTTCAGAACTTGCACAAAATCAACTTAATATCACGTGTGTATCATGCGCATCTTGCTGAACTTTTGAAAGACATTTAAGACAGACATGTAATGGGAATTCTATTTGTATATGTTTGTTATTGAATTTCACAATAGAGGGCTAACCACACTGCTGCATGATCAGTACTTTGTTTATTATGGTGCAGTCTTGGGTCGAGGGAGAGTGATAGAGAAAGTAAAAGTAGCTAATGTTGTGTTGCATGTTTAAAGCACATAAAGGCTTAATCATCCGATTCTAGGTTTGTTTCTCTAGTCAAGGGAAGGTTATTATGAATGTAAACTCCAAGTCCGTGCATATGTCTGTCAGAGTCCTTACGGCAGAGTGGGAGATATCCAGGCATATTAAAGTGGTTAGAGGGGATGGAGGAGTGTAGGTTAGTCTCACTTAGTGCTAAGATATCCGGGGTATTTGTTAGGAGAAATGCTTCAACATCAGCTAAATTAGTTCTAAGCCCACGGATATTTGTGAATGCAAGCCTCAAGGGAGGAAACAAGTTGGATTTGTTTGACCCTCAAGATCCCACCCCCACACTGTAGAGATCCCTAGATGTAAAAGATCTTTCTACTCCAGTAGTTTCTTCCCCAGAACTGCTAGACTTTGAAATTCCATTCCAGGTCCCTGCTTCCCCAACTGTACTGACTTGCAGAAGTTCAAGTGTAACGTGAACAAACATCTTGCTGCCCAAATCCCTACATAGTGCCCCAGTAGTTGTTGCCCCTGATAGTAGCCCCCTACACCAAAGTGGCAATGTGCCTTGTTTGGGGTGAAAATGTAATAAAATAATGATTTGAGATCAGGATAAGATCAGAACAGTTCAACAAATTAATTCAGTTGTTTTAGCAGAGATACCTGGACCTGAAGATCCAGAGCTTCGTGATTTAGTTAAGTCTTTAATGGTACATGGTCCAACCTCAATGTAATTGCTTGATTATGTGATAAGAAGTATCTTACTGATGTGTGTTTTAAAGATTTTCAACTACCGTGGAATTTCCATGGATTCTGCTAGTAAATACGAAATCTGCATGATTAAAAATAGGAAGCATATTTTATGACTCGGCAGGGCTGCCCTCCCCCTCCCTAGTTAGTCTGTAATATGTACCTATGTACAATGTCTCCACATGGGACAGAATTAGACACCAGGGTCGTTTTTTAAGGTGGAGAAAAGGTACAAAAATAAAAATTGTCTTAGTCGTGAAGGATTTCTCCTCCACTGAAAGAGAACGAGAAATGGAAGTGCCGCATCTGAAGAACATATACTACATTTTGATCTTGGCCAATTTAGTTAATATTCTATTTTTTTAGTGTGTATCCCCCCCCCCCATATTTATTTTTTTCGAAATTCGAACAAAATATATTTAAATCTATCGAAATTTCTATCTCTTATGAAACATAAGTGCTCAAATAAGTAAAAAATATTTATTTTTTAAAAATTTAAATACACATATTGAACAAAAATTTACCTTGAAGTTGCAATTAAAAAATTGATATAAACTTAATATTATGTTTTTTTTTAATAGCGTTTTTTCTAATTAATATATACTATAATCAGTTGAATTGCCAAGAAAAAGAAACTTTGTAAACATTAATTAAATTTAAAAGATTAAAACTATTAAAATTCCATTATTTCAAAATGTTCCGTTACAACATAGATTTTTAATTGTTTAAATTTCTTTTTGAATATTAAGTTTTAATATAAACATAAGCATTTTGTAGGCCCTCCTCATATTTTGTTTGTCTTTTTACTGAACAAAATATGGAACCCTGTAGGTAACCAAAAGTACATTCAGTAAAACCGTATTTCATATTTGATATACAAATGTTTATACTATTAATCATTAAACTGTGTAAATCTTAAAACCTAACAAAATTATAACAAAGATTAATTATTAATTGCTGTTTGAAGAAGATAAACAAAGGTTTTAAAAAAATCATTAAGTTGCTTCTGCTTTTCCATAGTTCGTATAGTTAACACAAATCTGACGTCACGGAAACATGTGGTCCATTTTTCACAATCGTTTGGCAGTCCCTATGATAAGAAGTATCTTACTGATGTGCGTTTTAAAAATTTTCAACTACTGTGGAATTTCCATGGGTTCTGCTAGTAAATACAAAATCTTTACATAGGCATCACCACTTATCAAGGCTAAGAAGCCACTCGAGGATAAGGGTTAAAGAGTGTACAGTAGAAATTGGACAATATAGTAACCGTTAGTAATGGAAATTCGGTAAATTTGTTAACAAGTGGAACGACTCATCAAGAACTTGTTTACGTTAAACTTGAAGACAACCATAGTGTAGTCAGCTGGAAAGCAGACAAACGGAAGAAAGTTCCACAGGCGTGCAGTTCTAAGAAAGAAGCTTTGTTCATGGAATCTACGTTTAGGTTTAGGCACAGATAAAGAGTGGGGAGAATTATTGATAGTGTTTTCAACTAGACGAGTGTTTCTTGTGAAAGTTTGGCGAGGGGGGGGGCATAGACTGAAGCTCAGTCGAACACTTTCCATGAAAATAACGATAAAGTAAACTCGCAACATCTCTTCCGTGAGATAGAGGTTGCAGGGAAGAGAAAAGAACATCTATTACGAGGCTACGAAGTCTATTTTGAACTCTATCAAGGCAGGACAAGTCCTTTCTAGCGGCTCTAGGCCAGATGTAGCAACAGTACTCCATGCTTGGGCGTACCTGGCTCTTATATAGGTAGAGAATTGCATCAGCAGTGAGATATCTACTGGATCGTGTTAGTGTGTATATAAAAATTTAGTAATGTATATTTTTCTTGAATGATTTTTTTTTTTTAAATTTTCGGTACATCCATAATAATTAGAAGACTTTGTATTTTTTTTTCACCCTCATTTTGTTATTATAGTTAAGTCAGGGGGTTGTGGCCCGTAGAAGAAAAGAATTTAACCTCCAATCTTATTGATGATCATATTAAAGTCAAATTTGATGTGTCGTGTGGTTGGTGTGAAACTTGAATAGAAGCTCGTCAAACTTTTTGAAAGCATTTCATAAGGTTAAATTTGAAAATTTAAAAAAAAAAAAAAAAAAAAAAAAAAGAAAGAAACTTTTTGAAAGCATTTCATGAGGTTAAATTTGAAAATTAAAAAAAAAAAAAGACTGATTATGTATCATTTTATATTAATGAAAAAATTTATTTTTTATTTTTTGACACTTATCATAGAAAGCCGTTGCAATTTTTTTTTTTTTTTTTTTCAGTTCTAAGAAAGAAGCTTTGCTCATGGAATCTACGTTATATATTTTTACATTGTGGTAATCGGGAGATCCTATTTATTAAAAGGGAGGATAGATGATAACATTAAATTCACGTCTCTATATACTAATAATTTTATGTTCACAGTATATTATCACGTATCCTTTTTAATAAATAGGATCTCCTCATTGGATAATTTATAATTTGGAAACCGTGACGTATGTATCTATGTGAAAGTTACTACGGTATTGATATATAGATGTTATTCCATCAGCATTCATTTAGCGCATCCAGATCGAGTCCGCATTTCTAATGAGGAAATGCGAACTAGATCTGGCTGCACTAAAGGAATGCTGATTGAACAATATAATGATGGAAAACCAAACTTTCAAGCAAAAGTTATAAAAATACAAAAATACCACAACAATAATACAATTTTTTGATGAAATGCAAAAAAAAAAAAAAAAAAAAAAAAATTACGCAAATGTTCACGTTCACTTTATTACCGCTTCTTCTAATGAGTTCCTAGTACCCCCCCCCCTCACTAATAACCGTGACTACACCTGGAAGTTCCTTTTTTACCTTTTTTCCCCTACCTTTATATTTAACTCGCGAGGGGTACCCGGCGTTGCCCGGGTGTTTGTAGGTGTGTGTGAAAAAAAAAAACAGGTGCCCGTGAAAAAAAAAAACGAAGCCTTGACGACGCGCAGTTGGAAAATAGTAAAGTGTGAAAAAAAAACAGGTGCCCGTGAAAAAAAAAAACGAAGCCTTGACGACGCGCAGTTGGAAAATAGTAAAGTGTGAAAAAAAAAAACAGGTGCCCGTGAAAAAAAAAAACGAAGCCTTGACGACGCGCAGTTGGAAAATAGTAAAGTGTGAAAAAAAAAACAGGTGCCCGTGAAAAAAAAAACGAAGCCTTGACGACGCGCAGTTGGAAAATAGTAAAGTGTGAAAAAAAAAACAGGTGCCCGTGAAAAAAAAAAACGAAGCCTTGACGACGCGCAGTTGGAAAATAGTAAAGTGTGAAAAAAAAAACAGGTGCCCGTGAAAAAAAAAACGAAGCCTTGACGACGCGCAGTTGGAAAATAGTAAAGTGTGAAAAAAAAAACAGGTGCCCGTGAAAAAAAAAAACGAAGCCTTGACGACGCGCAGTTGGAAAATAGTAAAGTGTGAAAAAAAAACAGGTGCCCGTGAAAAAAAAAACGAAGCCTTGACGACGCGCAGTTGGAAAATAGTAAAGTGTGAAAAAAAAAAAAAACAGGTGCGCGTTTTTGATTGACGTGACGGCGATAGCTATTCAGCAGTTACGATTTTGTGCGGGACAGTTTTTAAATAAATAAATCGGTTTGTTTGTTTTTAAGTAAGTTCGGGGAAAACCAGCTCCCTGTTTATTAGGGTGAGTGTCTCGTCTCCAAATGAAAGCTACCGTCTGATATGACGAAGTCGACATTGACCAAACGTTACTTAGCTCTCTAGAGACCACTGGCTCTGGGGCTGTGATTAGAGTCGAGTTTCGCTTTTTGTTTATACCAAAAACCGAATGTAACGCATGCCGATGCGGGAAATGTAGAATAATTAACGTTTGAAAGTCAATAAAATTAAATAGACAGGCGAGCTCCGTGGTTAACTGTGAGATATTACAATTTATAGATGATATAAAAAGTTTTAAGAAGTTGTGAAGCGAGCGAGCGCTTCTCTGAAAGAAGCCTTTTGTGGACATCGAGGAAAAGCGTACATACATACATACATATACATACATTTTCGCTTTTATATTTATAGATGTTTAGAGTATATATGGCACATTACCCCTCTCCCCCCACCTTTTAAAATTTTATATTTTACTAGCGAGGGGTACCCGGCGTTGCCCGGGTGTTGGGGGGGGGGTTTAAAAAAAAGTAAGTATGAGGATCGAACCAAAATTTAGCAGGTGCGCGTTTTAATGAGTTATTGAGGTCAACTTTGACTGCGGGATTTCATTTACTGCTGAACGCCCCCCCCCCCAAGATGTTATAGGAAAAAGACTAACCCACATGCGGCGAGCGACAAATATTGAATATTTATCTTCCCGAAATTGAGCAAATTAAATACAGACGAGCTTCGTTGTTAACTGTGAGATATTACGATTTCTATGTGATTTAAAAAGTTGTGAACCAACCGACCGCTTCTCTGAAAGAAGCCTTTTGTAGACACACAGAAAAAGCGAACACACATACATACATACATTTTCGCTTTTATATTTATAGATAAAAGATAGATTTTAAGTAAATAGAATTTTTAATTTTTCTTGATTTGAGGACTGGTTTCTTCTGTGGAAGCAACCATTTATTAAGTTGCCTGGCGAGGACTTGTGGTTTTAAACGACCATCTGTCTGAAACATTAATTTTCTTCCTTTAGAAGATTGTAACGTTGAATATGGGGCAGCCAGACCAACTGCCAACATTGCCCTGTTTTTATTGAAACCAGCCAAAAGCTCTTTTTAGTATCCTCATTGTTCCCTTAAGTGCAGTTGTTTGGATTTAACATGTCTAGTGTTGTGATGAAATAAATTCGTTTATATATGGTGTTGCCCTGGGAAAAATAGAAAAGAATGATTTAATTTTTTTAAATAACATAAACCCATGCAGAAAAACAACGTTTATATGAATTTTAAAATATTATAAGTTAAACAAATTAATAACATTTTTTAAAAGGAAATGTACACTCAAGCTATTCATCAAAAACATTTTTTAATCATCCATTTGTGACCTATTTGCGTTAAAATAATCTAAAATAATGTTGCAAGTTCACTGTATTTATTCATAATGTCTGGCAAACTGCTAACACAAATAGGTCACAAATTTAATTAACAACACAATTTCTTTGAAACAGTTTATGTCGGCAATATCTATTTATTTTATGAAATTTGTGGTTAAAATTATGTTTATGCATAGTTTTTTTTTTTTTCTTTTTTTGCTACACTGACTTGAGCTTAGTTTTTTATGGACTTTCTGCAGGTTGCGTGCAGACTTGAAAAGTCCTTGAATTTTGGCGTTTCCCTTGAAAGGGCCTTATTTCTATTATTAACTTGAAAAATCCTTGAAAATATGGAAAATATGGAAAACGTCTTGAAAATCTTTTGAAAAAGTCTTGAAAATTGTATTCTTTATGTCTAGTCATTTGTGTCGAAATAATAAAAATAAAATCGAAATAAATACTATTAAATTATTTTTTTTAAGTGTTAATAAAAATATCATTAAAATATTTTTTAAATATAGAAAATAAAGTCAAAATACATTGTTCTGAAATTGCATAGTAGTGTGGATACAAGAGTTAGGTCCCTTTATCACAAAACTACCTTGGATAGATTTGAATCTTTATAACAAAACTTTATTTTTGTTCGCATTTATAATTTGGGGGGTGGGGGGCGGAAAGGGGAACGAATAGTGATGGCTGCCATAAATACACCCCTTCTAAAAAATACTTGACTCCAATGGCGACCCCCCCCCTCCAATTGTGATAATTTAAAATTAGGCCGGCTAGACCAAAAACCAAATGGAAAAGACGGCAGCCTTCTTGGTTTGAAATTAAAAACCATAAAGAAAGTTAATATTTGAGATGAAATAAAAAAGCATTTAAAACTCCTTAAAAACACCAAAAAAATGATGCAAGTGGGTTGCAAAGTAACTTTTATTGCTTTTGGTAACATTTATTTATTGTGTATTTGATTTTTTTTTTTTTTTTTTTTTTAATCGCTGTGGGTTGTAAAATCAATACCAAATTTTGTTGTGAAAACTTGAATTTTGTCTGGAGAAGGCTTTGTAGAACTTTGAAAAGTCCTTAAAAATGGACATTGAACATTTGTACAAACCTTGTCTTGTGCAAGGCAAATAACCGTACGAAGAAAGTAAATTACATTATGCGCTATTGAATATTGCGAAAAGGAAAAAAATGTTTGCCAACCTTCCCCCCTACTTAAAAAGAAAACAAACTATTTTTCTCGTATGAATATTCAAATGTTTTATAGACATATTTGTATAACTCCCAGAAAAACTTGAAACGTAATATATGACCTAAACATTGTCAACGTAAATACAGCACTCTACGGATGAATTTATCTAACTAAATATTTTCGTTTACTAGTCAAATAGAAAAGTTACTAACCATACGCATGTGATTTTTGTAATATGACGTCTTTGTTCCGACAAAAGTTCATACATTATAAATTTTTTTCAGATTTATTTTATAAAAAAAAAAAAAAAAAGGTCTAATTCTCCATATGTTGAAACTGGAAACGAAAAACATTCGGATTTCTTCAAATTTTCTTTTTTTTTTTTAAGACAACCTTTGTTAAAAAAAAAGTGTATTCTATTAATCTTTTATTGTTTAAATAATTTGATTTTGCTCGTAAACAAACAAACAAAAAAAGTTGAATACATTTTTCACTTGGCAATAAGATTTGAAAGATTGTTGGTGAAAAAAAAAAAAAAACAACCGACAAGACGAGCGTTTTATTATTTCTAGTCGCCATTCGAAAATAATCACTCACAAATGCGACTGTTTAGCCCTGATATCAATTGTGACCTTGTGACCTCTTTGTATTAATAAAAACATGTAATCTGTTCTGATGATGTGTGTCTTCTGTACATGGTCAGTTAAGAATAAATTGAATGAAATAAGTTAAGAATAAATTGAATGAAATAAGTTAAGAATAAATTGAATGAAATAAGTTAAGAATAAATTGAATGAAATAAGTTAAGAATAAATTGAATGAAATAAGTTAAGAATAAATTGAATGAAATAAGTTAAGAATAAATTGAATGAAATAAGTTAAGAATAAATTGAATGAAATAAGTTAAGAATAAATTGAATGAAATTAGTTAAGAATAAATTGAATGAAATAAGTTAAGAATAAATTGAATGAAATAAGTTAAGAATAAATTGAATGAAATAAGTTAAGAATAAATTGAATGAAATAAGTTAAGAATAAATTGAATGAAATAAGTTAAGAATAAATTGAATGAAATAAGTTAAGAATAAATTGAATGAAATAAGTTAAGAATAAATTGAATGAAATAAGTTAAGAATAAATTGAATGAAATAAGTTAAGAATAAATTGAATGAAATAAGTTAAGAAACAATTGAATGAAATAAGTTAAGAAACAATTGAATGAAATAAGTTAAGAAACAATTGAATGAAATAAGTTAAGAAACAATTGAATGAAATAAGTTAAGAAACAATTGAATGAAATAAGTTAAGAAACAATTGAATGAAATAAGAATAAATTGAATGAAATAAGAATAAATTGAATGAAATAAGAATAAATTGAATGAAATAAGAAGAAATTGAATGAAATAAGTTAAGGGGAAATTGAATGAAATAAGTTAAGGGGAAATTGAATGAAATAAGAAGAAATTGAATGAAATAAGTTAAGAATGAAATTGAATGGAATAAGAATGAAATTGAATGGAATAAGTTAAGGTGCTTTGATATAAAGATAATTTGGAGAAATTGAATTAAAAAAAAAACGTGATGGTTATGCTTCTGATTTTTTGAGATGAGGGTTGATTATTCGTATTTGAATTATTCGAACTACTGTTCTCATCTTGAGAGTTATTTTTACAACGTTTCGTTTGATGTAACCTCTGACATTTCATCAGGTGTATATTTCTGTTGAACTGTGTGAATCTACATGGAATTTTGAACGGAACCTTTATTTAATCCATAGACACATGGTGTAATGGATAAAGTACTTGGTTAAATTCAAATATAAAGTTACCTCCTTTTAAATGTTCAAGGTTCAATCATTAATGCACGCAACACTCAAAATGCAACTGCAGATTACTTGGGACTTTCACGTAGAACGAGAGCATACTACCCCTGTCGATTAAATGGATGGCTTTGTTCTAAATTCTGTGCAAATTCCTGAGTTTGCCTAGATGCACCTGAAGATGCTCGGCGGTTACATCGACCAAAACATTGAAAATAATACTCCAGATGAGAATAGTAGTCTGAAGACTAAAAAAAAAATGTAAAATATAATCTTTGTTATCAACAAAAATTTAGTTTTAAAAATATTTTAATTATTAAAAATAAAAAAAACACTTGGACTCAACACAGTTGATTTTTTAAAAAGAAATTATTCTAAAGAAATCTAAGTTTTTGATATAATGAATTTGTGCGTAAATTACTCAAACAGAAATTAGGATTTCGAAATTTTGAATTCAATTTTTCGTTAAATTGCTTTAATATTTATAAGACAGCATAATTGAATTACAAATAAATCGTAAAAGACTATTAAGTTATTCATAATTTATGCAAATGAAACTTTACATTTTTTAATTTTTTTTTGTGATGAGGATTGACTCGTATTTGGATTCTTGAGTTTTAGTTTCACGTTTTGATTGCTATAACATCTGATCTTCTCCAAGTGTGTCTTGTTGAACTCTGGAATCTGCACAGAATTTTGAACACAACCTATTATTTAATCCTTCAGCTATGACTGGATGGAATTTGTATTTTGAGTGTTGCCTGCACTGAAGATTGAACATTTTAACTTCCAAAATAACTACCAAATTTTACCAAGTATCCATTATGCCATGAGTCCTTGCAGGCTTCTACTCAGTCATGGCTGAAAGAATGAGACTATGGTCTCTTCATGGATTAAATAAAGGATTCCATTCAGAATTCCATTGAGTTCAACAGAAAGACTCCGGAGTCGAAGATACGCCTGCAGAAGTTACATCAACTCAAAAGTTATGAAAATAACACTCAAGATTAGAACAGTAGTTTAAAGAACGCAAATAATATGATTGAAACTTATAGATAAATTTGTTTTTGGAATGTTCTGGCTGACAGAACGAGAGCATACTACTTCCATAGACTAAAAAGGATTCTGTTCGAAATTCCATGCAGATTCTGGAGTTAGACAGAAAGATTCTGGCATTTAACAACCTACACCTGAAGAAGGTTGGAGGTTATATTGATCGGAACATTGTGAAAATAACAGTCAACATTAGTCCAAAGAATCCAAATTAAAACGAAGCATAGAGATAAGTTTCTTTTTTTTTTTTTAATTTTTTTTTTTTTTTTAGTGTTTTGATAAGGTTAATTATAAATATTTAAATTTATAATTGAATTAAATGAGATGAAGTTATTTTTGATGCAACTATAAGTCAGATAAATGTAAAAAAAAACAAAAAAAAACTTTCACATTTATTTCGATGGATAACTTTTCATTGTGCATATGACAAATACTTGTTTCCTTTTGTTTGGCACGAGTTTTCAACAACTTGTTGCCAGTTACCAATCTTATTTAGAAAATGCTAGAGATGAGATTCTCATGAACATCGAGTTGCATCAGTTCTGTGAATAAATATCCTCCCACGTAATTGTTGTACCATTTTCTTGTGTTTTTATTTCTCAAGTTCAGCTGTTAGTCGACGTGGGCTAATTCTGCAGTTTGTAATCAACTGCATGCCAGAAAACTTACTCTTAATATCTTGTGTTTGCCAATTGAAGCAATGGCTTTAACAAAATAAAGCAAAAGTCGAGGCAGTACCTACTTCCCCTCCTCTCGAACATTTTCACCATCGTACCTACCAATAAAGTTGCATTGCGCATATTTCTCTATCTACTCCTTTGGATTTATAAATATGCTCTGATCTGATACTTTAAACTGACCTTTTACCAAACTTGCTGTTGTAAAAATGCTATGAACACTGACTTTCTCATGGATCCCAGTGATAATGGCCGCACACACATCAGTTGAAGCACTACTAATTTGTATGCTATATCTATATTGGAAAAGAAAATTGGCTTTTCCCAAACAAGATCGACATCCAGGACATAAAATTGAGCTGATGCAAATATTTTTTTCAACGACCAATCACCGACATTTTGCCATGAATATGAGCACATCTTACTTATTCTTCACTCGGTTTGGTGACTAACCTGCCACACAGTTCTAGTCGCTGTTTTTTGTTGAAGACAGGTTTTGTTAAAAGCTTGTACTATTGATAACATTTACCCGAGATGAGTTGAGCTGGCTCCCAAGTGAATTTGCCACATCACAAGTCAAGGTAGTTCATCCTGGTCTGTTTGCTGCAATCTTTCACGAAAAACACCCGTCTAGCTGAATCCACTGTGAAAAATTTCCCCCACTCTATATCTGTGCCTAAATCAAAACGCGGATTCCATGAACAAAACTTCTTTCTTAGAACTGCACGCCTGTGGAACTCTGTTCCGTCTGCCTGCTTCCCACCTGACTACAACCTGGATGTCTTCAAGTCCAATGTTAACAAATTCCTAATAAACCGCCCCCCTTAAGTAAACACTTCATTAAGTCTCCACACTAATGTACTATACTTGCAATAACCCTTATTCCTGAGTGGCTTCCGGGCCTTCATAAGTTGTGACCATCGTGTAAAAAAAAAAAAAAAAAAAAAAAAAAAAAAAAAAAAAAAAAATTCACTGCATCATGAGTCAAGGCAGTCCATCCAGATCTGTCCGCTACAGACTCATCAACATACTTTAACCATCCGTGATTCCATCATCGTCAACTGAAGACAAGAAAGCCAGTCATAACTTCCAAGTCTGCTTTGACCGTTGCAAGCCATGTTCTCAGTTGACCACATTCTTTTTTGTGTCATCCTGGTAGTGATGTTGGTACTATTGCCTTTTAAGTCGGGTCAGTTAGTGGATACTGAAGGTGTGCCCAGACCATTAGAACCTCCTGATAAGTACTTCCTAAAGTCTAGGAAGCTTACATTGTGTGTGGATTGTGGTGTTTGGGGCATGGTTAGAGATACAAATTCTAAGAATGAGTTGAAAACGTCAGCGATTGAAGATTTCATGTTTTTAAATATCTGCTACTTGTTTGTTGAAAACTTGTAACCTGTCATGTGTTTGCCTGTTGAAATTTAAGTTAGTTTAAGGTTTGTACATTGTCCCGTGAAAGTCAATATAAACCGTGCTGGGATCCAGTTTTATTTACTACGTTTGGCCTCTCTACGTTAAAATTTGGGTTTCTTTCCTTCAGTGAATCCTAAAAATCTGTTGTTCAAAGTCATTGCAATGCTCTCTTGCTCACGAATGGTTAGTTTAAAAAATGGAGTCATAACTGGCTTTTTTTTCTTTTTTTTTATAAGGGAATCACCACTTAGCAAGGCCCAAAGGCCACTCAAGGATAAGGGTTAAAAAGTGTACAGTGGTCAAAAGGACAATATAGTAATCGTTAGAAGTGTGAATTTAGTAAATTGGATTACTTAAAGGGAACGGTTTATCAAGAACTTGTTTACATTGAACTTGAAGACGGCCATATTTTAATCGGCTAGAAAGCAGGTAAATGGAAGAGACTGGCTACTCATATCATATGATCTTACCCAGGACTGGTATGATTAAAGATGTGGTGTTTGCTGTTTCTAGTTCTTCAAGTTCAACATCTGTGTCTTTAACCTTTTTTTAGCCAGTTAATTCGTTTGTCATGCTAGCAAGATTGGGATTTTTGATGCGGCACCTTTTAGAATAATGATACAATGTGTTAAATCCTAAAAATAAAATTATGAGATAGAAGTAACAATAAGAAACAAAAAAACAAAAAAATCTTTTGCATTGAATAATAATTTGTTACATTTTCTTTTGTACTTACCAAGTTTCCTGAATTTTTCGATCTTCCCACCCTTGACCGGATTTCGACTGCGTTGTTGCATTATTCATGACGTTTTCCCTCTTTTCTATTTGTTTTTCTGTTGCTTTTGCTACCCCCACTCCTCGTGTCTGGTAAAAGGCCTGTGGCATCCAGCATCATCATCCATTTACTGATGATGATATCATTTGTTGTTAAATCGTATCAAGAGTATCATTTTCTTTTGATTCGTATAGTTGCAAATTAGTGATGGGTTAGGGTTAGGGTGCGACCAATTTTTTCCAAAGAATTGTAAGATGATGCATGTTAAATCAGATGTGAAGAAAATATATATCTGGATGGCAAAGCTATTGACATTGTTGAGATATTTTGTTACCTTGGTGATTGGATCACAGGGTGGAGAGTGGCTAATGTAATTGCAAAAATTAGGATTGTATCGAAGTTCATGGAGCTTGGACCTTTATTAACTAGCAGAGCGTTAATAATGTCGAAGAGTCTATCATGAGTGTATGCCGTGTGATATATGGACGTGAAATCTTGCCAATGAGGGTTGAGGACATGCGTTGCATGGAAATGATATAACAATGCTATAAATGGATGTGTAATGCGTGCCTTTCGCCCTGGCATCAGAATAAGCCGACTTCCCCCCTGCAGAGGGTAAAAATCCCTAAATGGAGCAACCAGTTAGCTGTGGGTTGCTACCTGTAATGCTTTAGGGCATGATCCTAATGATTGAGCCGACCTAGACCTGGGTGCATACTAGTTTAGGCACCGCAACACATCATTTCGGCTAGACAGGCGGTCGGAGAGGCCCGATCCGGCCAACCATGCTAAGCCCTAGCACTTACACTGAAAATGCCAACCACTATAACAAAGAACAAAGGTTCATCTTTTTTTCTCCTCATCATCAAAAATAGGATAATTAAGTAAGTGCTAGAAGGCGGTGGCAAGGGGCAATCAATTGGAAGGACCATAACTCAACAGTCTATCTGAACATGTATTTTTGAAGACATAATGAACAGGAAATACAAAGTGCTTGAACTCTTTCCCAAAAGTGTATATTCTCCATGTAGCCCCGACATGGTGAAGTGTTTGGTCTTTCATGTGAAAAGACTTTGCACTTGTATTCATGGAAATTCTTCAAAACAGATCCCAAATACTAGAAACAACGGAAACCGAAAACACCATGGATAAAAAAAGAAAACAAATACAATCAAAATGGAAAAAATGAATAAGAAGCCAAAACAGCAACATCCCAAGCAAGGCCCAGCTCGACATCCACACCCAAACAAAAAAACTCGGCAAAACACTTCATCAAAGACACAAAAGAAAGACGAGTCTTCTATCTCTAAAGAGATAGAAATAGAAGAAAAATGAATAACCTCATGGATAGAAATAAAAAAAAAAAAAAAATCATCCAATGAAATTGTCGTCGAATAAAATCTAATTATAACAAACTTCTTAAACTTATTTCACTCTTCAATCCAGCTATTGTTTGCTTACAAGAAACCTTCCTACAAAACAATAACCATTTCAAAACACCAAACTATGAACAATACAACTATTTCCATAACACAGGCTTTTGTGCTAATGGAGGCACCTCAATTCTTGTAAGAAATGACATACCTCAAAGCAATTTCTCTGTCAAAACAAATCTCCAAGCAATTACAACTCGAGTCGCATTACACAAAACAATTACAATCTGCTTAATATACCCCCTCCCCCATGAACCAATAAATGAAAATGAACTAGAAAATTTAATAAAATAACTACTTTCCCCGTTCCTCCTCGGAGACTTTAACTGTCACAGTATGCTATGGGGATGTAAAGTCACGAACTCCAAAGGAAATAAAATTGAACAACTAATTAACAAAAATGATTTATACCTCCTCAATCCAAAAAATCCCACATACTTAAATCCAACAAACGGATCAACTAGTGTCATTGATCTTACCATGTGCGATCCATCAAGCTTCTTAGATTATACATGAAGTACCTACAAAGAACTTTGTGGAAGTGATCCCTACCCTATTATAATCGATTACAATAACTCCACCCAGATGGAACACAAAACCAACTGAGCCAAAGAACTGTTCACTACAGTTATTCACCAAAGTACTCATAAAAATAGTGAAAAAATGCATACAAAAATTCTCCTTTTGGGGGGAAAAAAAAAATATTAATGGAATACAAACGCCAAAGAGTTAAAACTTGAATAACAAAGAATCTGCTGGCTACAATTTAACAAAACCAACACCGCTACTAAACAGACAGATCTTTCCAAGTTCACATAGACTCTACTCACAGAATCAAGGCGTGCGTCAAGGCAGCGTATTGTCAACTACTCTCTTCAACATAAAACTCAACAATATTTTAAAAGAAATTTCTCCTGATATACATAGCTCCTTATACATAAATGACTGCTCAATCAGCTACAGATCAAAATACATTCACACTATTGAAAGAAAATTACAACACAACATAAATAAAATCAATAAATGGGCAACAAGAAGTGGTTTCGAATTCTCTAAAACTAAAACAAAAAGCATCCATTTCTGTAACCAACGCAAACTCCACCCTGACCCAAACTTACAGACTGAAGGTGAAAAAATTTCATTCGTAAACAAACACAAACACCTAGAAATCATTTTTGACAAAAAATTAAATTTCATTCCACGCATCAATTGCATTAAAACCAAATGCAATAAAACATTACAACTCCTATGAGTCATCGCTCCTACAGATTGGGGAGCCAACAAGAACACAAGACTCAAACTATATCGAACACTAATCAGATCCAAAATGGACTATGGCAGTTTTATATATCAATCCACCAGAAAGTCATATCTAAAAATCCCCAACACAATATGCCACTTCATACTTATATTAGCACTGGGAGCATTTCAAACCTCTCCTGTAGAAAGCCTATATATGCAGAAGCACATCAAATCCCTCCAATGCTTAAAAACTAAAACCTTGGTCTAAAGTACTACACAAAATTAACAGCCAACCCCACAAACCCAGCACACAATAGCACTTTAAACCCAAATCGTAAACATCTTTTTGACCAAAAGGAGAATACAATCCAAACTTTTGGACTCAGAATAAAACTGATTTTCAAAGAAGCAAATCTACCCATAACCAAAATTCATGAAACTGTCCTACTCAAAAACCTCTCCCTGGAAAATTGTAACCCCCAATATCGATCTAAGTTTAAGTAAACATGAAAAGAAACATACCCATCCAATAACTTATCATGATGATCTCGATAAAATCAAAGAAAAATATCCAAACTGTAACGGGAACGATGTCCCGGGCATGCGTCGTCTAGTGGTGGACCCCTCCAGCGTGACCAAACTCGTACTGGTCCCTGGAAAACATACCTCCGCTGCTCCAGGCACGTTAAACGTGCATGACCCCAAGTCCGTGTGGCGACAGTGTCCTCTTCGGCCGTCACTCTGGTTTCGTGTCTGTGTCTTCGTCGTCTGGCGTCAGGGCATACCTGAAATAAACTGCATCTTCACTTATGCCGGCAATCGAAAAACAAAGAAAAAACTCTGAGGTCATTTTCGTTTAAACCAAATAAAATAATTATTTGCAATCATTCTACATTTGTTTAAAGTCGTGTTTTCGTTATCCGCGCTTCGTGATGCAGGTTGTATACTTGAGATATCAGGTTAATTCTCTAGCTAAGAACAAGATCCTTTCAAGTTAGTTCTTACTGAGATTTCTGCCCCTGTCACCCCAGGCGGGGCGAGAGCCGATGTGTACGCTTCGCTCGCTCGCCAAAGACTGCTAAAACCCTTCTATATCTTTTTCGAGTAGGCGATCGTTGTTTATATCAAAAGCATCTTCCTTCCTTTTCTCCATTATCTTCTATTCCCCCCTCTTTCTTCTCTTGTGAATTTCTTTTTCTATCCCTCTATTTTCTTATTTCTCTATTGTTTTGTGAACATATCTGTCAAACTAGCTTGGTGGTCTCTGAGTTAAAACACCACGGGTCCCCGACTCCGAGCAGACATTTTGGAACCCAATTCTCGAGACTGTCTGAATCAATTACGTTAGTTAAAACTCATTCTCACCAGATCCAACTAGAAAAATAATCTCCTTTTTTTCCGCCATTAAAACAGATATCATGTCTCCCGAACATATCATAAACGCCTGTCTTAATCTTTGACACAGTATCAGCACGCCCCCCCCCCCGGCCATAAGCATTCTTATCTTCACCTAGCTGAACGGGACACCCGGCATCGTCCGGTGTCCCGTCACAAAACCACATACATCTATACACGTGAATCTAAACAAAATAATGCGACAGTCAGTGCAGCAATACTCAACAAATCAACCAAAAAACAAACAAGCCTTCCCAAAAGAAACATCAATTTTCAGTGTCGAAATACATGCTCTAATCCTAGCTCTCAGTCTAGCTTCCAATAACAAAGAATCCAAATTCATAATCCTTTCAAACTCCCAATCTACTTTAAAAGCTATTAAAAAATAAAAAGATGGACAACCCCTTAATCAGAAAATTACTCTACAAATTGATAGAATCAAACAGTAAAAAGAAATTATTTTCTGCTGGATACTGAGCCATTCTGGTATCAAAGGTAATGAATTAGCGGATTAAGCAGCAAAAAACGCTTTAAATCTTGCAATTAATGCAAATTTTAAAATCCTATACACAGATCTAAAAAGACATATCAACACATACACATCTAAAAAGACATATCAACACATACACATCTAAAAAGACATATCAACACATACACATCTAAAAAGACATATCAACGCATACACAACAGAGAATCGGCAAATTTACTAGAATGAATATCCTCACAACAAACGTCACGAAATGCCAGAAATTAAAAAAATAAGAACAAAATACAAAACTAAACAAAAGAAGTCAAACTAGCAAGAATAAAAATCAGGGTTGCGGAGTCGGATGGTAAAACTCCGACTCCTTGAATTCCTAAAATGCCGACTCCGACTCTTTTGATATCTTAGACTCCCGACTCCGACTCCTTGACCACTATGTGGAAATCTATTCTGCAGATCCATATGCCAGCCTCTCACACCTATTCAGCATGCATTTTATAATTACGTTTCCTGTACATCATTTTTTATGTTTAACGGATCAGTGTGGATCAGGATCACGTAATGGACATGTACAAGTAAGTCATTTAGTGTGAACGGAATAAGTTTTTTAATGCTTTAATCTATTTCAGTACTTGGTATCTGGGTGGGGGTGGGGTGAGGGTTAGATACTGTTTATTGGTGTTAGTTTGGTCTGGGCTCTAAGGGTAGTATCTGTTTTGTCCCTGTACAGAAGAGAGATCCTATTAGATAGGCAGTATTTATTGTTCCAATTCGATAAAGTACAAAAGAGTTTATCACAGGGTTGCGGAGTTGGGTGGTGAAAGTCTGACTCCGACTCCGACTCCTAGAATTCCGACTCCGACTCCTTTGATATCTTAGACTCCAACTCCTTGACGACTATGTGGAAATCTATTCTGCAGATCCTTATACCAGCCTCCCACACCTATTCAGCATTTTATAATTACTTTTCATATATATAATTTTTTATGTTTAACATTCACTGGTATGATAAATATACTCACATATACACTCTATTTATTTATTTAGTGTTAACTCAAAACAAGGCACATCACCAAACAAGAACAAAATACAAAACTAAACAAAAGAAGTCAAACTAACAAGAATAAAAATAGGCCATATACATTAAGCTCACTCATATCTCCTAAAAAAAACAAAAACAAAAAAAACAAAAAACAAACCCATCTGTATACGTTGTCAAACACAACTCACAATAAAACACAAACTAATTAAATGCACTGATTTTGTAACAACAAGGAATAATTTCTACAAAAAAAAATATTAAGGATTTATTCGATAAAAACAATCCCCACATCATACTTTCATACCTCCAAAATATAGGTCTTCATAAAAAATTAAAAAAGAGCTCGATTATACAACAACTAGAGCAGGGGGCAAAGGCTCCCAGAACCCATAGACACCTGGCATAAAATAACCCAAAGTATTGACATGCCATAAAACCCAACAAAACAAACACAAATATTGTTCCTATTTACAATGCCTCCCCACGGGACAGAGTTAGACACCAGGGTCGCTTTTTAACGTGGAGAAAAAGAACAAAAATAAAAAATTGTCTCGGTCGTGAAGGATTTCTCCTCCGCTGACAGAGAACAAGAAATTAAAGTGCAGCATCTGAAGAACAGATTAACAACAAACATCTAACCCATTTGTTAGTTTCAATTTAGTTTTCAAGATTAGCTTGAACTAAAAAAATTATGTTGGATGTTTTTCTTTGTTTTCTGAAAATAAGCTTTTCGTTTTCTTTTTAATCATTTAAAATTCTGTCTTTATTTTCAGATTTATGTTTGAAACCTGTTTCCTCCTTGTCCACCGGAACAGTCTCATCGGGCCTGACAATGTATGAAGTGTTCGTTATTAAGGAAGGTTACAGTACCTCGGAAGGGCCAGGTAATTTCTGTAATGATAGACGCACACCCACTTTTACACCCACTTTAACTCTTTGCTTCCATGCGAGTCGTTTCTTCTATTTATTTTTTATTTATTTATTCACTTTGTTTATTTATTTCTCTTTTTGCTTTTACCAACTGTGTATACCTTCTCTTTAAATGTTTTTATTTAATGCATTTTAATTACATATGCGTAAAAATGGTCTCTAACACTTAGTCCCACGCGAGCCGTTTTTATGGTCAGAGGAACTCTACTCGATAACGAATAGCCTATGCAAGAATATAGAAGAGCTAGGACCACCTTTCTTTCTACTATAGAAGACAGAAGCTTAACCTAAAAAAAAAATAAAGAATAAAATAAAAAAATAAAAAAGTAAAATTACCATACACATGTGCGCACTATAAATAGATATAAAATCCGGGGAAAGGAAGTGAAGCCCTCACACTAACAGGGTTATGCTCGCTGACAGACGCGACAATTTTGAAGATGGGCAAACAATATAAGCTAAGTTAATTTAACAAATCCTAATATTACCCACTAACATGTGCCTGTAAAACAAAGAACATGAAAAATGTCTTTTATAATAGAAAAGAAAACTTACAAGAAAGCATGTTTTTCTTTTTCTTTTATATGAAACTAATTGCAAATATAGAAAAACATGTATCTGTCTACAAGGTTGCAGTTCTCCACTTGACACCAAATAAGTCTGTCAAAGCTATGCAGTGATGAAGTAGTTTTAAAAAAAAATTTTTTTTTTTTTCTAGCTGGGGATGGAGCATGGACTTTAGAAAATGACGGATAAATGAAGTCAAATTTTTTAAGACGTCCTATACATACCAGCATGTAAAAGAGACCTTTTAAGCAAATAACAAAGATGGAACTTTGTTTTTCGCACCCAACATTCTGGAGTGTGATAGTCACACATCCTCGTTTGGAGCAGTGGTTAGCCATCATGGTAATCCCCTATTGTCTTTAGATCCTCAAAAGTGTGTTCTGCTCTGTAGCAGAACAAGCAATAATCAATCACTTTAGGCGCTAGTCATTAATTCTCTGCAGAGAGTTAATTTTCTTGACTTTGCTAGGAGCTGAAACTTGAACATCTTTTTAAAAAGCGAGAAAGATGTCTTGTGTAAAAGAAATATAATTTTCTCATCGTGTTTTGAAAACTAGAATTGTCGGCACTGGGTAAAAACGGATGTCTCGTCTTCGACGACAAAAAAAAAAAGAAAAAAAAAAAGATTTCAAAAAGAAAAGATGGGAAAAAGTTACACATTGTAGTTTATCCATCTGTCAACGGCAGCTATAAATAATTTGACCTACCTTTTCACCACTGAATGTCGCAGTTTATTGGCAACAAACCTGAAGCTGAAGAATTTGATAAGGGCTTATTTAATGCTGGGAAAATTGATGCTTTGATTGAGAGAAAAAAAAAGTGTTTTCTTTCATTAGGCCTACGTTTGGTACAAGGTCATGCAAAAATAGTGAACATGTATTGTCTTGTGCCATACATGTTAGTGGTGAATGAATCCATTTCATGTGCACTTGTAGGAGTTGTCATTTACTCAACTACTTGAAAAGATCAACCATATTCGTATCTCCTTCGTTTATGTGAAGTTGACGGGATCGATACCTATTGAAAGGATTTTCGTTTTCATTGTGTAAATCTGTACTTCGCTTCTGAACTGTTGGACACAATCCAGAACTGAACATCAGAATGCGATTCCCTAAGAAGCATTATAATCTAGATCTGGGAGGACAACATAAGACTGATGGCAAAACTTTTGTAGTAAACACTCGTCTAGTTACAACCACTATGAACAATTTTCCCCCACTGTCTATCTGTGGCTGAATGTAAATTTAATAAACGAAGCTTTTTTTCCTTGAACTACCTCTCTATGGAACTGTTCTGTTGGCCTGCTTTCCAGCTGACTACAACATGGTTGTCTTCAAGTCCAATGTAAACAAGTTTTATCACAGAATTTTGTCATAATGTATGAAAGTTTTTATTAACACTTGTGCTATCAAAAAAAATAAAAATCATTTTAAACATTTGTATAAAAAAGTTTCTTAAAATGAATGCATTACTTTTTAAAAATAAAATATTACCATATGAATATATTTTAAATATTAAAAAAAAATATTTATAGAAATGTAAAAAAATTTTTTTTTTTTTTTTTTTTTTATAAAACAAAAAGTGATTCCATATGATTTCATCTTTCATTTCATGCTTACTAGCTTCCGTTCCATTCCATACTTAGGTAAGCCGAGTAAACTTCCAGCGTCTTAACTTTGTATACTGAATTTTTGGAAATAATCATGTATGGATTCCTCAAAGTGAAATAACCCTTGATCAAAAACCAAAACCTTTCTTTTACTACATAAAAGCTTTTAAAAATCAAACCCTTCCTGCATCAGTTTAAGATCAAAGAATCAAAGAATCACTGTATATTTCGGCGTATAATGTGAGGTCCAAAATTGGAACAAATTTGAATAAATTTATCATATATCGGTTTTATAAAACGACTGCTAAATCACGAAACCATGTTTGTTTAGCCTAGGCTAGAGATTGCAACACCTGGCATCTTATGAAATGTCTTGAAAATCAAACCCTTCCTGACATGTTCTGCATCAGTTCAGGATCAAAGAATTAATTTTTTTTTTTAATATTAGATATTATTCATCCCAGGTAATACTGAACCAACTTTGATGGTATTTGTTTTGTAGTTTGGGATTTTTAGCTGGACATATATGCAAACGAATGCTTTTTATATAATAGACTTGCTGCAAATTAATAATCTGTTATTCACATGCAATGCTAAACATGAAACTAGTTCATGTTTACACAAAACCAAATGTTTGTGCTGTCATTAACAAAACCAAAACTGTTATTAAAAAGAAAATAGCTGCAGCAGAAAGAATAAGAACACCATTTCTATGATACTCATTACTTCTATCATCTACACAATGAGACTCCAATTTTTTATATAGTGTACCGCCATCTGAATAATATCGACTGTAGTGCTACATAGACTACTCACCATTTCATGGATTTTTGTTGAGCAGAAGGGTCTGAAACGGTGCATATTCTCTTCTGGTGATCCAACATTATCTACAGTCTAAAATGAAATATTCCACAAGTGAAAACATCTGATAAACACTATTATATACAAGTTTACAAGGTAAGCTATTTCTTCTAAACAACAATATCTTCTGTTGGTAGTTTGCTTTATTGCAAGTTTCTTCTATCGTTCTGGTAGCAAATATTAGATCTGAATAGTTTCCATCGCTGTGATACCCACTCAGGGCTTTACATTGCCAGTGAAACAGTCACATTTGCACATGATTTTTCAATGTGGCGACTAGAAATAATGAAACGCTTATCTTTTGGCAATTGTATTTCTTTCACTGACACTCTTGCAAAGCTCACTACTGAGTGAAAAATATCTTTTCAACTTTTTTTTTTTTATAAAACAAACAAAGTTAAATAATTTAAACAATAAAAGGTTTAATAGAACAATATAATCTTTTTTTTTTTTTTTTTTAACAAAGGCTGTTTAAAAAAACATTTGAAGAAATCAGAATGTTTATAACTTCAAATATCAACATAAAATTTGTTGTATATTTAGAATTACACTTATTAAAAAAAAAAAAACAGAAAAATCTTGGTGTATATACTCATCATAGAAAGATGTCATATTCTAAAAATCATATGGGTTTGGCTAGTAAACGAAAATATTTAGTTATCAAAGATAAATTAAAGATAAATTTGTCTGTAGAGCCCTGTACTACTATGTGTTAACTAAACAACAAAAAAAAAAACCCAGCTGTTTATATAATGTGCCAACATCAAAATAATTTACACAATATTGCTACATAAATATAACATTTTTAAGTAATCTGATCTGAAGAAAAGTTTGCACGATATCATCGGATTCAAGTTTTGTTTTCTTTGTCTTTTAGGCCAACAGAAGGCATGTGGAACTTGTACCCTGGTTAAAGGTCCACACAATATAATTGTTGACACTGGTAATCCTTGGGATAAAGACACCATTCTTCAAGGTAAGCAATTCTCGACTTACGTGTCGCATATCATATCAACAGTCTTGTATGTTAACATTTTGTTAGAAATATATTTCGTTCTTTACCCAATTAACAATTGGCCATTACTTTTATTGCTGATATGATAATCTAGGTCATAGTCACAAAGCCTTTGTAACAAGACTTTGTGGTGTGGACAGTCCAGGTGCTTTGAGTATAACATTCATTCTGACCAGTTTCTTTGACAATAGCTCTGCATCTATGTTGTGAATTTATCGATCCAGTAGATATCTCACTGCTGATGCAATTCTCTATCTATATAAGAGCCAGATACGTCCAAGGATGGAATACTGTTGCCACATATGGGCAGGAGCTGCTAGAAAAGACTTGATAGGGTTCAAAATAGACTTTGTGGCTTGGTGGGAGATGTCCTTTTCTCTTCGCTGCAACCTCTATCTCACAGAAGAGATGTTGCGAGTTTGTCTCTGCTTTATCGTTATTTTCATGGAAAGTGTTTGACTGAGCTTCAATCTATGGTCCCCCCTCGCCAAACTTTCACAAGAAACACTAGACTAGCTGAAAACATTATCAATAATTTTCCTCACTCTTTATCTGAGCCTAAACCTAAACATAGATTCCATGATCAAAGCTTCTTTCTTAGAACTGCACGCCTGTGGAATAGTCTTCCGTTTTCCTGCTTTCCAGCTTTCTATAATATGGTTGTCTTCAAGTCCAACGTGAACAAGTTTCTGATGAGCCGTTCCACTTAAGT
Source organism: Euprymna scolopes (assembly GCF_053919585.1). NCBI lineage: Eukaryota > Metazoa > Mollusca > Cephalopoda > Sepiida > Sepiolidae > Euprymna > Euprymna scolopes. The sequence goes on from NC_136498.1 coordinate 126,958,231, forward strand.
TAACAAATTTACCGAACTTCCATTACTATCGATTACTATATTGTCCTTTTGACTACTCTACACTCTTTAACCCTTATCCTTGAGTGGCCTATCGGCCTTGATAAGTGGTGACGCCTATGTAAAAAAAACAAAAAAAACACGACCATTGTGTGAACAAATTAATTAGTCTAGAATCGCTTTCCTGATTTTTTACTTCTTGAAATGCATGCTTCAAATTTTTAAGCTGATTTTTAAATTTTACAAAGTTTAAAAAAATGATTTTTATTAAAAGTTTAAAAAAATGATTTTTATTAAAAGTTTAAAAAAATGATTTTTATTAAAAGTTTAAAAAAAATGATTTTTATTAAAAGTTTAAAAAAATGATTTTTATTAAAAGTTTAAAAAAATGATTTTTATTAAAAGTTTAAAAAAATGATTTTTATTAAAAGTTTAAAAAAATGATTTTTATTAAAAGTTTAAAAAAATGATTTTTATTAAAAGTTTAAAAAAATGATTTTTATTAAAAGTTTAAAAAAATGATTTTTATTAAAAGTTTAAAAAAATGATTTTTATTAAAAGTTTAAAAAAATGATTTTTATTAAAAGTTTAAAAAAATGATTTTTATTAAAAGTTTAAAAAAATCTGTCAAGAATTATATTTTTAATTGATAAACTCTGGTAATTATCTTTTACAAAAATCACTTTCTAAGTTTAGTCAAGTTGTCGCTTGATTTCCTCTACTGTTTTCTTTCTAGAAAGATGAATGTTATATTGTCAGGTGCGTTATCATCAATACTAGCGGGGGTACCCGACGTTGCCCGGGTGTGGAGAAGTTTTATGGTAAGGGTATTGATCAACGGAGCCCTAAAATAATGTTTCAAAACCCCCTAAAAAAAAAAAAAATGAAAATAGCAAGTACTCATATGTGAGCACAAAAAAAAAAATAATTGATCAACGGAGCCACGATGTTGGGGAAAACCAGCTCCCCTCAAAAAGGAGGAGCTCTCCAAATGAATAGCAGTTGTTTGGTATGAAGGGTTTCCCCCGACATTGGTCGAAGCTGATTGCCTTCAAGACGTCTCGGCCACGAAGGCCAGGCGAGTCAATTTGTTTCACTTTGTTTATATGAAAAAGACGAACAAACATGCGAAAGGATGGAATAGAGGAAATTTTATAAAAGTCGATCAAAATAAATGTAGATACGACGTCCGTTCGCAAATCGTAGATATTATAATCTAGGGAGTATATAAAAAGTTCTAAAAAAAAAAAAAAGTAACCTCTCAAGACCTCACGAAAAAAAGCCTGTCTTGGACATACAAAATCATGCGCGGTTGTTTTGCCTTTTATATGTATAGATATCCAGCCTGTGTGTGTGTGTGTGTGTGTGTGTGCAGCACATGGTTAAAGGAAAATAGCACGTAGAAAATTTGGGCTGGTGCATCTGCCACTAGTCTCTCACTCTTAGACAAGGTTCAAAAGAGATCGACAATCTGATAGGCCCTGAACTGTCATCTAAACTTCAGCCTCTGTCCCATTGACGAAATGTTGCATTCCTCTGCCTTTTCTACAAGTACTTTAACGGTGAATGCTCCGACGAACTGCAAGCACTTGTGCCTCCTCTACGTGAATACCCCCGACAAACCCGACAAGCAGCTAAATCCAACCCCTTCACAGTAGAGATCGCTAGATGTAAGAGAGCCTTCTACTTCAATAGTTTCTTCCCCAGAACAGATTTTGGAATTCCTTTCCGTGTCTCTGCTTCTCCAACTGTACTGACATGCAGAAGTTCAAGTGCAACGTGAATCGACATCTTGCTGCCCAACTTCCTACACAGTAACCCTGATGCCTATGTCCCTGATAGTAGCCTCCTACAACAAAGTGGTAATGTGCCTTGTTTGGGGTGAAAATGTAATTAAAAAAAAAATTAAAAACATTAGGAACCAATAAGATAATCACGGTTGCTTCACTATAGACATTTATTGTGAAGACACACATAAAGACAAATCAAACATCTATATATATAAAAGCCAAACGTCTGTGTGTATGTATGTATGTTTGTTTGTAACGCTAAAACTTTTGAAAGACGGAACCAAACTTGACAAATTTGGTATCATATCGAAGCCCCATCACCCGGATGACAAATATCGAAATTTCACGTCAAACGGACCACTAGAAGTTGGTCAACTGATCAGTTATCTTCGAGGGGGGCCCCCAAAAAAACCTGTCATTATCTATATATATAAAATACAAATGTTTGTTTGTAACGCTAAAACTTGAGATGAAAGATTCCTCTCCCCTAAGAATAAAACATATGTTCAATATCTGCTTTTGTTTTTTCATTGTTTATACGGTCCCGAGCAACGCCGGGTAGCCCTGCTAGTCATATATAAGGAGGAGTATTATCGCTGCAAATGGATGGGAATGATGGCTCATTTCTCCATTTCGAAAGTCACTCTCCTTCCCTCCATTGTCCCACTTCTGGTTGTTAATCTTGTGAAAAGTTATGAAAATTTAGTCTTAGACTCGGGCAAAGGGAGGCAACTTTGTCCTAAGAGGTAAAGAGTTACTTCCCTTGTATTTTACTTTTTGTGTCGTCCTGACAATGAATTAACAGTATTTGCCGAATTACAATCCTTCCATATGAAATCAAAAGAAAAACCCGACGTAAAGAAGCAGCTTCTCTCTCAACTGATCACCAGCACGGATGTCGCAACATTTCACACACAACTCTGGTCAATCATATACCACAACTGAAGGATTCTCATATATAAACAATAGTAACTTTTTTTTTTTTTTTTTTTTTACAAAGGCATCACCACATTATCAAGGCCCAGAGGCCACTCAAGGATAAGGGTTAAAGAGTGTACAGTAGAAATTGGTCAATATATTAATCATTAGTAATGAAAATTTGGTAAATTTAATAACTTATATGGAACGGCTCATCAAGAACTTATTTACTTTAGACTTGAACACAACCGTATTGTAGTCAGCCGGAAAGCAGGAAAACGGAAGACAATTCCACAGGCGTGCAGTTCTAAGAAAGAAGCTTTGTTCATGGAATCTACGTTTAGGTTTAGGCACAGATAAAGAGTGGGGGAAATTATTGATAGTGTTTACAGCTAGACGAGTGTTTCTTGTGAAAGTTTGGCGAGGGGGGACCATAGATTGAAGCTCAGTTGAACACTTTCCATGAAAATAACGATACATCAGAGACAAACTCGCAACATCCCTTCTGTGAGATAGAGGTTGCAAGGAGGAGAAAAGGACATCTCCTACGAGGCTACGAAGTCTATTTTGAACTCTATCAAGGCTTCCCTTATTTTGTTCTTTAGTCCTCACATTTCATGAGCGATATTTCTGATTTTTTTTTTTTTTTTTTTTTTAAGTCCCTTACATCAAGTGGCTTAATGTCTTGTCAGGAGCGATTTTCATAAAAAAAATATCAGAAAGTTAATAAGCCAACTTTCTTTAACCGAAAACCATCTCTTTTTATATTTTCTTTCTCTTTGATCACACACGAGAAATTTGTATTCGTTTGTAATGTGTGTGTCATTTCATAATAAAGAATTCGTCTTGCACGTTTCCGTGGTTCATGTTGAAACCTGCAAGCGACTAAAAAAAAAAAATTGCTTCTACTACATTCCCTGCTAACCTCAGTATAGTTCACCTAGGACAGGTCTCTGCCAGATTTAATTTTTGCTGAAATAAAATGACTTCAATTATAGAGGATGGTGTTAGTTTATATGGATCATCTTTTAAAATAACAGATTTCAAATGAAAATATTATTACAGGTTATGGCAAAATTAATATAAATTCCTAAAATTATGAAAAAATTGTCCAGTAGATGATGTGTTAGAAATATTTTGAAAGAAAAAAAAATTGTCCAGTAGATGATGTGTTAGAAATGTTTTGAAAGAAAAAAAAAATTGTCCAGTAGATGATGTGTTAGAAATGTTTTGAAAGAAAAAAAAAATTGTCCAGTAGATGATGTGTTAGAAATGTTTTGAAAGAAAAAAAAAATTGTCCAGTAGATGATGTGTTAGAAATGTTTTGAAAGAAAAAAAAAATTGTCCAGTAGATGATGTGTTAGAAATGTTTTGAAAGAAAAAAAAATTGTCCAGTAGATGATGTGTTAGAAATGTTTTGAAAGAAAAAAAAATTGTCCAGTAGATGATGTGTTAGAAATGTTTTGAAAGAAAAAAAAATTGTCAAGTAGATGATGTGTTAGAAATATTTTGAAAGAAAAAAAAATTGTCCAGTAGATGATGTGTTAGAAATGTTTTGAAAGAAAAAAAAAATCAGTAACAAATACGGTTCTACATATCTGGATTCAAGATGGTGGTATGGATGATTTAGTCAAAACTAGCCTAGGTGCCCGGCGTTGCCCAGGTGTTTGAAGGGCTGTGTTAAGCAATAAAAAAATGAGGCTCGAACTCATACCACGGAGGAGGAAAAGAAAGTGAAAAAAAAACGTGACGCATTAGTTGGTGCGTGTATCACCAAACCGGAAGTGACATACGTTTAAATTAAGGCAAGACAATCAAAAAGAGGCAATGACTTTCTGAAATATCGGCAAAAAAAGCGACCTGTCCCTTTAGAAAAGTGCTCAGTTGAGGGTGAAGGAATAAATGCTTTTGGCCAATTTTTTTTATATTTGTCGTCCGAAGGGTCGTGCTTCAAAATGATACTGATCTTGTGAAAATCCGTCGCCTCTGTCAAGTATTTGCGAGGTATACATACATACATACATGCATTCATTTAAACAGACAAGTAAGATTTATATCATAGACTAGCGGGGGGGGGGGGTACCCAGCATTGTCCGGGTGTTTGTAGGTGTGTGTGTGTTTTTGGTGTAAATGAAAACAAAAATCGTTGGTTGTTTTAAAAAAAAAAAAACCGAAGCCTTGACGCACAGTTGGAAAATAATAAAGTGTGAAAAAAAAACGTGCGACTTGGCAGGTGCCCGTTTTTGACGAGTTAATGACGTCAACTTTGAGTGCAGGACAGTGTTTTATTTACCGCGAGTCTGTTTGCTTCTTTTTTTTTTTTTTTTTTTTTTTTTTATACGAAAAAGCTTAATGCACATGTGGCGGTCGAAAATTGTTGAATATTTATCTTTTGAAAGTCGAGCAAATTAAATAGACAGGCGACACCGGTTGTTAACATATAGATATTATCATTTAGGCGCAATATAAAAAGTTTTAAGAAGTTGTGAGGCAACCGATCGGTTCTCGGAAAGAAGCCTTTCTTGGACATACACGAAAACACACACACATTTTCGCTTTTATATCTATAGATTATTGATTGCAGTTATCTGCTCCTGAATGTTACTCTCCACCATCAAAGCATACAATACAATTTGGTAAATCACTAAACCTGAAAATTTCCATTTTTACTTGTAAATATATTTCTACTCAATCATTTTTCATTACTTTTTTAATTTATACGAATTTCGGCATGACATGTGTGCAATGTTTTCACCTGAAGTGTGTTGGTTTAAAAGATCTCCTCTATAAACATGCGTCCAGATGACACTGATGTTCTATGAAAATCCTGTGTAATGCTAGCATTTTTAAAATGTAAAAAATTATGACTTGAATGATAATTCAAATAAAAATCATAAAAATATTTGACTAAAAATAGTTTGAGTTTGCAATGCAATCGTCATTCTTTTTATGTTCATGAAATGTTTAGGTTTTAATTCTTAAATGTATTTACTTGAAAAAAGAGGAGATAAATGTAGAGGCAATAAATCTTGTCTAATCTCTCATTTTGTTGCAGAAAATATCAACTGCAAATTTAAAATCAAATTACTCCTTCAAAAAATAAAAAAAAAGAAACAAGCTATATTCTATAAACTAAAAAAAATTGTAAACGTTTGTAAATCATGGGTAAATTTTCAAGTAACGAGTTCTCTTTTTTTCTAAACATGAAAGAAAAAGAGCTGGGGAATAAAAGAACTCTTATTTATATATATATATATATATATATATATATATAAATAAATGTGTGTGTGTGTGTTGGGACGATTAATTGGAAATCTAAACAATTGCAACATTTGGGGTATCGGAATCTGAAAAATTTGTGCATATTTTCTGATGCCAAAAACGATTCCTTTAATTATCTTATTTGATCTTGTTTAGAACAAAATCTTCCACTGTTGGTAGTAATAATAAAATAATATTTAAAACTACTAGTGAAACTAAAATATATTTGTTTCTATGTTTGAGAAAATGTATGTGCATTGAACATGTTTTCATGGTAATTGGAAAAAGTAACAAATTTATAGTTCTTTAGAGATTTATAAAGAATCAGAATCAGGGAATTTACTATGAAATTGGTAACTTTATCACAATTGGGGAAAATATTGAAAACGTTCCATCACTAATATCTCTATCTATCTATCTATCTATCTATCAATCTATCATATATATATATATTTTTTTTTACACAGTGATCACCACTTATCAAGGCCCGGAAGCCACTCAGGGATAAGGGTTATTGCAAGTACATTATGTTAGTGTGGAGATTTGATGAAGTGTTTACTTAAGGGGGCGGTTCATTAGGAATTTGTTAACATTGGACTTGAAGACATCCAAGTTGTAGTCCGGTGGGAAGCAGGCAGACAAAACAGAGTTCCACAGGCATGCAGTTCTAAGAAAGAAGCTTTGTTCATGGAATCCGCGTTTTGATTTAGGCACAGATATAGAGTGGGGGAAATTTTTCACAGTGGATTCAGCTAGACGGGTGTTTTTCGTGAAAGATTGGCGAGGGGGGACCAGAGATTGGAGCTCAGATGAGCACCTGCCATAGAAATAACGATAAAACAAGGATAGGCTTGCAATGTCTCTTCTGTGGGAGAGAGGTTGCAGGGTAGAGAAAAGGGCATCCCCTACTAAGCCACGAAGTCTATATATATATATATATATATATATATATATATATATATATATATTAGCAGAAGTACCCGTTGTTGACTGGGTTCAAAAACAGCCTACAGAAAATGGACTCTGATTTATGAAAGTATGATAGGTTATAAAAAGGAAGGGTTGTAAAAAGATAGCTTCGAATTTGGGGGTATCAAAACCAAAGCAAAATATGATGAAAGTAAAAATAAAATAGATAAACCCCATAATTTATTATACCATACCTGTTCACACTGAAACACTTATCACAATATTCTGTGGATCTATATAAAAAAAACCTTGTTAAACTTTGTGACATATTTCCATTCTATGGAGGTCAGGTGCGAACAAACACCCCATAATTTTATTATACCATATTTTTTCAAACTGAAACATAATTATCAAAGTATACTTACGCAGATAGATATGAAAAGTCTTCATTAAAGTTTGTGCCTATTTCCATTCTATGGATGCCAGACGTGAATGCAGACCGACACTTTTATTATACCATCCCTATTTAAGTTAAAATATACTTATCAAAGTATTCTTATGTACATCTATATCAAAAACACTTGCAAGCGTTTTTTTTTAAATTTTTAAATTTTTAAATTTTTTTATTTCCATACTTTGTGGACCAGGCGCGAACCTGCCAGATCAAACATACCAATTCCTGTGTCTCGATATATACATTATAAAACGCATATTTGCTCTACAACAGTATTGAGCACTTTCTTCAGGTTTTTATTAAGTACCATTTCTACTATATATATATATATATATACACACACACACGTTCAAATTATATTTTAATTTTACCAGTCATTTTTGCTGTAAAGTTCCTCTTAAGATATTTTTTAAATGTTGATTTTTTTTTCTTCAAAAACTAAAAAGAAAAAAATGTTTTAAATGAAATTCCACAATTTTTTTTTAATTTTATTTCTCCCAGTTTTTCTTTCTTTTTTGAGGACATGTGCAAAACGTTTAAAAATGAAAAAATACAATTGGAAAAAAATGTCAATTCTATAACATCAAATAGTGTTTGGTTTGCGTTGAATGTTTAAAATAGTATATGCAAAAAAAAAAAAAAAAAAAGTCGACTTAACTGATTTAGATAAAATAAGTGAAATGTTTTTTCATTCACAAGAGTTGCTTCCCTTTAATTGGACACAAAAGTGTGAATTATCGAACTTGTGAAATTGGAAGAATTAAAAGAATTTTGGTGCTTGTTAAGGTAATCGACAAATCGATTTTTTAAGTATGTTGCAAAAACAATATTACGTACTTAATTGTCATGTCGAAAATAGTAATATATCCTAAAATTACGAAAATTCATCAAGTAGAACACCGGCTATTGTTTTTTTATTAAAAAAAAAAAAAAAAAAAAAAAACATCTATTTCTACAGTAGGTGTGTCAGAAATTTCGTGAAAATAGTGAATAATTCCACCCCATCTTTCCAAGCTTATAACTCCTCGAAAAATGTAAGGTTTCATTTAAAAAAAAAAAAAAAAAAAGTTTTTTTTTTTTTTTTTAAATTTTTTTCTTAAGGTTTTAAACTTCGGACTTTACGGGTAAATTTCTAAAAAGCAGTACTTTTTTTTGGTTTTAAATGTGAATATATCATTTATTGACCTTTTCTCTTCAATTTGTGATATATAAGACTTTGGTACATAAATTTACTTTTTAATAGACATTTCAAAATGGGAGGCGTGAATTATTCGACCCCCTGTCTTTCCAAGCTTATAACTCTTCGAAAAATGTAATTCAAGCCCTAATTTTTTTTTTCAATTAAAAGAGCAAGGACCAAGGTTCCATTAAAAAGAAAAAACAAATAACGTGATTTTAAAAAAAAAGGTTTTAAACTTCAAACTTTACAAGTAAAATTCTAAAAAACACTACGTTTTTTTTTTTGTTTTAAATTTGAATATATTATTTATTGACCTTTTCTCTTCAATTTGTGAGTAAATTAATTATTTACTTTTTAATAGACACTTGAAAATGCGTGAATTAAAAAAAAACGTTTGTCTAAAATATTATATTCGGTTTATTGGAAAGAACATAAAATTTCACATTGACCCTGAAAATATCGTAAAAATAGAATCAATAGAAAATTTTTTATAGATTTTTAAAGTTTAAAAATTGAAAAATATTGAGTTCGGAAAATTGATTACTGTTTAAAAAAAAAAAAAAAAAAAAAAAAAAAAAATTCTATTACTTTTAAAACAACTTTAATAGTTTATTTTGGAAGTATAATCCATAAAGAAAATAAACAATCCACTTTTAACAGAAATTACGAGATTTTTATATTTTATTTGCAGTTTCGTGTTAGGGGTGTCAAAAATTCCTACAAAAATTCTGATACACCTATCGCTACAGGCAACAAATATTGCGGCTATAACACAAGTAATCTAAAATATTCGTTTCAGAGTTATGTCCCCTGTGTGTAGACTCTTACTGTCTACTTTATAACATCCAAGAAAAATTGCAATTTTACCTAATTTTCTGTAAAAAATTACTTTTAACCATAAATAACTCTATTTGATGAATTATCCTAATTTTTGGATATATTACTATTTTCGGCATTACAGTTAAGTACATATAGTTTTTGCTTAAAACGACATTAAAAAATCGATCTATAAAAGCGAAAATCGAAAATATTGAATTTCAAGTAAAACAAATAATTGTCGTATCGCAAATATTAACATATCACAAAATAACGGAAAACGATAAGGTAGAAAAATTATTTATGAAAACCAGTTTCCATTAAAGGTTATATGAAGAACATAAGTATCCGACATTTTGAATTGCGATTGCATCATGTAGCGTAAGCAATAAAGCTTAATTATCTCCCCTGTCAACTCTCCTCTTTTTAGTTAGCTGAATAACTTGAGTTCACAAATTTCTTTTTTCATTGATAATTATTTTTCTACCAAATCGTTTTCATAATTTTTGGATATGTTACTATTTATGACATGACAATTACGTAGGTACTTTTTTTTTTCTTGAAATTCAATATTTTGATTTTCGAATTTCGTTCTTCCGACATAGAAGCACCAAGTTTTCTTTTAAGCGATTTTGCAAAATTGTTTACTTTGTGTAAATTAAGGTATTTTTCATTTGAAATAAAAATTTTGATGGTTGTCCTGAATTTTCCGTGTTAAAAAGCAAAAATACTGAAAAGTCTTCATGATGTTCATACCCGTGACAGAATGAAAAGATCATATTCCAAAAATCACATAAATTGATCCAATTTTTTTTTATATTAAGAAAATAATTTGATTGATTTAAAGAAAATAGATTTTAAGTGATTAATAGGGAATCATAGACATTACAAGACTGATCTCACAAGTTTGAATTATTAGAGTTATCTGCCCTTGTTAGTTCAAGATGGTAAAGTGAAATGGTCACTCCTTTCTTAATCATAAAATTTGATTTTTTTTTTTTTTTTAAAATAAAACTACTTGATCAATATAGATGATTTTTGGAATGTGGTATTTTAGTTTAGTTATAGGTATGTACATCATAGAAATTCTTTTTTTAATATAGAGTATTCTGGATAAGAATTTTTTTTTTTTTTTTTAAAATTCAAATGAATTTTTTTTTTTTTTTTTTTTTGTAAATAATTTTTTTTTTTTTTTTTTCCAAGTTGATAAAATGTCATCTTAAATTTTTCTCAATAATTTAGAATTTTTTTTTTTTTTTTTTTGTAAATATTTTTTTTTTTTTTTTTTTTTGTAAATAATTTTTTTTTTTTTTTCAAGTTGATAAAATGTCGTCTTAAATTTTTCTCAATAATTTAGAAAACTTTATTTTACTTATTTTTTAGTGAATTTTTCTCCGAGGTATATCTTAATTAAAACCGGGTAGATAATGCTCTTTCTCTTTCCTGCAACCTCTTTCCCGCAGAAGAGACGTTGCGAGTCTGCCTCTGCTCTTGAGCTGTTTTCATAGCAAGTGTTTGATTGAATTCCAATCAATGCCCCCCCCCTCCCCTTGCCAAGCTTTCACAAAGAACACTACAACCACTATATATGATCCTCCCCTCTCTATCTGTGCTTAATTCTAAATGCAGATTCCATGAACAAAGTTTCTTTCCCAGAACTGTCCGCCTGTGAAACACTGTTCTGCTGGCCTGCTTCCTGGTTAAATACAACATGGTAGCCTTTAAATTCAACATAAGTTTTTGTTTAGCCGTCGCTATAAATAATCAAATTTTACTAAATTTAAACGATTAACGATTACTGCACTACCACATTACATTCATTAATCCTTATCCTCGAGTGACCTTCTGGCCTTGATAAGTGGTGACAACCAATTAAAAAAAAGGTATCACAATCAGTTAATTTGAGAGTAGATTTAAATTGTTTATTACTTTTTTCGTTTATATTGTTTAGGTGATTAATATTTAACAATATATCTCCTCTTCAAAGGAGTTTAACAATTATCAGTTTGTTATTGCATTAAATAAACTTAAAAAAAATTATTAATGAAGACTAAAACAAAACTTGAGGATGAAATTTGATGAAGATGAATATATTGAGAGGATTGGATGAAATAAAATTTCATGACTCATTAGGATAGTTTATGACAAGATTTTGTTGGCCTTGTATTTGAAGATGACCATGTTGTAGTCATCAGAGAAGTATATATGATATGCAATTAGTTTATTTCTGGCAGTAGTTTAAAATCTAAATGTATTATGTTATTCTGTTTAGGTTTTATTGTTTTCTTCTCACTTTTCCGTTTTCAGAAGTTTTCAATTCTTTTTGATAAGAAAAAAATATTTTAACATTTTAAGTACGCTTTTGTAGATGTTCTTCAATGTATACTGTAATATCTCAAGATGTTGGCCTTGGTCAAAATATCTTTAATTTTGACACGTAAAATCTACAAATGAGTTGAGATTTTGAGAAAAGAATTTGATTTGTGTATTTTATTATTTTATTTTATTTATTTTTTTTTTTGTTTTTGTCCGTTGATGATGATATCTCCGCCATTTCCAGGTTTGTTCATACACGACGTTTCTCCTGAGAACATTGATTACGTAGTATGTACCAATGGCCACTCCGACAAAGTGGGTAATCTCAACTTGTTTGTGCATGCCATACAGATAGTTTCCCACGACATCTGTGTGGGTGACCAGTATGTCTTGCACAAGTTTCAGGAGGTAATAATCCTAGAAATCTGCGATTTGTGCATGAAACTTTTTACCTTTTTTTTTTTTTAATTTCAAAATAAAAAAAAATTATTTTGGGTTTGGAATTGCCTTTCTTTTTCTCCTCTTTGCTTTATCAATCTCTCTTAGAAAATTTTTTTTCTTCTTCTTCATCCAGCTTGGTTTTACTAACATGTTTTTCTCCTAAATTGTTATCAGGTTTTGCTGATAGATTTGTTGTATAAAAAAACAAATCTAATCCAGTGCCCAATTATTATATAAGAATGTAATATTTATTAATTTTACAGAAGTTGAGATTACATAGTTTATATATGTATATGGCACAATCACGTTGGCATACCAGTTCTCGCCAGATTACCAAAGTTAAGCAACGTACCAGATGGCTAGCCATTTTGAAAGGCTGTGCACTGTATGTACCGTGCTGAGTTGTAGAAATTTCCTGGCTGATATCTGGGGGCGCATTAATTCACTGGGAGAAATGCAATCCCAGTATTCGTTAAGACATATTTAGGAGAAGGTAACTCTGATGTAAAAACCTGCAGTCTACTGTATACTCTGTCCTGTGGCAGTCATATGCATCGACAAAGGTTAGCAGTAATACTAAAAAGGGTGGTTGGTTCTACACAAAGCCTTCACCACTATAAACAAATGATCTGTGTGGATTTCTGAGCAACTTAGTTGTTGTGGCGGAAACTCATATGCTTAAAGAAGAAAAAAAATCTTTGCAGTTTAAATTCATAAATATAATAAACTTTGAAAAGTCTGCAATAAGTATAAGCTGACTTAGGAGATTCATATATATAGCAATGAAACCTAAATTATGAAATGAAAAATGGAGATCATCAGCTGTTTACCATGTAGCTATTTCAGAGATTTAAAAACAGGACAGCTATTAAATTCATTTCTATCATATATATATATATATATATATATATGTGTGTGTGGCATCCGTCAGTCGAAACGACTATGGATCAGCGCCGTATTAAGATGTTGCCTGTATGCATCCTTTTGTGTGACTGTAGAGACCAACTCTTGATTTGCATAGTCTGCCACAGCCTTGACATACGAAGGTTGTTATGCAATTTGCCGCTTCGTCCGGCTGTTCCGCCTGTACACTCGCTCTTCTCCTAGCTCTCCTTGCAGCGTTTTCAACATGGAGGGTCCTCTCGCTGATGATAATCCCCTGGCGTATCATTTTCCTCCAGGCAGTTCTGTCAGCTGCAGAGGCTTCCCATGTATTCCTGTCCACCGAGAGAGCCTTCATGTCACGCTTGCAGACATCCCTGTAGCGAAGATGGGGTCGCCCCCTCTTTCTTGAGCCTGAGGCAAGCTCGCCATAGAGAAGGTCTTTAGGGATGTGCCCATCATCCATCTATATATATATATGCACTAGAAAACAATGTTTTAGTTATTCAGCTGTAGGGATATTATCTTGTTTGAATCAGGAAAAGGTGAGTGAGCACAAAGCCAGTTAAAAAAAAAAAATCGATAATTCGTCTATACTCTATCTCTTTCTCTCTCCAACTACAGGGTAAATAGTATTACTATTGGTGTTGATATTTCCTTTTTGTTTATAATGAACTTATTACTGTCAATAACAGGTTGGTGATCACTGTACTAGTTACCAACTTAAAATAAGGATGAAAATGGTGGAATCTGCCATTCAAATGAATATGAGAACCATGTAACGCTTACAGAAATTTTAGGAAACCTAAATAAATATTACTCCCAAGTAGTATAAACTCCATTTGCTTTTCTAAGAATTACATGTATATATATAGCAATCATGAAGAAAGACTGCTTCATCTAAGGGAAGTAACTCTACTTTTACTGAGATTTTTTTTTTCTAAGGACCATTTATGATGCTGGAAGAAAAGAAATGTGTAACTATTTTTAGTTGTTTTTTTTTTTTTGTTTCAAGCAAAAAAAAAAAGAAGTTTTTGCTAGTATTTATTTAATGTAACCAAAAGTAAAAAAAAAAATAAATATTTATTTTTTTTACATTTTTCTTACATGTACTCAGATGTTTTGTTTAAGGAAAATTACTGTGTTGGCAATCGTGAAATTTTATTCTTTGTAAAAATAGTCGCATCTTAATAAATTTAACTATTATATTTACTTAAAATTTTTTGTTACATCAAATTAAGTTAGGAATTTGTTAACGTTGGACTTGAACACATCCAAGCTGTAGTCAGGTGGGAAGCAGGCAGACGAAAGTTCCACAGGCGTGCAGTTCTAAGAAAGAAGCTTTGTTCATGGAATCCACGTCCCGACTTAGGCACAGATAAAGAGTGGGGGAAATTTTTCACAGTGGATTCAGCTAGACGGGTGTTTTTCGTGAAAGATTGGAGAGGGGGACCAGAGATTGGAGTTCAGACGAGCATCTGCCATGGAAATAACGATAAAACAAGGATATGCTCGCAACGTCTCTTCTGTGGGAGAGAGGTTGCAGGGAAGAGAAAAGGGTATCCCCCACTAAGCCACGAAGTACATTTTGTACTCTGTCAAGGCATGATAGGCTGTTTTTAGCAGCTCCTGCCCAGATATGGCAACAGTATTCCATCCTGGGACGTACTTGGCTTTTATATAGATAAAGAATTGCATCAGTAGTGAGATATCTTCTGGAGCGGTAGAAGGATCCCACCATCTTTCCAGCGACCTTGGCAACGGACTTGATGTATGTGTTCCATTTCAGATCAGGAGTAAAGGACAAACCCAGAAGCTTGTCAAAACACGGGGCTTCTCCTAGACGAGAGCCATCCATTTCAATTGATGCCAGATGAGGATCAGAGCATTTATGGTGTAATACATATATATATATATAAATAAAATAAACTCATTTTTTCACCGTCTGATTTTGACCTTAATAGGATTAAAAATCAAGATATTTCATGCAAATATAATATGCACAAACGGCAGAACAATATCTGAGGTGTGTTATAGGCTTATTATTTCTCAAATTCCTCGATAATCTTAGATTTCTATACTTTTTTCTGCTGAGAAGTCACGGCCAAAATCGGTTAAGATCAATGGAAGTGGTAAAATATTTTCTCTCTAATAAATTCCTCCTCCCCCTGCCACCACTTAACACCGTTTGGGGATCGTTCACAAGGAACAGTTGAGAAGAGAACACCGGTTTGGCTTCGTAGTTCTTTCATGTGAAGTTATTTAAAATCACTAAACTAAGCTGCAGTGCTCTGTGGCGTAGTGGTTAGCGTGCTGGACAATTCACATTATATTTTCACGTTCGCGCCGACCTACCGTAGTCGTTTTTTTTTTTTTTTTTCCCTAAACAACTGGAATGGACTTTTCTTGGTGGCCGAACTGTTAACGTTGCAGATGTTTTTTTTTTTTTTTTTTTTTTTTTTTCACACTTTATTTTCCTACTTTTACTCATGACTCCGGGTTTGATCCTTCCTACTTACCTACCATAACATTTTTTAAAACTCCCCCCCCCCCCCGTCCCGGAAACAAACACTCGGGCAACGCCAGGTACCCCCACTAGTGTAAAAATAAAAACACATAAGATATAACATTATGGAAAAAATGGAAATATTTTATTTTCCTCAATCATCCTTATTATTTTCCTGGGGAAGTCCTCTGAAAAGAACATGGGGATGAAACACTGAGAATTTTCTAAAAAGGCTCGTATAAAATAGCGAACACTTCTACACAATGTAGACAAGAATAATCAAAACCTAAATGGTTCAGTTCTAAATTCCAAGTAGGTGTCCGAATTTAACATAAATGCTCCAGAATTCAAAACGATGCACCTGAATATGGTCGCAGATGATATTGGTTGAATACGTTGTCAAAATAACAAGGCCGATAGCCATTAGTCGCGTGCTCTCATGTAATGAATGAATGCGTGAATGTAGGATTGACATGAAATTCTTAAAGATAAACAAAAATGACCGAAAAATGGGCTGAAATGACTTAAATAAATAAAAAGTAAATGACTTAGAATGACTTTAATGAAATTAAGGATGAATTGAATGCTTAAAAAATAACTGGAATCCTTCAAAAACAACTTGAATGATCTGGAGAATGACTTGAATGGCTTTGAGACTGACTGGTTGTAAAGTGGGTGATCATTTTACATTAAATTAATACAGAAAAGTGATCCCCCACTTTATATCACAAAGTTACAAACATAAGTACAGCATGTAGTAAGAACAGATGGTATTTATTTGCTCCCCCACCGAGCAAATTAGGCACAAGGCCGATTTTTAATGTGAGGAGTGAAGGGAGGGGGAAGGGAAAAAGGGGACCAGCTCCCGAGAGGTGGGAAATGGGAGCTGGTTAATGGTCAGGCATGTGGGGTTGCCCCCACATCTGGTCATCGCTAGTCATAGCCTGCAGCATCTGCCGGAACAGATACTACACTTTGATCTTGGCAAAAAGGCCAAGAAAATGGTATTTATTTGCTCCCCCACCAAGCAAATTAGGCACAAGGCCGATTTTTAATGTGAAGGGGGAATGGGGGGGGCAGCACCCCGGGGAGTAGGGGAGCTGGATAGTGACAATTGGTATGAAGGGTTGCGCCTACATTGACCAAGGTCTTATATGTGGGGTAGCCCCCACATATGGTCTTTGCTTGTAATATCTGCCGGAACAGATACTACACTTTGAGATATTAAATCCTTTATTCATGTTAAAAATAAATTGAAAATCAACAATGAACAAAAGACTTAGGCACATGGCCAACTCGAAAGGGGGGATTGTGGGGGGTCGTTGGTCATCCTTGTCACTCCAGAACTTAACAAAATCAAAAGTTTCTCCTAGCTAGTATTTTCTTTCACCATAATACCGCATTCACCCTTTCATGGGGGGGGGGAACCTCCTACTAAACTCCCAATTTTTAAAACATTTTTTATTGACGTGTAAAAACAAGAGATAACAATAAAAATGGTACAATAATTCATTTGTGTCGAGGGCGGGGGGGGGGGGTGATTAGTAGGACCCTCCCAACGCCGTCTAGTTGATAGACTGCCCGTTCCACTAGGTTTGTAAAAGGAACCTCACTTCTGCGGGTCAGGCTCTAAGTGGGGATGCCCTCTAGATGGGGGTGACTGGAGAAAAGAGAATTTTGTGGGTAAGGAATGGGGATTAGTTTGTATTTCTTTCTCTCTAAGATGGATGAAATTTAGAGGAGGGGGTGAAAACAAAAATTGCAAGGAGGGGGTGGGGATCTTGGAGGCTTCCTAATCGGGGAGGGATGGAACACACTCAGCTAGCTGAAAGGCTACTTGTTTAATTTTACTTTACGGAACTGCGCATTCCACACCTAGGCGGGGAACACATATTCAAATTTGGCTCCTCTTCATACACACAGACTTGCTACATGTATCAATCTTTTGTCAAATGGCGCGCGATGCAGCCTTCTTCTATCACATCTGATCTTCACCCGTAGTTGGTGTTTAAAGAAAGCGATCAGATCCTGATCAGAAAAAGACACTACACTTTGATCTTGGCCAAAAGGGGCAAGAAAAGCTTAAAAAGCTAAGAACAGTATCTATTAACAGCAGACCTTTGATTTTAACCAAAAAGGCCAAGCACAAAAATGTTACAGACCGACGGAGTGACTTATAGAGTCGCTTGCACGCGACTAAAAACCAAGATGAGTATTGTAATATGAAGAATCCTTAAAAAAAAAAAAAAAACTGAATAAAAAAAATATCAAAATGTTGTTTTAACAATGATTGAATCTGTTTTTTGTTTGATGCTTTTTTTTTTTTTAATTAGCTTTCATTTTTGTTGAATCGCTTTTCCATTTGAAGCACCTGAAACGGATTAAAAAAAAAAAATTTTTGTGTAAATGCAAGAGATGCCATCCATCAAACTTTTTGCATTGTCCCTTGCCCCTTTCCCAAAACTTGTGATAACACTTAACCCTATTTCTATGCTTCTAACTGCTTCTTTCTGTTCTATCTCCAATTGTTTCAGGCCTGGCTAAGCATGACATTCTCCCCTCCAATATTGGCTACGTAGTGTGCACCCATGGCCACTCGGATCATGTAGGCAATCTTAATCTCTTCTCCAATGCCATCCAAATAGTTTCCTATGATATCTGTGTCGGAGACCAGTACTTAATGCACGACTTTAAAGAGGTAATGACATGTTTCATGTATGTAATTAATTAAAACCATATATACTCCAATGTGATATAATGGTTCTGTTTCCTTTAAAAAGTATTTTTTGGAATTAATTTTTCTTTTCTTTTTCATTTTTTTTTTTTTTTTTGTCGTTGTCTTTTTTGTCTATCTTTATGGACAGGGTGGGAGGTGCTTTCTTTTTTGTCTTTTTTCTTTTTATTTTAATCTATTTAGTTTTATCTTTCAGAAAAAAAAACACTAAAGAAGAAAGAATTCTTTTTTCTTTGTCTTTCTTTTTTGTTGTCGTTTTTGTTTTTTGTTATCTTTCTTTTTTCAGTTTCTTTTTCCCTTTTTTTCTTTTTTTTTGTCTTAAAAAAAATGGAGACAGTGAGTTTTATATACAGTGTGTAAGAAAGAAAAAGTTGTCACGTTTTTATTAAACAAATTTATGCAAATTTTTCAATTTGATGAAAATGTTTTCCCATGATGCATAGTTAATTATTTAAAAATATCTTATATTTATTGGATTTTGAATTAAAAATTGAATTGAGCATTTTCTTTTGTTTTACAGATGAAAACTTTTTAATTATCAAAATGAAAATGTAACAAGTGGGAAATAGAAGTTTCTTTGATATCATTCAAACACTAGCGTGTTATTCGAATATGGTTAAGTGACAGTTTTAGTCATTTAGAACTGCTTTAAAGCTTCACCGCTCACTCATTTTTCGACCAAATTACAAACAATTATTACAGTTTATGGATCACCTTCTCAGCTACATTGTGGAAAAAAAAAGTTCAATTTTCCTTAAGTAAAACAAAAGTTATGATGAATTTACTCATGTTCAAAATCGTAAAAATTTGTAAGGAAGTGAGTGACGGTTTTTATAACTGGTTTCCATAGTAACCACATCGCTTCAGTGACTAGTGTTACTACTAATTCACTGCTATCATGAAAAGAAGTAACAAGTGAAACAGAATGAAAGCAGATGAGTGCCGTATATTACGTTTATGAGGACAAAAAAAATAAGACTGAAATTAAACAAAGAACAAGTGAATTTATTGGAAGCCTGTAAAAATCATGGATTACAATAGAAAAATGTGAGCATGAAAAGTAATATGGTTAAGATTAAACATGGAAAAGTAAAAGGACTATTTTTTAAAACTGGAAAAGAAAAGGACAAGATATTCTAGTAAAAAATATAATTAATTTATAACTTAAAATATTGCAACATTAAGAATTGATTGTATAATGTTAAATTGAATTAAAAAATATTTAATGCTGCAATATTTTAAGTTATAAATTTATTATATTTTTACTAGAATATCTTGTCTTTTTCTTTTCCATATTTTAACAAATAGTCCTTTTACTTTTCTAAGTTTAATCTTAACCATATTACTTTTCATGCTCGCATTTTTCTATTGTAATAATATATTGCTGTTTAAAAAAAAAAAATTGCATAAATTTATGTTTAGTAATAAAAATGTGTGGCCACTTTTTTTTTCTCAACACACTGTATACAGCTTATACAGTGACTTAAAATATATGTATCTTTTAGCTATGTTTTGAAACCTGACATAAACCATAAATCTTTGATATGGTGACAAAGCTATGATTTTTTTTCTTAAAGTAATAATTTAAGATCTTTTTATATGAAAATCTGAATAGCTCAATTTGTAAAACCTGAAACTGAACATTTCAAGGTTTCAAATTCATTCATGGTATCTGTTTTATTTGTTGTAAATTTGGTTCAGTATTAAGTCAGTATTTTCCATTTCCAAAAGAAGTTAATCGATTTTGATATCGAAATGTGACAAATTCCATAATCTATTTCTAATGTTTAAAAAAAAATTTGTGACAGACATGGACATAGGCAGAAAATACATCTAATACTATGAGCGAATGTTCAATATATTGGGTTGGGAAATAAGTAGCGTTTTTATCAAAGACTTTTATTTAAACAAAAATGAAAAATCATAAATATTTTCGCCGTTGCTGTTTATAGCATCCTCCCACCTCTTTGACAATTTGTTGATGCTGTTCTGCCAAAAATCGCCCGGTTTGGTGTCAAAGAAGTTGTTGAGCCAGTTTTTAAGGTCCTCTTCATTGTCGAAGGTAGCACCTCTCATATGGTTTAATAGGGAGCAGAAAAGATGGTAATCCATGGGTGCAAGGTTTGGAGAATATGGTGAATACTGAAAGCCCCCCCCCCATTTGAGTTCTTGGAGTGCGGCTTTTACTACTTGTGCAACATTGTCGTGAAGGAGTATGAATTGGCCTTGTTAGTGGAGTCTTTTCAGTCAAATAGCCTCTTTCGTATGATGTAGTTGGGGTATGTAGAGCTTGTTGTTGACCGTGGCATTTCTTTCACACATTTCCCAGTGCACTATGCCCTCACAATCCCACCAAACATAGATCGTGGTCTTCTTTTGGTGGAGATCAGGATTGACTCTCGGCTTTATTGTATCTCCTGGAGCTACCCACTCCTTTCTTTGCTTGATATTTATGTACACACACCATTTCTCATCTGCCGGGACGATTTGGTACGAAAAGTGCTGTTTATGATCGTGTGTTGCTCGATTGCGAGCAATATGCTGAAGAAGCAATTTGAAGGCGATTTTCTTTGTTCTTTTCGTTAAAACTGTGAGGCACCCAGATTTTCAATTTTTTGGCAAGTCCCATTGAATGAAGATGATTGAGAACCGTTTTGTGATCGCAGTTCATTTTTTCAGCCAATTCACAACTTCTTCGCGTACCGTTCTCCTTCAAAAGTGATTTGAGACGCTCCGTTGAGTTCAGAAGGTCTTTTTTTTTTTTTTTTACACGGTGGTCACCACTTATCAAGGCCCGGAAGTCACTCGGGGATAAGGGTTATTGCAAGTACAGTACTTTAGTGTGGAGATTTGATGAAGTGTTTACTTAAGGAGGGCGGTTCATTAGGAATTTGTTAACGTTGGACTTAAAGACATCCAAGTTGTAGTCAGGTGGGAAGCAGGCAGACGGAACAGAGTTCCACAGGCGTGCAGTTCTAAGAAAGAAGCTTTGTTCATGGAATCCACGTTTTGATTTAGGCACAGATAAAGAGTGGGGGAAATTTTTCACAGTGGATTCGGCTAGACGGGTGTTTTTCGTGAAAGATTGGCGAGGGGGGACCAGAGATTGGAGTTCAGATGAGCACCTGCCATGGAAATAACGATAAAAAAAGGATAGGCTCGCAACGTCTCTTCTGCTGCGAGTTATGTCGTGTATATCACAATCAGCATTTTTTAACTTTATAAACCATTTTCGTGCTGTAGACTCGCCTATGACATGTTATCCGTATAACTTTCAAATGTCCCAGGTTGCTTCAACCACTTTTTGGCTTTGATGAGAAATGAAGAAGAACAAGTGTTAAAAATGTTGCATTTTACGTGGATATTTCATTACTAAGCCTTAAAAGTAATAAAAATTGTCTTAGCCAAAAAGACAATAAGCATAGTTTTGTACGGCAGGAAAAGCTCTCTTGAATGAATATTAAACATTTTATCTAAAAGCAAAAAAATAAAAAAATAAAAGAAAATATAAAACACTGCAGACTTATTCCCCAACCCAATATATATATTTGAGTGAAATTATTTTTATTTATTAAATATTTTACAAATTTTGAATTTTAAATAAATCTTTGTTTCTCTTTCTCCGTCTTTCTCGCTTTTTTTTTCTCCTCGTCGAAAAAGCAAGGAAACTTTTATTCCTACGCTTTTCTTTTTCTTCCAATCTTCATAATTTTATTTTATTTGTGGTTGCTTTACTGAAAGTAAATATTTTGCACCCAAAAATCACCTAAATTAATCAAGTAGTTTTATTTTTATAAAGAAAATTTTTAAGCAAGTTTTAGTTTTTCCAATGTCTCTATGCTAAGATTGGCTTTCTAAAATCCTGCAAGTTTGAATTATTTAGAGTTCTTTCCCTTGTTTTCAGCCTGACATTGTGATATTGTTACACATTCACAGCAGTCGGTTGTTCAAAATTTGTTTGTCCAGTCTATATAATTGTTAACATCTGCTTTTGTTACTGGTACACAAAATATATATACACTGACAGCAAGTAAAACACGGTTGATCTATAAAAAAAAAAAAATTATTTCACACCAACAAATCAGCTTCTGATTATAAGTTATTACTGGTGTTTTGATATTTCTGAAGGTGCGTGATGTGGGTATGTGGTTGGGTCAGATGTTGGTGGTGCAGAAATATGGCAATCTTGCTTCTCTCTGACGGACTGCCTGCTTTTCTCTTTGTGATAATTTATTTACATAAACATTCTTTTCCCATTGGAATGTTTAATATTTCTTGTCTATTGTTTCAATCCTTTGACTGATATCATCTCACATATTTGTGGGTCAAATTATGCTTTCCATTGGACAATGGTGGAAAGTCTCACATTATTCACATGGAATTTATTTGCATGTGTGCAACCTATTGAATGTTTTTCTTCCCAGAGTTGTCTGCCAATATCTAACACTATTATCGCTGTTTGTTTAGCGACAAAATTTGATTTTCTTTATAAAAACAGAACTACTTGATCGATTTACATGATTTTTGGAATACGATGTTTGCATCATACAGATTTATTTATTTATTTCAATTTGGAAGAATGCTGGACAAGCACTGAATTTTGTAAAAATTTCCCATTAAAAACGTCTGGATTTGAAGCTCTAGTACTTGCAACGACATTCATTCAGAGTGGGTTGAGCTGACTTTAAGTGAATTTGTCGCATCACAAGTCAAGGCAGTCCATCCAGGTTTGTCTGCTGCTGATTTCCCAGCATACTTCAGCCGTTTGTGATTCCATCATCACATGCCAAAGATGTGAGGGCTGGTCACACTTTCTAAGTCGGCTTTGACTCTTGTGAGCTACACCGTTAGTTGACCATCAATCTTGTCGCACCATTTTGGTAGCAGTATTGGTGCTATTGCTTTGTGAATCAGATCGGTTTTGGTGGATGCTGAAGGTGTGCCCAAACTATCAAAGCCTCCTGATAAGAAGTATTTCCTTAAGTTTAGGAAGTTTACATCATGTGTGGATTGTGGCATTTGGGATGTGATCAGAGATACACATTCCGAGAATGTACCAAAAATACCACCAATCAAAGACTTCTAACTTTTGAATGTCACGGACTAGGTTTCGTATCCATAAAGAAGGATCTAGTAGATGTGGCATTTGGTCATTAGCTGGATTTCTTTTTGCAATCATAAACCACATGTATTAATAAATGAATTAACGTATTTTCTATTGATCGCATATGAAAAGCTTTCATTTTATTTTTGCTGTGCATATTTTTTACTTGCATTGTATCAAAGATTCCATTCAGATTTCCATAATTATTTGTCGCGTTGAATTTGTGTTGAAATAATTTCTGTTGAGAATTTGTTTTTAAAAAAAAAAAGAAAAAGGATCCTTTTTGGATTTCCTGTTTTAACTAAAAAGGAAGGCTTTTTTTTTTTTTTTTTTTAAAGATTATCTACTACTCTGTATATATTTGATCATTTCTAATTGAAGTTTGTGTCTGAATTTCTAATTGAAGTTTGTGTCTGAATTTCTCATTGAAGTTTGTGTCTGAATTTCTCATTGAAGTTTGTGTCTGAATTTCTCATTGAAGTTTGTGTCTGAATTTCTCATTGAAGTTTGTGTCTGAATTTCTCATTGAAGTTTGTGTCTGAATTTCTCATTGAAGTTTGTGTCTGAATTTCTCATTGAAGTTTGTGTCTGAATTTCTCATTGAAGTTTGTGTCTGAATTTCTCATTGAAGTTTGTGTCTGAATTTCTCATTGAAGTTTGTGTCTGAATTTCTCATTGAAGTTTGTGTCTGAATTTCTCATTGAAGTTTGTGTCTGATTAAAGTTAATGTTCTCTCATTGTTCTTGAAATTAATTTTTTGTTTTAAAAAATATTCTAGGGTATTCCTTATGAAATTGATGATGATGTTGAAGTAATCCCTACCCCAGGTCATACGGGGGCTGATGTGTCCGTTATAGTCAAAGGAACCGCCTATGGAACTGTTGCCATAACAGGTAAGGAAATTAGGTATTATTTTTATCGGGCTGCCCGATGTTGCCCTGTCGTGAAATACTTTTAAACGTGATATTTTAATTCATACAGATTTTGTATTTTTCATTATAGAGCTAATCCTGTATTGATTATTTATTTTATTTTATTTTTTTATTACATTTTCACCCCAAACAAGGCACGTTGCCACTTTGATGTAGGGGATACTATCAGGGACCTAAGTTGCAGGGATACTATGTAGGGAGTTTAGCATCAAGATGTTTGTTCACATTACACTTGAACTTCTGCATGTCAGTACAGTTGGGGAAGCAGGAAACCGGAAGAGAATTCCAAAGTCCTGCAGTTCTGGGGAAGAAACTATTAGAGTAAAAGTCTTTCTTACATCTAGGGATCTCGACTGTGTAGGGGTGGGACTTTGCTGCTTGTCGGGGTTGTCTGAGGTATTTTGTATTTTTCATTATAGAGCTAATCTTGTATGGATTATTATATTGTACCCAATATATACTAGTGGCCCCTTGACATGGCCTGGTCATAAAATGTGCTTAAATATATTTAAATTCATGCAGGTTTTATATTTATCATTATAGAGCCAACTTCATAAATGAAGTGTTTTTATTTTTTAAATGTGACACAAACACAACAAAAGTTAACTTTTACACATATTTACAGAAATCAGAACCGTGGAGTTTTGAACCGCCTGAACACTTGAAAAGGTCTGACCCCGTTTGGCATGCGTCCACTGGAGAGAAACCCTGACACTCGAACGTAGAACCATTCGAATACGAAAATAATACGAGTATGCATATGAATGCTTTTTCGTGCTTGTGTAGATTGATGATCTTTTAAACGCATTTCATGTGAAAACTGTCTGGGGCCAAAAGTACACAATGTAGGGAGTTGAGCAGCGAGATGTCTGTTCACATTACACTTTAACATCTGCATGTCAGTGCAGTCGGGGAAGCAGGAACGAATTCCGAAGTCTAGCAGGGTATGCTGAGTAAAGCAAATATTACGTATTCGCTATGGCCAGTCGTTCAGAATGCGTTTGTCGAATCTATATAAATGTTAACATCTATTTTTGTCGCTGGTACAAATATATACGCAACACTAGTGATGGGACGATTCCGATATTTCTCTTGATTCCGATCCCATTCCTGATTCTGTTCTAAATTTTGAATTCCGATACGAGTACTGATTCCAATTCTATTTAATTTTCTAAGTATAGTTTTTTTTTTTTTTTTTTTTTTTTTTTTTTTTTTTTGTTGGAGTAGATCGGATTACTGCAAAAAAACCTATGTGTATATATATTATAGTTTTTTATTTTATTTTTTTTGTTGGAGGAGACTATAGGTTTTTTTTTTTTTTTTTTTTTTTTTAGGAGATCGGATTACTGCAAAAAAAACAAAACAATGTGTATATATTTTTACAAAAGTAAAAAATACACTTACGGGTATATATAACTATAGACTTAAGTTTTACTGGTTGTTCAAAATCAATAACTATTTATGATTACATCATTACTATGAGCCATAAAATGTTAATTTTTAAACAAAAATCAAGAAATACAAATGATAGAAAAAATCGTTTTGCACAATGAAAAATAGGCACAAATTTTTCCGGTACTGATTCCGATACCCCCAAAAGTTCTGATTTTTTTTTTCGATTCCCAATTCCAATTAATCATCTCAACATTAATACACACACTGACGAATATATTGCTTTTTGGTGATAAATTATTATTCTGTGTTTTGACCTTTCTGAAAAGCGCGTGATTAGGGGTGCATGGTTAGGGGTGCGTGGTTGTGTCTGATGTCTGGCGCTGAAGAAATGATGATGCAGTTTAGTTCTCTCTCTGACTGACTTTTTCTCTGACGATTTCATTTATAAAAACATTCTTTCCTTATTAAAATGTTTAATACTTCCTTTGTCTATTGTTTCAACTTTTGACTGATATCCTCTCACATATTTCTGGGTCAAATTTTGCATTTCGTAGGACAATGGTGAAAAATTCACATCAAATGCATTTTTGTGTCTGTGTGCGCAACACATCCAATGTTTTTTCTTTCTGGTATTGCTTGCCTACATCTAATATAGACAGGAGTAGGAAAAGATATTGTTTTAGTTGGGCGACTCCGAACTCATAATGCAATTTCAGAAAATACAAAAATATCCCGTTTTTATTAACGTTATCCAATTATTAGCTTAATCAAAAACAAAAAACAAGTGAAGTATGCCTGGTCCCCCATGTGTACACAGTGAACGAGACACAAAAAAAAAATGACTAAGTTATGCATTGCCCCCCCCCCTTTTAGTTCCAAAAGTCTCCAGAGGACGTCAAATCCTGGTGAAAATGAACAAACGGTGCAGTTTTAGGCCTTAACATATGTAAATTTGAGTTCTGCACTATGCAAAAAAAAGAAATGACTAAGTCCTTCATCTGCCCCCCCCCCAAAAAAAAGTCCCCAAGGCCTTAACATATTTAAATTTGAGTTCAGCACCATGCAAAACTGCTAAATAGACATACACAGAAAATTTTTGACAAATATGGTAAAATAGTCCCAAAAATGGAGTTTTTTTATTAGCTCAAGTGCAACCGGAAAATCTGTTCTATCCGAGGGGTAGTTATTGAGAAAAGTGCGGATGGACGAACGGACGAGGATGAATTTACAGGTCCATCCTCCTTTTGTTAGGAGGACCAAAAAAAATTAATAAATCAAAACTTTCAATGGTTTTATCTTGAACGGATGACAAAAATCTATAGCTTGGCACCCCCCCCCTCATCCCCCCAAATATTGAACAAAGTTTATCAAACGTAGAGTTGTCTATCATTTTTCTTATCCTCTTACAAGTTTTCATAAATATTTGAACTGTGTTAGAGAAAGATCCAGTCGTAAATGAGTCTGGGATGTTTAGAAGGGAGGGTGGAAGGGTGTAGAAAAAGAAAACTTGCAAGTAAATCAGTCGGCAGAACGAAGTTGTGACAAACAAGAAGTCTTAGAGACAATTCACTTAGAGACATCTATATGAATTTCACAATGACATTTATAAATTAACTAGCGAGGGGTACCCGGCGTTGCCCGGGTGTTTGTAGGGGTGTGTGGTGTTAAATAAAAAAGAAGCCCGTGGGGGGGGGGGGTGTAGGATCGAAACCGAACCCCTGAGGCGAAGTTTGAAAATAAAATCGGCCAGCCAGAAGTGAAAGATGTTTGAAAGTTGTCGAGCGTTACGATGACGATGTAAGCATTGTTATAAGCGAAGTAAGAAAAGAAAACGTTTTAATTAAGCGGGGGGGTGTGGGGGTGTGGGGAAGTAAAACACAAAAAAAAAATAACGTAAGGCAAACGAACGAACGTTACGTGAAAAATGGCTTAAATAATACAGGGTTCAATATTTAAATTTTAAAAATCGAAAAAAAAACAAAAAACATCTCACACCACGATTCGAACCCAAAACGTTTAGATAATGAACCAAGGCCTTAACTACCTGCGCTAAAGCGGTGTATATAAAGTTTGTTCGGTTTATCAACTATTTAAAGTGAATTAGGTCACAACGTCATCTGACGCATGCGTTGTTGACTCTCCCCCTTGTCGAATCTGTCTAGACATCTCTCTCTCTCACTCTCTCTCTCACTTCGTCTGCCTTACTCTAAAGACTGGAAAATGGCGTCTGGCTGTTTTTATTTTTTTAAAAAAACTTCGATCGTTAATATTTTTTGTAAGCATATTTTTTTTACTTCACTTTTTTTTTTACTTTATTTTTTGTTTAACTATCCTATCTACCTATTTTGAATGTAATAACTTTCGTAACGTTGCCATAGCGTAGAAGGAAACATGAGTTGGAACAATTACATCGAGGGCATTGCCAGGGCCGCTGCAAGGAAGGTGGGCTCTCTCTACCGTGCTAGAAAACTTTTAACACCCGAAAGTATCCTGTACCTCTATAAAGCCACTATTCGCCCATGTATGGAGTATTGCTGTCATATTTGGGCCGGTGCATCGGCTACTAGTCTCTCGCTCCTTGACAAGGTTCAAAAGAGAGTCGCAAATCTGATAGGCCCTAAACTGGCATCTAAACTTCAGCCTCTGTCCCATCGTCGAAACGTTGCATCCCTCTGCCTGTTCTACAAGTATTATAATGGTGAATGCTCTGAAGAACTGCAAGCACTTGTGCCCCCACGACGTGAACACCCTCGACAGACCCGACAAGCTGCAAAATCCCACCCCTACACTGTAGAGATCCCTAGATGTAAAAGATCTTTCTACTCCAGTAGTTTCTTCCCCAGAACTGCTAGACTTTGGAATTCCATTTCAGGTCACTGCTTCCCCAACTGTACTGACATGCAGAAGTTCAAGTGCAACGTGAACCAACATCTCGCTGCCCTAATCCCTACATAGTACCCCAGTAGATGTTTCCCCTGATAGTAGCCCCCTACACCAAAGTGGCAATGTGCCTTGTTTGGGGTGAAAATGTAATAAAAAAGAAAAAAAAAAGAAAAAAAGAAGTTCATAGTTTAGCTTTAATTAAAATTTTTTTTACCGATAACATTTTTGAATTGTAAATTCAGACGGCTATTAGAGGTTGCTGACGTCAAGATCACGTGACATGACTCAGCGGGTTTTAAATACAAGTTGACCCAAAATAAACGGCCACGTGTATACTTTATGTAGAAGAGTTGGCGGCCATATTTTTTGGGGGCAGTTATAAATCGATTTAAAAATATGTAATGTTTAACATTAAAAAGTCACTTCCCCCCCCCCACCTGCAGAAAATCGATCAGTTGGCGCACTTCTTATGGCCACTTTGGGCCAATTTTTCGATATTTGTCGTCCGGAAGGTGGGGCTTTCATATGAGACCAAGTTTGTGAATTTTTGTTGTGTCTGTCGAAAGTTTTTAGCAGAAACACAAACATACACACAAACACACATACATTTTCGCTTTTATATATATATAGATGAGACAGTTCACTTAGAGACATTATATAAATTAATTGATAAATGACCAAAGAAATCATATTTTGCACTATGTCTAAAATGAATGGTGGAAGAGTGCAGAAAATGAGATAAACCCCTGAGAATCTCGCATGCTGATGTATGCTTATGGATTTCCAGAAAAATCAATCAGCCAAACAAAGTAGTGAGAGACATGAAATCTTGGAGACGATTGAGATGTCTTGAATTGTGTTCGTCAGGATGGAAAGAAACCATTTGATGATGGGTTTTTATAGGTCTCTCTCCATTTATATAAAAATTACATTGTATTAGGTATGGTTTTTATAGGTCTCTCTCCATTTATATAAAAATTACATTGTATTAGGTATGGTTTTTATAGGTCTCTCTCCATTTATATAAAAATTACATTGTATTAAGTATGGTCTCTACCAAACTCCTTTGTCAATTTTACTTGATATTTAAGGGATTTGGACTTGACCAAATTCGATTTGGTCTTTAGCAAAAAAAGTCCCAGTTATTAAAATAGCTGTTAAGGAGTCAAAATTGAAAAATTTTAACTTGACAGGCATAAGTCAACAGAAGGTGCTCTTCTACACATGTGTGAAGTCAGTGAAATTATAATGTTTTATCTGATAATAGCTCAAACAGTAACAACTAAAGCTAGAGTGCTAAATGTTTTGGTTTCAATTCTAGCTGATGGCATCTAAGCCATATATATATATATATATATATATATATATATATATATAAACACCAAAAGATGGAGGAAGTGAGGAGGCATGGATTTGAAAATCTTTTTACCCAAATACGATGTCCAGCATGTTAAAAATATACCTTTTGTTGTAAAAATCTAATAGAAAAACATCTGAAGAAGTTGATGGGGACAGAATATTTTTATGGACACAAATTGTAAAATTGCCTACCCGTTATAAACAGCTATAATGGAAAAAATCCAGGAAATAAACGGTTATAAAAAAGAAAACGTGAGACTTTGAATTTTTAAGAAAACTTTACACACACACATATATATATATATATAATTTTTTAAAACTTTTGAATCCACTGCTATATATTGGGTACAATAGAATAATCAAGAGAATACTAAATACAAAATCTGCAGAAATAAAAATATATCTAAGCGTATTTTATTATCGGGCAACCCACTAATAAGTCCGTCACCTTACAGATGCTAAACTTCTGACTGACAAACAATATGGATTTAGACAAGCCCGTTCCACAGCAGACATCCTCACTGTAATCTCTGAACGTATATACCATTTACTGGACAAAGCGGGGGGGCAGAGCAGTAGCTCTAGATATATCTAAAGCTTTTGACAGGGTATGGCATGAGGGTCTCCTCATGAAAATTAAATCATACGGTATCACTGGTAGAATACTTAACATAATTAAATCCTTCTTAGATAAGAGAAAAATCCAGGTTGTCCTCGACGGTCGAACATCTAAACAGTGTGATATAAATGCGGGAGTGCCTCAGGGGTCTATCCTTGGACCTCTATTGTTCCTAATATTTATTAATGACCTCCCCGACAAAACTGCCTCTGAGATGGGTATATATGCTGATAACACCACACTCTATAACAGACATGACAGGAAAACAAATAAACACATATCTAAAGAAATGGCAAAAACACTAGAGGATGACCTCCAATCTGCAGTGGAATGGGGACAAAAATGGATGGTCACCTTCAATGCTGCCAAGACTAAACTGGTTTCCTTCAATAACTACAAGAAACCTTCTCTGCCACCAATAGCTATGGCCAGTGACTCCCTGTCTGAGAGTACATCTTTCAAACTGCTTGGCCTAACGTTCACAGGAAACATGAGTTGGAACAATTATATTGAAAACATTGCCAGGGCTGCTGCGAAGAAGGTAGGCTCTCCCTACCGTGCTAGAAAACTACTGACACCTGAAAGTATCCTGTACCTCTATAAGGCCACCATTCGCCCATGTATGGACTATTGCTGTCACATTTGGGCTGCTGCATCTGCTGCTAGTCTCTCGCTCCTAGACAAGGTTCAAAAGAGTCGCCAATCTGATAGGCCCTGAACTGGCATCTAAGCTTCAGCCTCTGTTCCATTGACGAAATGTTGCATCCCTCTGCCTGTTCTACAAGTATTTTAATGGTGAATCCTCTGACGAACTGCAGACACTTGTGCCTCCACGACGTAGACACCCTCGACAAACCCGGCAGGCAGCTAAATCCCACCCCCACACAGTAGAGATCCCTAGATCTAGAAGATCTTTCTACTCCAGTAGTTTCTTCCCCAGAACCGCTAGACTCTGGGATTCCATTCCAGGTCCCTGCTTCCCCAACTGTACCGACATGCAGAAGTTCAAGTGTAACGTGAACCGACATCTTGCTGCCCAAATCCCAACATAGTGCCCCAGTAGCTGCTGCCACTGATAGTAGCCCCCTACACCAAAGTGGCAATGTGCCTTGTTTGGGGTGAAAATGTAATTAAAAAAAAAAATATATATATATAGAATGACATTTTTTTTTCTTTTTCTTTTTTTTGTTTTTTACTAGCAGGACCTGTGGAAATTTCTCATCTGTTTTATGTTGCTGCTGTGCATAAAACTATTTTGGGACATTCATCAGAAATGTAGACCCCCCCCCTCCACTATTTCTGTATCATCTATGTACAAAACAGATACTACACTTTGATTTATTTATTTTTATTCTGCCAAAGAAAATTATAAAAACAAAAATGTAAAAATCTATAGTCATCCTCATCACTCTACCGTTTGATTGGTCTACGCTATTCCTAGCAAGAGTTCCCATTCACTGTAATACCACGTTCACACTAGGGGTCGTCCTACTTAAGATTCCATAATCAAGTCCTTTTTTTTATTATTATTAAAGATACTTTACAAAGATGCGATAGAGGTAAAGTGATCTCGCTTGTTTTCTTATATATAATAAAAAAAAATTGCCTGTCAAAAATAGAATTTTATAAAAAGTCGTTTTATTATTATTAGAGATAAAATTTTATTGGTGTGGGGTGGAGGGAAAATGTCCAAGAAATAAAAAAAAAAAAAAGTGTTATTAAAGACCTCTCAACCTTTTCTAGACGGCAGACCACTGTTTAAAGGGGCCAAAAACAAGCAGGTCAGTCTCTAAACGGGGGTTGAATTCTAGACAGGAACAAAGAAAAAATGGGGTGGGAGAGTATATGATGTCGCCCCAAAATGAGATCAATTTTTGGGGTGGCCCGGAACGAAAAAGAAAAGCTGGGGTGTGGGCATCTTGGCGGTTTCCTATCGGGTATTCATATGACTGACAGTTTAAAATTTTCTTTTTTCTTTCGCATTGCATCTTAGGTCATCGGATGACCCCATTTTTCCCCACTTTGGACTTGATAGCTGCTACTAGTCTCTCGCTCCTTGACAAGGTTCAAAAGAGTCGCAAACCTGATAGGCCCTGAACTGGCATCTAAGCTTCAGCCTCTATCCCATCGACGAAACGTTGCATCCCTCTGCCTTTTCTACAAGTATTTTAGTGGTGAATGCTCTGACGAACTGCAATCACTTGTGCCCCCACGACGTGAGCACCCTCGACAAACCCGACAAGCTTCTAAATCCCACCCCCACACTGTAGAGATCCCTAGATATAAAAGATCTTTCTACTCCAATAGTTTCTTCCCCAGAACTGCTAAACTCTGGAATTCCATTCCAGGTCCCTGCTTCCCCAACAGTACTGACGTGCAGAAGTTCAAGTGTAACGTGAACCGACATCTTGCTGCCCAAATCCCTACATAATACCCCAGTAGTTGTTGCCCCTGATAGTAGCCCCCTACACCAAAGTGGCAATTTGCCTTGTTTGGGGTGAAAATTTAATTTAAAAAAAAAAAAAGGGGGGGGGTCAAAATTAAAAAAAAGATGGGAACTCTCTAGGCATGACTCAATTTTTATTGCTCTTGTATACATGCAGAGAAATATTTGTGTAAACGTTAAAAGTCAGTTACAGATTGTGTATCTGTTTCTGTGTGTGTACATTTCCCTACGCAATAACTGTCAATTTTCAGTCTACAGACTCGAAATTTGATATACAGGATACTGAGATTTGGGAAAATCGATGTGATCGGTTTTCGGCCAGAAATTTGGCCGTTAAGGGGTCAAAGTTCAACGATTTGACCTTTGAGAACTCTACCAAACTCCTCCGACAATTTTGGGTCTACGCATTTGAAATTTTAGATATAGGTTCCTTGGACATGGATCTAACTTAATAACTTGATTTGAGCCCAAAACAATAAATGCAGAGAAATATTTGTGTAAACGTTAAAAGTCAGTTACAGATTTTGCTGAAGGTTAAAATTTATTATCCGAGCAGAAAATGATGCTAATTTTGTTGATAAAAGGTGAAAGTTAATTTTTTTTTTAGAAACATCTAAATTTTTGAAATACATTTTTGTGCATTGGAGTTTGTTTTTGAAATAAAAAGTTTCATTCTTCTTTTACCGTAGGTGATCTGTTTGAGTGTATGGAAGATCTGGAGAACCCTCATCTCTGGCAGCAGTCGAGCGAGAAACCAGAGTTGCAGGAACAAAATCGAGCGGATATTCTACAGATGGCAGACATCATCATTCCAGGTCATGGAAGTATGTTCCAAGTGCCAGACTCTTGCAAACGACAGATGCAAATGGTCCTTCTCTTTGAGGAATTCTCTGAGAGTTTCCAGATTTCAACTTTTAGCCAGAAGGCTTTGGAATGAATTGTGCTCTCATGGCACCCAGAGGGGGGGGGGGGGGTTACAAAACAAACAAAAAGCAAAAAACGAAAATTTCTCCAATCTTATATTTTCTTTTTACTAGGTCTTGACCTTTCATCTTTTTTGTTTTTCATGTTATAATTTTAAAATTTTTTTTCTTAGAAAAACTAAATCAAATGTATCCCTTCACTAACATCAGCCAAATTCATCCCCATTTAAAAAAAAAATTCTTTTTATTAAAAAGAAGTATTAAAAAATTCTTTTGAAATTACAATATTTATTCTTTTACAAAAAATTTTGAATGTGAATGTTTTATTGTAAAAATTTCCGATTCCAAAAGAAGTCATTAAAAAAAAAAAATTATTTCTCACTATTTTGATATTTTTATTTCATTTTTTTTCTATTAAAACAATTTTACTTTTTTTTTTTTTCTTTTTTTTTTTTTAAAGTTAAGGTTTCCTTAATTCTTAATTTTCTTAATTTGTTTTATTTTTTAAATTTCTTCATTTATTTTGACAAAGGAATCCTAGCCAAGATCTATGAAATAAGCAACGATTTTATTTTTTAGTTTTCATTGGAGCAAATCTGAAGAGACTGATTGTCTTTTGTTTTGAAATTACAGGGCGTTTAAAAAAAAAAAATGATATAGTGAAGGTAAATGGAACGAAACAAGTTTAATGTTGAACGAAATAAAATTTATTCTTTTAAATTTGATTTTAAAAAAAAAAAAAAAAAAAAAAAAAATCAAAACTCTGGATTCCATAAAGAATTTGAGAGATTTTCAACATGTGCATCACAATAAAGTCGCACTACAGTTTTAAGTGCATAAGTGAGTCATGTGACCTGCAGCGCCGTTCTGTTGACGAATAAAGTCTTCATGTTTATTTAAAATTGGCCAGTTTTTTTGGTTTTTTTTTTTTACGCATTTACAAACGTCATCAGATTTAAAAAAGAAAACAACCAAAAAAAAAAAAAATTAAAGAAATAAAACAAAAAGATTGGAAATTGTGCAAATATTTTCTTTATTTAAATACGAACATTTTTATTTAGAATAGGGCCAGTATTTTATGCATTTATATATAAACTTCACCATCAGGTTTCTTTAAAAAAGTTAAAAATTATTTTTTTTTAAATTAAAAAAAAAAAAAAAAATGATTGGGGATTACACAGAACATCTTCATTTTTTGATGAATCCCTCATATGTTGCATTTAAATTTTTTTCTTTGTCCCAAATACAAAAATTATTTTTATTGACTTTGCCATTCATATAAAATCTAATCTCATCACCATAAAATGTTCATCTGGCAGTAAATGGCATTTCTATGCATTTAAAGACGAACACATTAAATGTAACATTGATTTCTTTAAAAAAAGTGCTGTTAAAATTTGAAATGACCAGAATGAGAACTGGCAAAGTTAATAGGTTGCAAAATGGTATCAAATTATTTTGGACCACCCTCTACATAATTTTGATCTTGGCTGCTCTTTTTTTTTTTCTCCCTTAACTCCTCGAGTGGTGTCAACCTATTGAGTTGAACTTGTTCTTCATTAACTGACATGCAAACATTGGCTCAAGAAATTTGATTTGATTTCACATGAAATAAAATGTAAAAAAAAAACAAACAAATCTTTAAAGCTGATTTTTTTTCAATCATTTAAAAACGTTTTTGATAACTTCCTCTCTAGTGTGAACAGGTAATGAAATTTTTTTTTTTTTTTTTTTTGTCCTGGTATTTCGTATATATTCGTACACTATTTGATTTTATTTTGTTTTTCCTTTTGAAACTGATTCATAATTTACAATTATTAATCTTTATAATCAATATTAATATAGCTCTAGAATAAATATAACCTATTGAGCTTATTATATATCTAGAGTACTATGAGCAATGTTCGTTTAAAGTATTAATACATTCAAATAAACTTTGCTCTTTTTAAACTCCAGGTGTAATTCCTACTATAAAATGTAAAATATATATATATATATATATATATATATATGTATGTACACACATATTATGATGTTATGTATCTATCTATTTCTATATATGTATGTTTATATATATACATATATATATATACATACATATATATATATATTATATATCTACAGTAC
The DNA here is from genome assembly GCF_053919585.1 of Euprymna scolopes. NCBI lineage: Eukaryota > Metazoa > Mollusca > Cephalopoda > Sepiida > Sepiolidae > Euprymna > Euprymna scolopes. The sequence continues at coordinate 126,994,223 of NC_136498.1, forward strand.
TGGGAGCAATGTTCGTTTAAAGTATTAATACATTAAAATAGACTTTGCTCTTACAACTCCAGGTCTAATTCCTTCTATAAAATATATATATATATATATATATATATATATATATATATATATATATTTTTATTTTGCATTTCTGCATGTCACCAATAGAAAACAAAGAAAAGTTAAGGAAATGAAAAAATGGCAGGTGCGTGCGGAATTTAATTCTGCACTTAATTTTACTGCGGGATAGTTCTTTTGGGTTTTTTTTTTTTTTTTTTGTTTTTTTTTACCCAACTTTGTCTGGTTTTGTTTCCTCTACGTGTTGGGAAAAACCAGCTCACCCTTTATTAGGGGAGTGTCGAAATGAAAGCAATTGTCTGATATGACTGTGAAAACCGACATCGACCAAACATCCATTGCTTTCTGGACATTCCTGGCCTGTGTGCCGGGGAACTGCTGATACGATTCAGTTTCGCTTTTTTTATACTGAAAAGTGAAACAAAGACATGGCGATTGAAAAAAATCTTAAAAATAGCGCGTAAAAGTCAGCCAAATTAAAGATAGACACGACCCCCGTTCATAACTTGTATATATTATGATTTAGACAGTATATAAAAAGTTTTAAGGAGTGACCTGACCGAGTGCCCTCCCCTGAAAAAAGTCTTTGGCGGACATACACAAAAAATGCACACACATATTTTCTTTTATATAATAGAGGTATAATATTTGAAAACATTTGTTGCGTTTGCAATGTGAAATTGATGTTCTTTTCCAAACTAAAAAATAGCTGTTAGTATTCAAAGTATGTATAGCATTTATGGCATGTAAAGTTTTTTTTTTAAAACAACATATAACAATGTTAGAATTTAAATATGGTGCAATTTCTGTTCATTTTTGCAAAGAATAGTGTTGGATGCGTATATGAAATGAGCGTTGTTTTTTGGGTTTTTTTTACATTTTATTATCAATATTTTCTGTTATTTAATC